>NC_071354.1:218024705-218628038 GCF_943734655.1 Sabethes cyaneus | reverse complement strand
CAGCTTATCCTGTGTGCTATTCATCATCGCTCTTGAAGGGGTGATCCGACGAGCGGGCATCGAAACAAAAGGTTTTGCAGGTGACTTTGATATCACAGCCAGGAACTTTGTGACGGTGGAGGTAATCTACGTCAGACTGAAAGTGGAGTTTAGATGGATTGCACTAAAAATAGATAAATGTGACGAAGACCAAATTCTTTATGTACTTGAAGCCGTAACGCTGCTCACGGAGGAGTTACGTACTCTTGCCGTGTTCGAGCGGAAGGTACTGCGGACGATATTTGGCGGAGCACAAACTGAAAGCGGAGAGTGGCGGTGGCGTATCAATCACGAGCTACTAGCATTGCTTAGAGAGATTCCCTTCGTAAATTTGGCGAAAGTCGGTAGACTAAAGCGAGCCAGACACGTCGTAAGAATGTCGGATGACAGTGCAACGAAAACGGTTCTCTTCAACAACCCCACCGCCGCGGCGCAAGGAACAGGGGCTTAACGTGCAAGATGGCTCGCCATGTCCAAAATGCCTTGTGACTTCTGAGACCACTAGGAAATATGTGATAAGTGGTCCAAGATCGATTGCCCGCCCAGTTAGCTACGGGGTACGATGCTGGTCGTCAACAAGCCAGTCGCCGTATGTTCGATTTTCGACTGGGCGGTGCTGCTATAGTCAGTTGCACTAGCCACGTAGTTGTCCTAATAACCGGCTGCGAAGTCTGACGATAAAGAAGGATCTAGTTCTTAAGAACGTTTATAGCCATGGATTTGCTTTGCTTGGCACAAGTTGAATGGAGACGACTACTTGAAACAGTACGAGCCACTTCAGTTCTACTGTCCACGATTTCTTTGTCAATGGTTGTGTATTTTTCTGTGAGACTCATTTCATGTCTTTTTTATTTATATTTTTTTTCAATATTGTGTTATTTCCACTAGCGTGCCACAAGGCTGTGACATACAGTTGATCAGGAAATTGCTGTTCGTAGTTGCGTTGAAGATGAAAATACCTGCAAAACTATCCCACTGAAGTCATCCAATTTCGGAGGCCTCGGGAAAGTGGTCGTAAAATCGGTAAAAAAGTATCCGTGCTGTATCACTGATAACACTCAACAAATAAACTTTGGTCAGCATTAAGTAAATCTCATAACAAATTAAGCTGTTTGTGTGTAAAAGTAGTTTCAATCAGTCTCAAATTCAAATCCAATTTGTTGTTCAATTTCCAATTTTAAGTTCAATTTGGAGTGAAACCAAGCAACTTAAATCAATCCAAATTTAAGTCCAATCTCATGAATTTCATAACTCATTTCACTTTTTAAATCCACTTTATACACAAATCTCAAGTAATTTAGAATACTATTTCTGGTCTGTTTCAAGTCCAAATTTAGGTTCAATCTAATATTGATTTCAAGTAAACTTTCTAGTCCAGTTTCTGGTCTCAAATTTTTAGTCCAGTTTCAAGAACAATTTCAAACCCCATTATAAATAAAATTTCATTTCCAAGTTTAATTTCAATTTGTGTCCAATTGTAAGTAAAATTTCAACTGCAACCTTCAATCTGGTTGCATGCCTCATTTTAACTCCAATTTCAATTTAAATATGAGTCCATTTTAATTCCAGCAGTATGTCCCATTTAAGACTAATTTAATTTAACTTTCCTCTCCGATATGCAGTTTAATTTCTAGCTCAGTTTCAAATTTTATTTTATTCCAATTTCAACACCGATTATAAGTCTAATATCAAGTGCAATTTCAAGTTTAACTTAAGTCTAATGCACAGTAGTCCAAAAGAGCGAAAAGTGGAACTCTTTTCCTAGTGTCTTTTAGTTTCATTTTATCACTTATGGTCATCAGCACTTTTGTTCGTATGAATATACCCCTTAATCTAAAACTGTCAAAAGTTCGTCATTGCTTACTGTAATGAAAATAAAAAAATAACTTTTTTGTGTTAGGAAATATAGACATAGTTTCTTCGACAAAGTTGTAAAAATAGTAAAACCAAGCAACTTTGCTGAAGAAATAATATTTATATCTTTATCGAGTGCTAAACTATAGGGCATATTCTTTGAAACTTCTTTAAAAATTGGTTTTGCATACTAAACTTTTGTTAGTTGCATTTTACAAGAATACAATGTTCTAGGCAAATATCGAAGCTCTCAAAATACACGTTTTTGCAGAAGACCGCAAATCTTTTGGGCCTTTACTTGCTGAGTTATCGCATATTCAAGCGTTAAATTTCCATAGATTCACGAGCCCATGAGGTAAAATGGGGCAAGCGAATTTATGAAATCAGTACTTCATCTTAAAGCTTAAGTCGAGTACTATAAACTTGTATGAGTGTCACTTATCTTCAACCACCCAAATGAGAGTACGGCAAGCATACGTTTTATGTATTTCGTGTTCGCGAAAAATTCGATACACTTCCATTTTTTTATGTTGGAAGATAGACACATAATTTCTTCGGCAAAGTTATAGAAAATATAAAGACAAACAATGTTGCAAAAGAAATTATGTTTCTATCTCTATCGAGTGCAGAGCTGTAGAGCATTTTCTTTGGAAATTCTTTGAACATAAGTGTTTCATATTTAGCGTATGTTGGTTGCATTTTACAAGAGTATATGGTTCTAGGCAAATCAATAGGACCTTTCCTTACAAAGCTATCGCTTATTTAAGCTTTATTTTTTCTTAACTTCACGAGCCAACAGCGATAACATTGTAAGGGAAGATCCTAGAGATTTGCAGTCTACTGCAAAAACGTATATTTTGAGTCCTGGAATAGTCGCCTAGAGCCATATAGTTCTGTAAAATGCAACCAACATAAGTATAAGTATGTATGGAAAACTAATTTTTAAAGAATTCACAAGGAAAATGCTGTATAGCTCTGCACTCGATAGGAATAGAGATATTATTACTTTAGCAAAGTTGTTTACCATTATATTTGCTATAACTTTGCCGAAGACACCAGGTATCTATCTACTAACACAAAAAAATTGACGCGTATCGAGCCTTTAGCGAACACGAAACACCTAAAACGTACACTCATTTAGGTGGTTGGGGTCAAGTGGAACTCATACAAGTTTATAGTACTCGACTTAAGCTTTAAGATGAAGCGCTGATTTCATAAATCCGCTTGCCCCATTTCACCCCATCTATGACCTCGTGAATCTATGGAAATTTTAAGCTTGAATATGCGATAACTGTAAAGATCCAAAAGATTTGCGGTCTTTTGCAAAAACATGTATTTTGAGAGCTTCGATAATTGCCTAGAACATTGTATTCTTGTAAAATGCAACTAACAAAAGCTTAGTATGCAAAACCAATTTTTAAAGAAGTTTTAAAGAATATACCCTATAGTTTAGCTCGATAAAGATAGAAATTTTATTTCTTCAGCAAAGTTGCTTGTTTTTACAATTTTCATAACTTTGTTGAAGAAACTATGTCTATATTTCCTAACACAAAAAAGTTATTTTTTTATTTTCATTACAGTAAGTAATGACGAACTTTTGACAGTTTTAGATTATGGGGTATATTCAAACGAACAAAAATGCTGAAGACCATAAGTGATAAAATGAACCTAAAACACACTAGGAAAAATGTTCCGCTCTTCGCCCTTTTGGACCACTGTGCAATGTCATGTGAAGGTCCAGTTTTATTTCCAATTTAATTCTAATTTCTTGTTCAGATTTAAACATAATTTCAAATAAAAGTTTATGTCCAAGTTAAAGTCCGAATTCAAGCTTAAATGCAATTTTATGACCACTGGTGGGCCCAGTCTGGCGCACATTTTTCTTTCTCTCTGTAAAATTTAATGTAAAAACATCTCGTAACTGGACTCGGAAGTCTGTAGTTTTTAACCAATTTAGTATAAATTTTCGTGAGAAATAAATTGATTGCGTGAAAATGAATCCACCATTCTTACCTGATTTTTGCAGACCAGAATATGTCGGACTAGAAATGTCGGAAAAAAATATATATTTTGGTAGGTTATGTAAGAAATTCCTAGTTTACTAGAAGAAACTCTCTAGACCATAAAAACGAATAGTTTCGATGCTCATCAAAATTCAAAAACGCTATTCCTCATTTAACTAGAGCATACTCTAAAATTGCCCAATTAAACGAAATATTTTCTATGTACATATGTAGCTCAAGGCTTACAAATTTCGATTATCGTCATCCATCGGTTCGCGACTAGCAAAAAGCAACCGCAAAAAAAGTATTTCGACAGTCCATGTAGACACTTACTTGAAACTTTGTAGTTTGTCATTTACTTGTCCTTTGCAAGCATATTTTTTCCGTCGTTGATTTCCTTGTACCCGTTGACAGAGTCGACCGAAAATAAGAAGAAAAAAAACTACACTAGAGTCTCGCGGGAAACTCAAGCTGCTGTAAAATGCGACATGATGATAGCTACTGTACACTGGTCTTACATCGGTGGTGTTGCAGACGACATGGTAAAGAAGCTGAAATACCCTCGGGTGATTGGGACTTGTTTTGATGTTCTCACTGGACCCTGGCGCACATGGCGACGGTGAAGTTGTTGCTTTAGGAAAAAACCACTCTTTTAAACTAATGATGGGATATCTTACAGAATAAAAAACAGTGCTTCACAATCTAGTATATTTGACGTAATTAATGTTTGTTTCGCAGAAGTGCGAGTTCTTGTTCTTGAATAAGAGGAAGATCTCGCATTTGGATTCCGATGCGATTCAATATTAAACTCAAGTACAAAACACTACTGGTGGAAGATTATGTGTACAATGATCATATTATATCACCACCTTCACCAGACTAGATGAGAAACCAATGCGAACACGTATTTAATCCAAATGACCATTTAACATGGTTTCACGTTCAATGAATTTGTTACCCTTCAAAGGGGACAAGCTTATTTGGTGAACCCTACGTCCTTCGCCCAATGAAAACTACGCCACTAGCATTTCAACCAAAAGCCATTTTTCAGTGTTTATTCAAATTCTGCTCTCATTTTATTTGCACCCCACCACCGCTTTCCAAGTCCAGCGCACCCTCTAGCAGTTTGCCGATATTTCTAATTTCGTTTTAAGATTTTTCTTATTCAGCACTCGTTTGTCATATCTGAGTGTCTCATCTCTGCCAGTCTACTACGGGCGAAATCATTCGATGGGCAGCCCTTCGCATTCATGTTCTGCCAACGACGACATTAGCCCACTGCACTGCACACAGTGTAGAGTCAGAGTGGTACAGTGGGCAGTTGAATCCGGTAACCGGTCGGTGAAGGGACTTAACCGTTATAGGCTTGCTTCCTCATTCTACCATCCAAGCTTTGCATTCACAGGACCAACAGAGTCACAGAGACAAAGTTCGAAAATGGAAATAAATTCTACTCTGACATAAAGTGATGACGCCAGCACATTCTCGTGTTTCAATGAGAGCTACAAGGGTGGTGACTACAACGTCGACAACGAGGACGACAACGACGACGACGGCTAGCTTCCTTAATGGCCTTCGAGATAAGCGTTTTTGATTTCAATTTAATGGAGTCAATTGTCGCCGGGATTTGCTCGGATTCCATCTGAACGGCCGTGGGGGTTTTCGGATTAGTGTGAGGTTACGCCTGAAGTGGCTCCGCTCTGGGCTGGCAAAATTTGAGGCGTTACCAGGGCTGCAAATTTTTGCAAACTAAATCTACCCGTGCATTGAGTTGGATGGGGTTCAACACTAAACAGCACCGGGAACCGGCCGTCGCCATTCAGACTGCTGTCGGCCCACCACAAACAAAACTGGTTCGTTAATTTCAATAACTATCAATTAGAAAACGTAATGGTTGCTGACCGACGCAAAATTTTCAAAAACCGCAAAGTACCTGCAATAAATATGAAACTATTAAATTGAAATAATTAACATTTTATGAAATTTGTGACACAGCTTTTTGAAACTTGCGATAAAGGTAGTGTGTGTGTGCGTGCCGGGTTGCAGAGGAGCAACGCGAGCAAAAAATAATTTAATTTTGATATTAAATATTTTTCTACACCAGGTGATGAAACGAAATTATTCCGCTCCAGTCTGGTCCGGCGCCGGTACGCAGGAATGCGTTCGCATGAAGGACCCGGCTGCAACAACAGCCGGGAATAATGCGATTTTTTTTCTCGACCCAGCGCTAATGTATGTGTACACATTAATTGTACACGACACAGAAAAGCATCCAACGAGTAAAATTTCCATGTTTATAATTATTGTGGCCACACGTGCAGCTGTCGGTCCGGTACCGTTACTGGGGGATCACTCAATCGAATTGGTGTGGTGGTGGCATATTTTTTCGATCAGATTTTCACCTTACCTGATTAAACAAATTGAATCGAACCATTTGGGTTGATAGTACAATGGATGGGATTATCTTTATAATTATATGGGTGAAGAAAAGTACACCTCATGTTCGTTTCGGCGTGATATTGACTGTCTGGGGTCATGAGAATTTTTGGTTGGATGCAGAGTTTAATCCTTGTCAGTGATTGTAAAACTGTGGGTTGGTACGTTGGTCAGCTTGCTCGGAAGACTAGCAATCGTAAAGTAACGCCGATATTCCCAAAATTACGATTTTGTTTAAAACTCGTAATAATTTTTTTGAAAATTTTAAACCAATATTTTTTTATTTGGCGCATGAGGTGCCTCTGATTGCTGATTGCAAGGAACATCGTCTAATCAATAAGTGCGCAATCGCTTAAAGAAGTGCTATTTTGGCTTAAATCGTTTCGGTTTCTTCGGCGCAGTTATTGCTTGGAATGTAACGAAAAACTGCGCCGAAGATACCGAAACGATTCAATGCAGGATCGCACTTTTATGAGCGATTTCGCACTTTGGATGGTACAATTTTCCTCGCAATCAGCAATAAATAAGTATCAAAATTTAAAAATTGTTTAGCGTTCTATGCAGCGAACTCATAGCAGCTTTAAAGTTCGGTTAATTTCCTGCAGGTGAAGCTGCTTAGTAAGCTATAGATCTATAGACATGAAGCATGTGAACCTTCCTTAGACACCATTATCCGAACTCTTGGTGACTTTCAAGTTACACGTTGAACTTTCAAGCTGTATCTTCAATTTTCAAGTTGGTACAAATGTTAACGGTACTTTATTAAGAATGAAAGTCGGTTTATAAATGTAGTGTCTTTAAGTGAAAATCGAACTTTTGGTTGCTTGGGAGGAGCACGCACCGCGTGGTGGACAGTCGATGATGAATAAAAGGTAAGTGAAGATAAGCCTAGAAGCGTCTTTAATATAATATATTTTCGAATATTCGAAAATAATCATAAACATGTGAGCTATGCAAAACTGTAACATCAGGAATATTTGAATAAACATGCAATAAGAGAATCAAAATGTGTGCTCACTTGCAACTCACTACCAGCAAATAAATGCACTGTCAGTTGCGGATGTACTTGCCAAGTGCCGGCTAGGGTCGTCTTCCTCAATTCGACTCTGGAGCAGACTTGAACATTGATGGCGGTGACGACTGGAGCAAATTAGAATACGAATTCAAGTCAGGTCAAACGAAACTGGAATCTATTGAGTAATCGAATAACAATGACCTTCGATCGAATGCTTCAAGTAAGCGTAACATGCGGTTTTAGGACAAAGGTAGAAGTAGTTGGGTGCCTTAAACTTTCGATCGTAGCGGAGTTCTTGGTCGTCACTGCAGGCCACCATTCATTATTGGGTCGGTCGATGGCAAGCGATATGAAGTTTTTAATGGTAGATATGTATGCGAACAGCTGTGAAACAGTGGAAACGACTAAACCATTCCCGAAGGTACCGGGTGTTGTTCTAAAATTCAGCGTTGATAAGTTCATACCACCGATCGAAAACGCTTCTTACAATGTCCTAGCGGCCTATAAAGTAGGGGAACTGTGGGTAAGACGAACAGGGTGGGTAAGACGGACAGGTGGTTGATTCTACCAGTTAAGCATTAAAATTCGTAAATGTTTTGATGGGAGTCCAACCAGTTTGCTATCTTATGATGTCTGAACGTTTCAATCATCATTTAAAACTTTCCAATTTTGATAAAGTACAAAAAAACTAAAAATAGGACATGATTCTGCGTTTGGATGTAACTTTTTTTCCGTCGGAATTAAGCTTTTTGAGTGGTTTAATTCCAAAATGTTGCCCATAGCATGAAGTATTTCAATTAAATACCTTTTCAAGTAACGTCTGTATTGAAATAATACGTAATTTCATTTGCGTATGAAAAATTGTGAACGCTTTAAAAAAATGTATAATGATGGGGTGAAATGGACAACTGCTAGTGTGGGTAAGATGGTCAGTGAACATATTTTATTAAAATTGTTGATTTTGCTTCTTAGTGATATCTCAAGCATATAAATGAAAATTTAACCGGAAAACGTGAACTTCAAACAAATCAGCAGCGGCCAGGCATGAAACAGTTTTTGGAATGCTTGTTCATATTGCCGCTGCCAAACAACTTTCTATTGGCTGCCTCTAGTGGGAGGGGGTGGACTGCCCTCTTCATTTTTTGCACGCTACACCACCATATTTTACGTATTCAATTTGTTAAGGGTCAAAAATAATAATATGCGCTCAGTTATGGCGATTCACAATACCTGTCCATCTTACCCCCACACATTGTCCGTTTCACCCGCAGCACTAAAAAAGTTCACTTTTTCGGACCATTTTTAAAACTCAAAATACACATTGAAAAACATTTTTTGTTAAATATTTCACTAGCTCCTTTTGAAAACAATATGTTGAACTGAAGTAAACTGTATTTAGGTTTTATAAATCATAAGTTCTCTGTATTATATTAGCTGTTTTTCTTAACCTGTTCGTCTTACCCACAGTTCCCCTACGAGGGAAAGACTTCAGAGTATGGAAGATCAGGGAATCATTAAACGAATGACGACTGTCCCTAACTGGATTAGCGGAATGTCAGCAGCTGAAAAAGGCAAAGACGACTTTTGTTTAGCTGTCAAGTTCTCAAAGATTGATTTGACAAATGCCTTTTACCACCTGGAACTGCACGAAGAATCTCGCGACTTGATCACTTTCCTATCGGAAAGTGACATGTTTAGATTCACCCGTTTCATGTTCGGAGTAAATTGTGCTCCAGGAATATTTCAACGGAAAATATTACGAATTCTTGAAAGAGTAAAACAAAAAATAGTTCAAATATAGACGACGTATTGATGTTCGCGGTTTCTTTGGGAAAACTTCATAAAACTGTGGCTAAAGTGTCCGAATTTTTGAAATAAATTAATCTGACCCTAAATTCCGGCAAATGCAAGGTCGACAAAATTCGATTCCGTTTTCTATGCCGCGAACTCGACGAAAACGGTTTCAATATCAATGTAACAAAGATTAAAGACATCCGCAGATTTCGATCTCCTTCAACAGTTTCGAGCAAGAAGCTTTCGAAAAACTAAAGCATATCGTCCCGGTTAGTAAAGACATTAGATTAAACTTTTCGTCTGCTGTTGGTTTGACTGTAATAGATGGAGGAAAAGGTACGATTTGTGTTCTCTCTTTTTACGTCCAAAATTTCAATTAACGTCCTCGTCAAATACTATGAGGTTATCCCTGCAAACTTCATTGACAAGCGCACTTAAAAAGCGTCAGCAAGTCGATGCTGTTTAGTAGAGATGGGAAAACTATCATTAACTACTGATAGTTATCAGTAAGAAAGAATATCACTAATTATCAGTATGGTTTCGCTGTTATTGATATTTACTGATACAGTTACGTCGTCCCGTTAGAAAAATCGATTAGATTAAACTTATTGGTCGGTAGTTGTGCACAATAGCTGAGGATGACACAATATATCGTCGTCATCGTCAGCAGCCTAGAGCCGAGACGGCTCGTACTGTTTCCAGTCGTTCCCTGTTTCTGCCGGTGGGATTGTTCAAGACAGCTGTTTTCGTCGCACTGGCGTCAGGCATCCTTACGACGTGTCTAGCCTACAGTAGCCTATTGCCTCTCGCCGGGTGTACGATGGGAATCTCTTTAAACAATGTGTTCGGATAGTTCTCAATGCGGTACACAGATTCTCTGCAGCACTTTCACTGTATAGCTCAAAGCTAAAAATATTTATTTAAAACTTTAGATTCTAAGTATTCATTGTAATTTGTTTAACTTACATTTAGTCTTTTCCCGTACTTTTTAGCTATCCGAAACAATTCGCAGTCAACAACGGATGAATGGCCAATCTACAGGTAAGTTTTTTAGCAACGGCAAAGGTAAGTATAATGTCTTAGGTCTCCGCAGGTTATCTTTAACAATAGTAAGTATATCCGTACCTCTTGTTTCTATTCTAGGTTATCCTTATTATCAATGACGAAGTGGTTAAACCACTCTGCAAATCGCCAGTATATTTGTCCTTCTGCAGCAAACTCTATTTTAGCTAAATTGAACTTTCACGAACTATCCTTCTCTAAACCTTCACTTCTGTACTTTTAAAACTTTAATTTATCTCTCCTATTCAGTCTGGCTTCATTTACTTTCAATCGTTCACTTTTTCAATTTATGCTGTTTGTTTACAAATCGCATAGAGTACCACCATCATTATCATCATCATCTGTCACCTCGCGCAGGGGTGTATTTACTCAATCGCAACAGCGCCGAATCATCAGTGTCGCCAGAACACAATGCCTGTAGCTCGTGATTCCTATGTCTGCGCCACTCTCCGCTTTCATATTGTACTCCGCATAATATCGTCGGCAGTATTTTCCGCTCGAACACCGTAAGGGCGCGTATATGCTCCGTGAGCAGCCTCACGACTTCAAGTCCATAAAGAACCAGTGGTCTAATAAGAGCTTTGTACATTATCAGCTTCATAGGCGGCGTATGCTTCTTGATCGTAGCGATTTACAAAGGGTAAAGCAAGCCCGATTTCCCGCTATTCAAGCATTCAGCGCCGCTGGATCTGCTTATTAGTGTTGTTATCTGCGCTCACCAGCGGTTCCAAATACGCGAACTTATCGTAGTCAACGGTTACTATTCGTGAGAAGCACGCGTTTGTTTCCTTTCATGTATCTGATCTTCGACGCATTTATTTTTAACTCGATCCTCCTAGACTCCGCTATAAGAGTGGTGTAGATTGCCTCCGCCGTTGCAAGGTTCTCGGCTATGATATCATAGTCATCTTGTCACCTCGTTTGAACCCTTGCCGCGTCTCGAAGAGACCCGAGTGTGTCCCCGAGACGCGCACGAAACACATCACTCGATTCAATGTAGCTCTGGACAGTCGCGTCAGTTTATCAGGGAAACCGTGTTCGTGCATTATGTGTCATAGTTGGTCTTGATCGACTGTATCCGACTGCCGAGTGGTAAACATCTGGTCTGCAGTTCCGCGAGCCCCCCTGAAACCGGCTTGGTAAATTTCAAAGTAAACTTGCAATGAATAACGCAGTAATAATATTACAATTACCTTGTTTTTTTTCTTTCATGCCGCGATGGGTAAAATTACTGATATTTACTGATAGTTATCAGTAACGTACTGGAAACTACTGATAGCTATCAGTAACGATTTTTAATGATAGTTCCCATCCCCATTGTTTAGGTCCATTTTGCTAAAGCGTTTGACAGGGTGCCATATTTTCTGTTGGTATCGAAGCTAGAAAGAATGGAATTTCCTGAGTAGCTAACACGGTGGATACTGTCGTATCTTACCAATCGCAGTGCGTTTGTACGTGTAGATGGGACTAGTTCGCACTCATTTGAGATTCATTCCGGTCTGCCCCAAGGAAGTCACCTTGGCCCGTTGCTGTTTATCCTTTCTGTAAATGATTTATGTAGCACCATAAAATCTGCCAAGTATATATTCGCAGATGATCTGAAGTTCTTTCGGGTAGTAGCATCGAGAGTTGACTGCTGTGCCTTGCAATCCGACATCGATTCCTTGCTAAATTGGTGTGTGTTGAATGGAATGGACGTAAACGTGCAGAAATTGTTTCATTCTGTAGGAATAGGAATGTCATTTCACTTGACTACACGATGGAAATAGACAGCATCAACCGAGCCGAAACTTGGGTAAAAGACTTGGGCATCTTCTTGGACAGTAAATTATGCTTTGCTCAACACATTGCTGTTACTACTGCTAAAGCTTACGCTATGGTAGGCTTTATCAAAAGGAATACGCAGCGGTTCAATAATATCTACTGTCTGAAATCGCTTTACTGTTCAATCGTGCGCAGTATTCTCAAATACAGGGTGCTTGTGTGGGCACCTTACTATACCGGATAAAACGAATCCAGCGTCAATTCGTTCGGTACGCTCTGCGGAGGGTACTCTGGAATGAACCTGTTCGTCTACCTTCGTACGAAAATAGATGCGTGCTTATACGTCTACCCACACTGACAAATAGGAAAAGTATGTTGTATGATTATTTATCAAAGATCTTCTGGAAAATAACGTGGATATCCCGGAGCTGCTGGATCAGATTCGTTTCAACGTACCTCCTTGGCTTACCCAGCGAGTGGATTTTTTTCGGTTTCCTTTTTTCGTCCAATATTTGAATTAACGTCCACTCTATTTACGTGCAAAATTTGAATTGACGTCCTCTCGTGTTACGTCCAAAATTTAAATTAACATACTCGCACGCGGTAATCTAGTTTGTTATGCGTGATGTATGAATTAGTGCAGTTTTCAGATACTAATTCAACACCCATCACGATACGTTTAAAATTAAATTGCAATGAAACTAAAAGAGATGGGCATTTCAAGTCAAAGAACGAATTGTAGATTGGTACCAGAGGTTCAATTTGGTAAATAAAGGCACTTAGTTTTATTACACCTTTTTAGGAGAAATTTGATAAAACCACTTATTTCAAAGCTTATTGCTTCTAAAAAGTTACTAAATTTGATGACCTAGGAGATTTAGGGTCACATTGCAATACAAAACTTTCGCAAATTTTCAGTGAAAGTAACAGAAATTAGTTAGTTAGCTCTAGTTTTGTACTAGAGTCAATTTAAGACAAACAGGACCGAAAACCGAAAATGTTTAATAACTCTGTCATGATTGAGATTTGGCCATATGCGTAGAATTATCACCCCCTGAAATATTTGCACTAAGTTACCTAACAGCCTGTATATACAAAAGTGTGCGTGAGTTTTTATGTTTTTATGAAGATCGCCTTGACTGTTCTCCGCCAAACTTGGCACACATATTCCTTATATAAGGGAATCAGCACTGAGGGGTCCCCAGCAAGGGTGGAAGGAGACCATAACTCCAAAACGCCTGGATGGTTCTTCATCAAACTTGGCACACAATTTGGCACTTGAAAAAGGGAGTAGACACTTTCAAATGAAGAAAAAGGGCTTTGTTTCTTGTAGTTTGAGAATTTTCCTTACAATATCAGATGTACAAGTGACTGGGGGACATAGGGCCCCCGAGTAAGATCTAGTTGTTTATATTTAGCTAGTTGTTTATATTTATTTTGTTAAAACAACCGGTTTACAAAAATTGCAAAATTTTGAGCGCACGTTGATTTTAGCCATCTATCAGCTGCATAGTTACGGAAACTGCTGAAATTGATGCAGATATTTCATTATAATCACTATAAATGAAATCGATCAGGAGTATCTGCAATTTAACTTTTACTTTACTTATCACGACTATACAGTTTCAAGCCTGACTGGTTTCCCTGGGGGATGGATGGGGATGGAGCTCCCTGCCAGGGGGGATGGAGGCTGAAGACTCGAGTAGAGTTTTAGCGGGTCCTCACGCTCCATTAGGGGTCGGGATACCAAACTCCATTCCCTGAGTTGTCTTCTCAGGTGTCTGATAGTACCGTATCTTCTAAGGTGCTCAGCAGATTTCCTTCTACTCGTAAAAAAAACCCCGACTGGTTGATTTAGCTTTTTTTAACATAGCAATTTTGGTTTATAGCCGGTTGCTGTCAAGCAAAATACATAATCGGTTTATTGCTATCTTTAGCAGAGCGTCACAAGAGTACATGAGCTTATAACCTTACCTTTAAAGAGGTTATAAAACCTTATGAAGAGTGGGGCGCTTGGCAGTATAACAGTTTTATAGCTGCTCTCTGTTCTAGATCTCTAAGTTTTTTTAATAAACCAGGTATTGAAAAACGTGAATATTATTAAATTGCTTAGGCAGGACACAAAAGAAACAGAGAGAAAATAGAAACAAAAGGAATTGGGATAGAGGACGAACAGAAAAAAGAGAGAATAAGAAAAAAGAATAAGAAAGAGAAAGATGATGAAACAAGAAATGAGAGAAACGACGAGAATGAGAAAGAGATAGAGAGATGTGGGGGAGACAGGTACATATGGAGAGAGAGAGAGAGAGAGAGGGAGAAAGAGAACAAAAGTGCGAAGGCAAACTGTCTATCTGTCTGTCTGTCTGTCTGTCTGTCTGTCTGTCTGTCTGTCTGTCTGTCTGTCTGTCTGTCTGTCTGTCTGTCTGTCTGTCTGTCTGTCTGTCTGTCTGTCTGTCTGTCTGTCTGTCTGTCTGTCTGTCTGTCTGTCTGTCTGTCTGTCTGTCTGTCTGTCTGTCTGTCTGTCTGTCTGTCTGTCTGTCTGTCTGTCTGTCTGTCTGTCTGTCTGTCTGTCTGTCTGTCTGTCTGTCTGTCTGTCTGTCTGTCTGTCTGTCTGTCTGTCTGTCTGTCTGTCTGTCTGTCTGTCTGTCTGTCTGTCTGTCTGTCTGTCTGTCTGTCTGTCTGTCTGTCTGTCTGTCTGTCTGTCTGTCTGTCTGTCTGTCTGTCTGTCTGTCTGTCTGTCTGTCTGTCTGTCTGTCTGTCTGTCTGTCTGTCTGTCTGTCTGTCTGTCTGTCTGTCTGTCTGTCTGTCTGTCTGTCTGTCTGTCTGTCTGTCTGTCTGTCTGTCTGTCTGTCTGTCTGTCTGTCTGTCTGTCTGTCTGTCTGTCTGTCTGTCTGTCTGTCTGTCTGTCTGTCTGTCTGTCTGTCTGTCTGTCTGTCTGTCTGTCTGTCTGTCTGTCTGTCTGTCTGTCTGTCTGTCTGTCTGTCTGTCTGTCTGTCTGTCTGTCTGTCTGTCTGTCTGTCTGTCTGTCTGTCTGTCTGTCTGTCTGTCTGTCTGTCTGTCTGTCTGTCTGTCTGTCTGTCTGTCTGTCTGTCTGTCTGTCTGTCTGTCTGTCTGTCTGTCTGTCTGTCTGTCTGTCTGTCTGTCTGTCTGTCTGTCTGTCTGTCTGTCTGTCTGTCTGTCTGTCTGTCTGTCTGTCTGTCTGTCTGTCTGTCTGTCTGTCTGTCTGTCTGTCTGTCTGTCTGTCTGTCTGTCTGTCTGTCTGTCTGTCTGTCTGTCTGTCTGTCTGTCTGTCTGTCTGTCTGTCTGTCTGTCTGTCTGTCTGTCTGTCTGTCTGTCTGTCTGTCTGTCTGTCTGTCTGTCTGTCTGTCTGTCTGTCTGTCTGTCTGTCTGTCTGTCTGTCTGTCTGTCTGTCTGTCTGTCTGTCTGTCTGTCTGTCTGTCTGTCTGTCTGTCTGTCTGTCTGTCTGTCTGTCTGTCTGTCTGTCTGTCTGTCTGTCTGTCTGTCTGTCTGTCTGTCTGTCTGTCTGTCTGTCTGTCTGTCTGTCTGTCTGTCTGTCTGTCTGTCTGTCTGTCTGTCTGTCTGTCTGTCTGTCTGTCTGTCTGTCTGTCTGTCTGTCTGTCTGTCTGTCTGTCTGTCTGTCTGTCTGTCTGTCTGTCTGTCTGTCTGTCTGTCTGTCTGTCTGTCTGTCTGTCTGTCTGTCTGTCTGTCTGTCTGTCTGTCTGTCTGTCTGTCTGTCTGTCTGTCTGTCTGTCTGTCTGTCTGTCTGTCTGTCTGTCTGTCTGTCTGTCTGTCTGTCTGTCTGTCTGTCTGTCTGTCTGTCTGTCTGTCTGTCTGTCTGTCTGTCTGTCTGTCTGTCTGTCTGTCTGTCTGTCTGTCTGTCTGTCTGTCTGTCTGTCTGTCTGTCTGTCTGTCTGTCTGTCTGTCTGTCTGTCTGTCTGTCTGTCTGTCTGTCTGTCTGTCTGTCTGTCTGTCTGTCTGTCTGTCTGTCTGTCTGTCTGTCTGTCTGTCTGTCTGTCTGTCTGTCTGTCTGTCTGTCTGTCTGTCTGTCTGTCTGTCTGTCTGTCTGTCTGTCTGTCTGTCTGTCTGTCTGTCTGTCTGTCTGTCTGTCTGTCTGTCTGTCTGTCTGTCTGTCTGTCTGTCTGTCTGTCTGTCTGTCTGTCTGTCTGTCTGTCTGTCTGTCTGTCTGTCTGTCTGTCTGTCTGTCTGTCTGTCTGTCTGTCTGTCTGTCTGTCTGTCTGTCTGTCTGTCTGTCTGTCTGTCTGTCTGTCTGTCTGTCTGTCTGTCTGTCTGTCTGTCTGTCTGTCTGTCTGTCTGTCTGTCTGTCTGTCTGTCTGTCTGTCTGTCTGTCTGTCTGTCTGTCTGTCTGTCTGTCTGTCTGTCTGTCTGTCTGTCTGTCTGTCTGTCTGTCTGTCTGTCTGTCTGTCTGTCTGTCTGTCTGTCTGTCTGTCTGTCTGTCTGTCTGTCTGTCTGTCTGTCTGTCTGTCTGTCTGTCTGTCTGTCTGTCTGTCTGTCTGTCTGTCTGTCTGTCTGTCTGTCTGTCTGTCTGTCTGTCTGTCTGTCTGTCTGTCTGTCTGTCTGTCTGTCTGTCTGTCTGTCTGTCTGTCTGTCTGTCTGTCTGTCTGTCTGTCTGTCTGTCTGTCTGTCTGTCTGTCTGTCTGTCTGTCTGTCTGTCTGTCTGTCTGTCTGTCTGTCTGTCTGTCTGTCTGTCTGTCTGTCTGTCTGTCTGTCTGTCTGTCTGTCTGTCTGTCTGTCTGTCTGTCTGTCTGTCTGTCTGTCTGTCTGTCTGTCTGTCTGTCTGTCTGTCTGTCTGTCTGTCTGTCTGTCTGTCTGTCTGTCTGTCTGTCTGTCTGTCTGTCTGTCTGTCTGTCTGTCTGTCTGTCTGTCTGTCTGTCTGTCTGTCTGTCTGTCTGTCTGTCTGTCTGTCTGTCTGTCTGTCTGTCTGTCTGTCTGTCTGTCTGTCTGTCTGTCTGTCTGTCTGTCTGTCTGTCTGTCTGTCTGTCTGTCTGTCTGTCTGTCTGTCTGTCATGATTTATGTACAACACAGTTTAATACGAAGTTTGTCGGGTCAGCTAGTTTTATATAAAACTAGATGCGTATTAAAAATTACAACAAAGGGGAGTAAATTTCAAAATAGTAGTATCAAAATAGTTGTATTTGTAATTATTGACTAAATTGAATTTGTTTATTCACGGACATAAGTAATTGTATTTAAAATCACTCCAAGTGACAGTAAACGATTTCAACTAAAATAAATGCATGCACAATTTTTTTTTCATATTCACAGTCATTTTTAAAGGCCTTCGCAACTGATCACACTAGGCGCACCAATTCCGATGAGCATCACAATTCATAATTAATGAAAAATGTTGTTTCAGATTTTTTCCCACGTTCCACCAGAATATGTTATGATGGTATTCGGTAGGACTAACACAAAAAAAATAATTGAAACGGAACGGGGGAAATGTTTCATAATTTATTGCAAAAATATTTTATCAAAACTTAATCACCTGTGATACTGTACTACCTGCTGCTGTGCATGTGACCTAGATTGGAAAATACCTGCCGCGCCCTCCTGTGGAATGGAAATGAAGTTTCATCAGCAGACCGAGTAGCAACATCAGTGCAGTGCGGCGCCCCGGTGGTGGTGCCAGCCAGCCAGCCAGTCAGTAGTGCGGCAGTGTGGATCATTCATCATTCGCTTGGTTTGGCCGGGGAATTCCAAAATTATTCCCGTATATGTTTGACATGTGTCGCATGAAAGTTATCAACACAGTTGCGCCTTCGCTGAACCGGTAACTGCTATTTCAATTTTCGCGCAAAACGTACGGTTTGGTCCAGCTGGAATAAACGGTTAGTTTGAAATATGAGTAAATTCGAAAGGTTTTCGTTTTTACTGGCTATCAGTCTTTTAAAATTAGACCAGATTTTGAAATCTGTTCACCGTTTCGGTCTAAATTTTTAGGCTTCTTCGGGGATTGAATGCTATCTTTTTAATTCAAACAAAATAGACAGTATTTAAACCCTGAAGAAGACTAAAAATATAGATCGAAACGTTGGAAAGATTACAAAATCTGTTCAAATTTTTTCAGACTGATGGTTAAAAGAGACGAGAATTCTAAACCTCATCATTCATCGAATGATGAAGAATCATTATGTTGGCGAATGATGCTTACAAAGTTGTTTCATCTATACTGTATTTAAGCTGACACTGCTAGGAGCACCAGCACAGCACAGAAAGTTGGACCCCCGTGGAGGGTTCATTTCCTGTGCAAGTAAGTCAACGCGAAAAATCTGCAACTTTCTCAAACGGTTTGTACCTTCAGCGTCAGGTTTCCATTCCACTTGAACACTTCTTTAGCGGGTTGGTAATAAATTCTGAAACCAGCTCATCATCGTTACAAATACACATACCAACATTTACATATGGGCAGAATCCGAGCTTCCCAGTCGGTGGTAATGGAAGGTAACTAGTTTCCAGCCACCAGCCACGAGAGTGAACGGGACGGAAAGCAGGAAAACAACTTTGCAACAGTACCGCATTGTGCAGTGGTTTCGTTTTTCACATTTGAGAAGCGCGACGCCAGCGCAACGCGAAGCAAAAAGGATTTCGGGGTAGTTATTATGTTATTAGCATTGAAATGCGTCAGCCACGTCAGAAACAGCTTTGCTGTCAAAGTAATCATCCTTGTCGGTCGGTCGGTCGGTTGGTTGGTACTAGCGTAGGTGTAAACAGTGAACAGGAAACTTTTTGAAACCAGTCGGGTGATGCTACTGAAAACTAACCACTGACTGGATCCCTCACTGCCTCACTGGGTGGGTGGGATGGTTGATGTTGTTCTGCATCATGCCACTTGAACGTTTTGTCGGAAAAACCGTAAAGTCAGCCAACCAACCAACCAACCGACCAACCGGTAGTGGCTGCAAGCGATGGCTATCCACTGCCACCAAATGCTTTGGTGTTTCACCAGGGAATTGAAGGGATGATTTACGAGCGGAGAATAGCAACCACGATTATTTCCTTTCGGGTCATTACATCGGAAACTTTGGCTTTGGTCGTGTTGCAAGCAACAAACACGCAATGATAGGTGTTGAGCCCTAAGTGCTAAGAAACAGTTGAGTTGAGCATCAATTAAATTTGAAGAAATTAAATGAGTGTACAAACATTCGATTCAGCTTAATGGTGCAGCAATTAAAATTCAATTTATGAAGTACTTCTCAAATGGTTTTAAGGATTATGGTAGAAAAAAATTAAACACAACAACGGGCAAATAATATGTAATTTACCAATTTACCAATTAAATTTTTAGAACATTTAAAGAAGAATCCAGAAAGACCAAATCTCGGGATGCGCTTTAAATGCTTTTAATCGAATTGCGTACTCCCAGCAGAAGAAACTGCCAATTCCGAACGACGACGCCGACTTTCCCGTCAACAGCAACGCAAGGAGGTTTGTTATCCTGTCCGCACATTGATTGCCCCCCCCCCCCCCCATAATAATAATCAGTGAGTGCCATGTAGTTTCCAACTCGGTGAGCTTTATTCGGGTGAGCAGTGGGTATAACTGAATTATCGAATATCAAATTGATAACTTTTTATCCGACAGAAAATGGTGAACCACGTCACGTCAGGACGGGGGAATTGAAAGCGTAAAATAAGTATAGAACCGGAGCAGCAGCAGGAGGAGTTAATTTTCAATCAGATATAAAACTTTTGCTCCGTTTTGCTCTGTCTCGTGCAGCGGTGATGATGATGATGCTCATATTCGATGGTGACATTTTCTCGAAAACTCGAAAAGTTTTGCGTTTCGCAGCTTCCGCTCGAGTGGGTTGCGAAATTCAATCTGAATGAATTATTGCTGAAAATTTCTACATTATTCGATAGCTAATTGGTGATGTGGGATGCGTTACCGAACTGTTTTTCTAGAAGCACAAGTTTGAACAATAGATGTTCAAGTTTAAACTTCCAGCAAACACACTCAACAGTTTTCGTCGAACAAACGCGCCCAGGCTGGGCAAGAGTGGCAGAGACCGGGAATCGTGCAATCCTCCGTCTAAAGCCACTTTTCCGTCTGGAGAACCTATTCAGAAAATGCGAACCCGCCTGTCAGCATTATGATGTTGGATTGGTAGAAGGTTCGCCACCAAAACAAAAGATTTCTGAAATAACAAAGCAGGAATTATCAAGGAGCCTACCCGCTCTCCATCAAGCTTCTTTCCGTCTGGGCCATCGCCGAAAGTAGGTACAATGAAATATTTTCGATAGCCAAAAGGATTCGAACATAATTTCACCGAAAATTTGCCTATACTTGCACAGAAACAAAAGGAACCTCTTTGGCAGTATTAGTTGTGCAGATTTTCGTTTGCCTCCTTCAGCATCCCGTGCCGATGGTCGTGAAAAATACACCCAATCTTCAGTAGACGGAGTCTGTCAGTCAACAGCAATTTTGACAGGGTTTCACCCAAGCTTATTTACGGCTGCTGCCGCTCGCCGGTACAGCTGCTGGTGAAAACGTTCGAAACGATGGATGGCCCTACTACTGGTGTGGAGTGTTTGCTGCGAAAATTAACTCTTCACGTCCTGTGGATTAATTACACTCGACAAAGGTGGGCAGCCGGAGCCGGGCGGTATGTTAAATTTCGATATTTCTCTCCACCAACAACAATACCTTGACATTGAGAGGCTTTTGTGAAGCCACTAATTGGATTAGGCGTATCGTTCAATTAGAATTGAATGAGTCACAAGACTATTTCAGCGGCGAAACCGAAATTCACCGAGCAGATGTTCAGAGCCAAGTGAAGGCGCGATTCCATGGAAACCGGCATCATGCTTCTTTAGCGGATTACTTTCCTTTCCTAGTTTGCTTTTTGCGAGGAGTATTTTTAGACCAAATTTCCTACACGATACTGGATTTCAGCGCCAAAGGCGTAATTGCTAAATTAATCAGCTACTCTGGGAAGTAACAAAACGATTTCAACAATAAATCCCGATCCAATCGCATGTACACATCACTTTACCACAACGACCGCAGTCAACATGTCCGCTGATAATAATGGCAGTGATTATAACGAGCCAATATTGAAATCACCAGCCGCTGATTCCCACCGCGCTCGCGGTGGCAACGCAAATCCCTCCTCCATCATCATCAAGTTAAGGAATCCGGAATCGACGACGGCGACGCCGTTGACGATGACGACGATAGGCAGATTACATAAATAAAAGATGATTCAAATATTTACTTTTTCGCTTTTCTCATGCACATCATCATCATCATCAAGCCACCACCCTCGCCCCATGCTCCTCGGGAGCCTACCACGTGAGCAATCCCGTACCAAAACACGCCACCGCCGCCGCGACTTGAAGTAGCTCGCCGGATGTTTTTGTTTTTCCCTCCCTGGTTCTGTGATTTCATTTCATTACGATTTCCTTGCTGCCGTCAGCAAGTCCCTCCGCCCACCCATGATGATATTGGGAAATAACTTCAGACCAGACGAAACATAACGGCCACGGGGACACACACACACACAATCGTTACAGACAGTCAGTCGAGCTGAAATCGCTTTATTTGTGCAGCTACTTTGATTTAAGCCCTTTCATGAGCTCCGTGAGCTTCGCTGTGGACTCCGTCGAATCCGGTGTTCCGTGAATTTTCACATCCTTTCGCAATAATACTGTTTCGAATCGGTTCGCCGCCGCCGCCGTCGTCGTCGTCGTCGTCGCTGGAACCGTCGTCTTTGGGGCTTTCGCGGAGAAACTCTGCATGCTTGGACGAACCGCGCCTGAGCTCAGGCTCAGGGAGCTTGAAACGGGGATGAAAGAAAAATATGATTGCTTTTGATCTTTGATCGAAAAATATTTGCAAAACCATTTGCTACTGCGGCCGGAACGCTGGCATCGAAAAACGTACGCCACACAATTGGGACTGTATTTAATGATAACCGTGAAGAATTGCCGTTCATCCCCTGATACAGCTGTGTGTATCGATTTTTGTTCGTCGAGGGGATTTTCGGAATTTGGGTTTATCCCTGAAGCAATGTCCTTGATTGGAGATGAATGGAATGATTCTTAAAGCAATGAAATGGAACATTTTTAACACAGCTTTTCTAACTTTCTTCTCTTGGGGAAAAGTAAAAATTTAATGTGCAAAATGAAAATAGAGATCAACTGACAGCTCTTGATATTACACTAAAAGTAAGATTAAAAATTTTGACAGATTGAGAACTGCAGCATGGTTAGGGTTACCGTGATCTCCCATCATGTCATATCTCCATTGCTTCCTACGTGTAATGTATTTCTCATATTTTAACCATTTAATCAGGGCCGGCAGAATAATTGATCCAATTTTCAATGGTTATCACCAGGGCTTTGACCGATCCTTTTTTTCTACCGCAGTCACACCAACGCGCATTCAAGTTCACACCGTTTAGTGGTGGAATACGAACGCTATGCATAACACAACTGGCAGTTTGCTCAGTCAAACGCCGATTGCACGCAGTAGAACGAACGCGTTCTAAAGCTTTTTAACATTTTCATTTCGATCAAGTTGCCTTTACCGTTTGGAGCAGCGAATGACTGCAAAACAGTCAAATGACTGCAACCGCAAAGCCCGAAAAGCAACCGCACAATCGTATGATTCAATACTACAAAAAAACAACCAATACATGTGCATGGAAGAAGTCGGTCGGAGTCCGTCCAATACAAACGAATATTTTGCTTGCGTCGGACCGACGTCCGGGTGACAAACTATTACTGTGAGCAGCCGATTTGGAGACAAAAAGAGAAACGAAAAAATACGTCACCGTATGCTTCCAGTCAGTTTGCAGTTTATATTCTCAAAGCGCAAAGCAAAACGGGAGATCGACTGTTTGCTCTTGCTGAGATGCCGCATGAATTGTAAGACAGCAGCAGCGCAAGCGGCAGATTGACTGGAATAAAAAAACAGTCAAATGATCGTTCAAAAAGCGGAGTTTGAATGCGGAAAGTTCGCATCCACGGCAGTCACATTCAACTTGCGATCCCTTTTCAAGCCCTGGTTATCACATCCGTTACAATGCATTCAGTGGAGTCTGCTATTGGTCGGTGACCAGGAAATTCTTTTTTCCAGCGTTGTAACATTGTGGGTGCCAAACTTCAGAGACTGGCTAAGCTTATACGTGGTTAATCGGCGATTTTCTGAAAGACTAGGCGGGATTCGTTCAAACCAATTCAGTGTCCCACAAAGAAGCAACCCTGCAGCTTTTTATCACTAGTCTGATTTTATCAGACAATTGTGCGGTCTATTGCCCGTCCTTCATCGTCCATCGTCCATCGTCCATTATCCATCAACCATCGTCCATCGTCCATCGTCCATCGTCCATCGTCCATCGTCCATCGTCCATCGTCCATCGTCCATCGTCCATCGTCCATCGTCCATCGTCCATCGTCCATCGTCCATCGTCCATCGTCCATCGTCCATCGTCCATCGACCATTCACCCAACAATATCTTTGACATTTATCTGGCTGGTCTAAGGGATACCCTTCACATTTGACTAATAGGGAATCGAGTAACTCTTTGAATGATCCATCGTCCATCGTCCATCGTCCATTGTCCATCGTCCATTGTCCATTGTCCATTGTCCATCGTCCATCGTCCATCGTCCATCGTCCTTAGAATTACTGACTGAACTGTAGACTTGCGATAACCAGCCGAATTAGACTACGTCGAGATCGTTTTGCTAGCAGACAAGATTAGGCATTTAACCAACACGTATTGGAATGTTTTCTTAGTTTGCTGGCGATTTTTGTCGTTGAATATTGCGTGGGGACCGCTGGATCCAGTGTTATGTCGCCAAATTTACTATCGTGAACCGTAATCCTCTTCCGTGCGGCTCTTCAACACCCGCAGAATGCACTGTGACATATGTACTGCAATTCGAGTTTTTCTCGTAGGCTGACGAGACTGTGGAATAGCTTATTGGAATTTGCATGAGAATAGCCAACAACGATTTTGTCTTTTGGTTGATTTTATAAGTTTATTAACGGGTGGCAAATAAAATTTTGGATTTTTTTCGCGGCCCCTATACTCTACAACAAACGAGCTCAGAGAGAAATGAGAGTGTTAGCTTTCTGTATCCCCTTTTTGTCAATATGTTTTGTTTTGTTTATGCTTACACAGTATTGCTTAAAATGGCATCAAAACAAAAAGCATGTCAGGAGCGCGTTGTACACTTCTAGGAACTACCACTGAAATCTCGGCAAAACGTTTGCGGTACAATATTTAAAAGGCGAATATGTTGCGGCTTCGACTGTTTACCATATCCTAAGATGCCCAACAACTATTCGCAAGCAAGGTAGTTTAAGACCAGCCAAAATTATGCACGCAGAAGGACATCGTTCTCTTTCGCGTGCCTTCAACAACAAGCCCTCTGGTTTGGCTATCAATTAGGATGTGCACCAGACAGACAACTTTCATGACAACTATGTTGTTGCCTGCGAAAAAGACACGCTGTTGTATGAAATACGTATTGTACGCAACAAAAGCAATCCTAATCATGCCACACTGTGTCGGCAATGGCGGTGATTGGTAGTTACCTAGGTAACGTTGGTAACTTTTATACGCCAGACTTTAGGTCAAAGCAAGATGGTCTTTTTCTTAAGGTCTTTGCTGTTTGTCCCTTCTGTTCAAATAGCTGATAAAGTATTGTCTTTAACCAGCTGACTGGCGACAAAGACATATTTTATTGTATACCTGCATCACCAACCAACACCATGTGAGAGCGAGTGTGTATCAAAATATATTCTCATCGAAAGTTGGTCTGCTTGCTGGTGTGAAGGGACATTCATTTGTCCCAATATTTTGTTATCGTGATACATTCTGGTTGCTACCCTTGTTTGTTTTACAGGCAGAAAATAATTGAATAGGCGCTCTTTGTTTTTGTCGGTTATTTCTGAGTATGAACAACGATATTTTGATTCCCTGAGAGAACCATGAATTGCAAACAGTTGATTGGTAGAATCAAGCGATCCATTCGCAAAGTTGTCATGAAGGCCGTACAATGCTCCTGTTCCGACATCAAACGGAAGCTTCGCCGAACAGCCGATTACGGACCGTTTTCAAATGTACACTAACTTTTTTCAATAATGGATAATATATCTTTAATGCCGGTAAATCAGATCTTCTTCATGTATCTTTGTCTTTTTTTGACAATTTGAGAAAAAATTCCAAAATTTTAGTTGCCACCCGTTAGGATTACTTTAATAAGCTTATTAGGATTCCTTTCATGGTCTCATTCATCTTCTACCGTACCAAGACAAGACTAATAAGAATGATTAATATCAACACCTTGATCGAAAGTAGGGATGCCATCTTCGTTGCTAAATTACTGAAAAGCAAAATGTACGCGCCAGAAATGTAATCAGTGCTGAATATTAACATCATGTACTGACCTCTGAGAACTGAACGCACCCTAGGAATTATCTGGTAGCCGACAAAAAATCCGTTTTCATACTCCACCATCCCACGTAAATTCTATCACCAAGAATTTCTATAAGCTTTAGCTGTTACGGAGAACCCTACGAAAAGGATAGTCCTCATTTGAGTTATGACGATATTTGACCCTCTGGGACTCTTAACGTCATTCACAGTGCTAGGAAATATGCTGGTCTAAGGCCTGTGGAATAACATGTTGTGGATAGGACGAGAAAATCAACGACTAATGCTTATCGATGTGGATGCACTGGGTTAACTTGATTCCGTCGATTGCAGGGGTTCGAACTTCCGGAGGAACTATTTCAGGACTGCACAATCCCATGAAGTAAAAAACTACAAGGTATACAGCCCTAAGGGTTGGACGAAAGGGTGACGTAGGACTGTGTCATATAATACTCATTACATTGATAACATGTTTTAATCGACTTTATGTCTGGTCATTAGATCAAAGACTAATGCAAACTGCATTTATGGCATATGCATATTTGAGTATCTGTGAGTATCATTGTTTGAGTGTTTATTTGTAAAAGAGCGAAATATTCTGATTTAATTCTTCATTGAATCAATGGTGGTTTTGAAAAAAACCGTTTGAAATTGTTTGGTGGCCCTGAAAAGAACTATGTTTGAGCTGATAGCACTTCTTAAAAATCAGTACTATAATTATTGTTGCCAATATATAGATGGATGTCGCTATTCGGTCCTTTAGACTCTAGGATGATGGTTGCCCGCTAATACAGGAGTGATAGGCAATACCAAATCACTGTAAAGTAGAAATGGATTAGTTTTATCAAAATACTGACCGTCCGTCAGTGCGATCGTGCGATAAATGAGCAGACGGCGAACATAGTGTGCTATTTTATAGTCACTGGCACTGCCGTTGCAACTTGTAAGCTAGTGTAGGTGTGGGAGAAACCAGATCGGCTGCTGCTGCTGCTCAAATAATTATCCGAATGGAACGTTAACCATTTAGAAAGTGTAGAAAAATCTTTCCATTCTGCAATTACTATAGTTCTTAAAAGAACTGTTTAAGACCACAATGGCCTGTTGCTGAATTTGCTGCCCGTCAGCTGATCCGTTTCCATTTGCCTTCAGTGTTGGTTTGCGATAATTGCCATTGAAGTTACCGTCCAAATGCCATCGGGTTGCCTCGAATTGCCATTAATTGCCGCAAAAGTCCTTGGATTTGCCTCCAACTGCCGATGTTGCTGCCAAATGCCATCGTTTTCACCTCCAATTGCTATCGGTGTTGCCTCCGATCGCTGGTGTTGCCGCCAAATGCTGTTGGTATCGCCACCAATAGCCGTCGATGGTAAATACTGACCGTCCGTCAGAGCGATTGTGCGATAAATGAGCAGGCGGCGAACCAAGTGTACCATTTTATAGTCACTGGCACTGCCGCTGCTACTTGTAAGCTAGTGTAGGTGGTGGAGGAAACCATATCGGCTGCTGCTGCTTAAATGATTGTCCGACGCTGATTGAGCAAGCTATTGAACAATTTTGCATGTCTGCGATGGGGATAATGCAAAATGTAACGTAAAGTGCATCGTGTGGGATTCACGTTGGCCATTGCCCGCTGATTCCGCTTGTCTTCGGGGTCGGTGTTGCCGTCAATAGCCATCGATGTTGCAAATTGGATTGGTAAAGGGGTGTGGCTTACAAAGTGGTCTGAAAGGTTATCATTTGGATCCAAATCCTTTGGTGTATCTAATTGTCGTCCGTGCCTGTGAAGCTAGGCGATCACAAGGGAAATGTATGGGAAAATTCGACCTTAAAACTTTACACACATTTTCACTATTTAGCGTATAAAAAAATATTATTAATATGTTACTATAAAATTGCTGGACATTTTATCTATCCAACGACATATTAACTGTTATGTTTCGTTCAGTAGTATAGTAGCTATTAGCGTTTGAAATATTTCATTCAAACGTTACACTTCTATTTTTCGTTTTTACAAAGTGCTACCCAGTCCCAGTATAGTAAACAAAGACGTAGTCCTACGTCAAAACTTTCCCAAGGTTGGTTCTATAGTACTGTAGTTTTTATATCCCAAGGTTGGTTCTGTAGTACAGAAGGTTTCAAAGACATGCCAACGTGGTAAGGTTTATCATAGCCGGCCACTTGAGATAGTCGTGTTCACCTGCTTCGCGACACGCGCGTTCGTTCCGGAAATAAGCGCCAATCTGACTCCATAGTGTTGTCTGATGGCTCTTCATCGTTTCATATATCCTTATTGTAGCTTTCGACTGAGTATCTTTGCAGAGTTTTGTTTTTCGGTTTTGCAGTCCTTGAAAAATATTTAATACAAATCGAAACGTCGGAAGTAGAAGAAAAACGTTCGTTTTTATGAGCAATTTGACTGCAAAGCCGAAAAACAAAACCCTGTTTCATACATCGTAGAGTACCACCGGAAGAACTCTTTTCTGACAATGGGGCCAATTTGTAAGGAGCTGATGAAACATGTCAACATATCAACAGCGATTGTGTAGCCCAAGTAGCACACTTTAGGTCCATTTAGTTGAAGCAACCGAATTACGACTAAAATTAGTCTTAATTCTTTGTACTACTTTGTAACAACCGTGTTGAACTTGAACCGTGTGAACTTTCAATCCTGTACTTGCTCCTCACATAGGTGAGGTTTGGGAGCGGTTAGTCAGACCGGTTAAGGAGACGTTGGACATACTTAACAGAAGGAAGCGGCGGACAGACGAAATTCTGCATACGTTGGTGACTAGTCAGAAGACATTCAGTTAATTCAAGGCCATTAGTCTACGTTCCGCAGGAGACAAAAGAGGCAAAAGTAGCTAACACGAACCGCTTCTTCGCGGGATCTCGCCGAACGAGGCGCAGATGGTTTTGCCACCACCACGTTCAGCGAAGACTCTGTGGTATGCGAACGAGCATTCGCAAGAGTTGGCATAGAAGATGTGGGACCGGTGGATTAAGGAGTACGTCCCTAACTTCAACCAGTGAACCAAGAGGCATAGAGAATCGAGGATGCTGCAGAAGTGACACCTGACCTACGTAACCGAGGAGCCGAGACGAAGATCCGGGATGCGTGGAAGAATAGAAGAGGCCATTACGGCAACTAACTATCGAGAGAACACTAGCGTGTCCAGACATAAACCAAAGGTGGGTCTGTTTTGGTCTGGAAAACTCAATAATCGTAGGATGGCGAATCTGTTATTACTTATCAGCCGAATAAGTTGAAATCTCCGGACTTTCGGGTGCAACTGGATTTAAAAGCTAAGATTAAATTGGACTAGAAATTAGACTCGGAACTGAACTAGAAACTAGAATTGAATTTATACTTGAATTCTTTTTGTGTGTGTGGATACTATCACTACGACCAGCATTTTGATCTATTGTGATCTTATCCAGGTGTTGTTCCGCACTTCGTTGTTATTCCAGTATCGCTATAGAGTGAGCGAACTGCTTTTATTATCCGTGCTTAAAGTGTCGGTTTTTTCCCCCCTTTTCCCTCTACGCTTCTTACTACTTTTCAACCAATCAAGCTCTAGAACCAGGAAGTGCGGAGACTAGTTACAATTTGTCCTTGGACAAGAGGCTTCATTCGCACCTCGTGCAAGTATCATTCTTATAACCAGTCCCAGCTAAAGGCTTCATGGTCGGTAAAGCAGAGTTCAGCACAGAGTGAGGGTGTGTATGTGTGTATGTATGTGTTCCTTACTATTTATGCATTACCAATCTCGTTCCATGCATTACCAATCTCGAACCAGGAAGCGGAACAACCTATAAGTTGCCCTTGAACAAGAGGCTTCATTCGCACCTCAAGCTCAACTTGCCCTGGCAAGAGGCTTTCATTATTAGTAAATGCAGAATGCAGTAGGAAGGAAGTGAAGGGGCCTGAGAATAAACGCATGCTAAAGTCACTTAACATCGAATGGCCTGATTCTACTAAGATTCGAACCCACGACCACTCGCTTGTCAAGGCAGACTCGGTAACCTTGCGGCTACAGGGCCCCCCAATACTTGAATTTATAACATAGGGCATGAAATTGAATTTGAACTAATTTGCTGCTTTAAGCCTTAGGATTTTAAATTAGACATAAATTTGAAGTAATTTAGACTGCAAGTTTTACTTGGAATTGGACATCAAATCATAAAATTTAGGTTGAAATTTTATTTGAAATTTAAATTGAAGTAGACTTGGAAGTGGATTTAAAATTAAAGTAGGAATTGCACGAAAAGTGAATTTGAAAATAAAATCGGGAATGAAATGGAAATTGTACTTGCAATTAGACCTAAAATTAGAATTCAACTGGTACTTGAAGTAGTAGTAGTAGTAGTAGTAGTAGTAGTAGTAGTAGTAGTAGTAGTAGTAGTAGTAGTAGTAGTAGTAGTAGTAGTAGTAGTAGTAGTAGTAGTAGTAGTAGTAGTAGTAGTAGTAGTAGTAGTAGTAGTAGTAGTAGTAGTAGTAGTAGTAGTAGTAGTAGTAGTAGTAGTAGTAGTAGTAGTAGTAGTAGTAGTAGTAGTAGTAGTAGTAGTAGTAGTAGTAGTAGTAGTAGTAGTAGTAGTAGTAGTAGTAGTAGTAGTAGTAGTAGTAGTAGTAGTAGTAGTAGTAGTAGTAGTAGTAGTAGTAGTAGTAGTAGTAGTAGTAGTAGTAGTAGTAGTAGTAGTAGTAGTAGTAGTAGTAGTAGTAGTAGTAGTAGTAGTAGTAGTAGTAGTAGTAGTAGTAGTAGTAGTAGTAGTAGTAGTAGTAGTAGTAGTAGTAGTAGTAGTAGTAGTAGTAGTAGTAGTAGTAGTAGTAGTAGTAGTAGTAGTAGTAGTAGTAGTAGTAGTAGTAGTAGTAGTAGTAGTAGTAGTAGTAGTAGTAGTAGTAGTAGTAGTAGTAGTAGTAGTAGTAGTAGTAGTAGTAGTAGTAGTAGTAGTAGTAGTAGTAGTAGTAGTAGTAGTAGTAGTAGTAGTAGTAGTAGTAGTAGTAGTAGTAGTAGTAGTAGTAGTAGTAGTAGTAGTAGTAGTAGTAGTAGTAGTAGTAGTAGTAGTAGTAGTAGTAGTAGTAGTAGTAGTAGTAGTAGTAGTAGTAGTAGTAGTAGTAGTAGTAGTAGTAGTAGTAGTAGTAGTAGTAGTAGTAGTAGTAGTAGTAGTAGTAGTAGTAGTAGTAGTAGTAGTAGTAGTAGTAGTAGTAGTAGTAGTAGTAGTAGTAGTAGTAGTAGTAGTAGTAGTACCTCTTTTTATTATGGGGTTTTCAGTCGTAGGTTGGTTCACCCCTGTATCTGTTCCGTTTTCCTCCTATATCGTTTTTCCGTCTTTTATGCCTTTGTATTCTGTTTTTGGCTCGTGTGTTTCCTTTCGTCCTCCTCCGTCTTTCTCTTCTGTTTTCCCTTTTTTGCTTTCCTCTTTTGCTGTCCCATTTTTCCGTTCTTTGTCTGATATTGGTCTATTTATATCCCGTCTGACCTCTTTATCTCGTTTAGCTTGTTTGTCCTCGTGGTAAAGCGTTCACGTCAATTACTAGTGGTTTTCTTTTTTCTCTCTAGTTACACTTCTTTTACCTACTGGTTTCTCTTGTTTTCTGTTCCTTTTTCCTCTCTTTCTCTTCCGTTCCTTTTTTCTGCTCGCTGTTTCCTCTTTCTCTGTTTTGTTCTCTTCTTTTCCTGTCTCGTTTTAGCCCTTTATCCGGGTTCTTTATCTGGAAAAGTCTCTTTCATTATCATTTTCTACCCCATGTTGACGTTTTTCATTTTTTCTGTTCTGGTTTTCGTCTTTTTTTTGCCTTTCCACTGCGTTTTTCGTACGTTTTTTTCCTTCGTCGGATCCGTTATTCCTCTTATGCACTGCTGTATCCCTTTTACCGTCTGTTTCAATTAATCCTCCTCATTTTATTTCCTTTTCTGTCGCGTTTTTACTATTTTTCTGTTCTCGTTTCTCCATTCTCCTGCTTCCGTATTTACTCCTTTTCTATCTCATTTTTTCGTGGTTTGTCACGTTTGTTTTTTTTTTGTCTAGTTTATTCTTATTTTGCTTCTCGTTTTCTTTAGGGTTCTTCCGTCTATGCTTTAATTTTTCTTCTCATCTTTTGTTCTTCAGTCTTCTCTCTTTTTGTCTCGGTTACCATTTCTTTTCGTTTCATTTTCGTTGAATTTTATATTGGAATTACACTGAAGTCGCTTTTTACACGGTTCGTTTTTCACGCGACTATTTTCGCGTTTTTCGGAATTTACGCGGATGTGCTCAATTAGTCTATTTTTTCACGGAACGTTGAAATCCACGAAGTTATTTTTACGCGAATTTTTGGTTTTTTTTAAGCGAATTTTGGAATTTACGGGGTTTTTTTACCCGAATTTCGGAATTTACGCGGTTTTTTACGCGATTTTGATTTACGCGGAACGTAAGCTTCGCGTAAAAAGCGACTTGAGTGTATTTTTAAGCAATTAATTTTCGAGTCGCAAGAATAGTGCGCGTTTAAATTAACAACAATAAATTTTACAGAGAAGTTGAGGCATGTGCCCCAATGTGCCCCACCTTGGGTACGCCAGCGCTCCAGACCAGGTTTATGGGCCGAAGAAATGCTGGGAGCACAGCACTGAGCGCAACTGACAGGTGATCAAATATGAGGTGCGTTCTCTAGCGGCCATTGACAGATCATCGGTTTAGCTCGGAAAAGGAAAAAGTGATAGATTAAACGGACATGTTGGGATTAGAAGCGATAAAAAGGTAGTTCAAATCTTCCTTACATAATACATGAAAAATTTAAAAATTGTTTTTGGTTTTGCAGAAAAATTACACAAAATTTTCTAAAAAAAATAAATTTGCAGTAATGCAATGGAGACGCATGGTGTTATGTTTCTTCATGCTTCAGCAAGAAAACATATATTTCTAGTTCATATTTGCAGAAACATTCGTTTCCTAACAGGTGTGATGTAATAAAATAACGCACTTGACCAAAGTTTGAGAGCTGTGGGTTTACGTCTCACTCTTCCAATCCATCCCAATCCAATATTTTTACTTAAAAAGATAAATAAAAGCATTTTTTTGTAAAATTTCTTGTTACCTATTCATTACTATTCAAATACAATGTTTGCTAGACAAGATTTATCAGAGAACTTCGAAAATACATTGTAAATAAGTATAACAATATTTTAAATTGTACAATTTTGAATGGTTTCTTCTTAATTTTTTTCCAAATATCTCTATTTATTCGATAAATAGTCACAAATAATCGTTATCCAATATTTTTCATTTCGTTTCTGCAGAGTTATCGATTCTATTATCGCATATATCCTGGACAAATCCAGGTGAAGTTACTTCTACGAATTAAATTCTCTAACTCAAACTTAAGCTGTCCAGACGTACAATGGTACGGTGCTATCAATGATGATGATTTACCGCGAACGCCAGTAGACAACAAAACAGTGAGTGCCTTATGCTCCAGTTACCGGGAGGAATCCTTGCCGCTGGCGCTGCTGGCTGGACCGACCAAAGCAATGCGATTCATTGTGGGGAACAACGGCGCAAAGACAGCAAACTGCTATTAATCTAATCCGCTGTGTAGTACAGCTTATAGAATTACACTGCCAAAGTACAAAGAAAAACGTTTCCTGTCGATTTTCCGTTCCTCTCTCTCTCTCTCGTCTGTGGCCACCGGAACGCGACGACGATGGTGACAGTAACGGTCGGTGTCGTTGTTAGCGTTTGCTGAACGCATGCACGTACGACGAAACAGCGTACAATCAATTATTATGTTTTATCTCAATTTTCGTCCCCGAACCCGCAGGATTCCGTTCCGACTGCAGTCCTCTGAGCGGACTATGCCATACTAGCTACCGACAGATTGCAGACAAAACCCGATTAATTTGCACTTTTCGGTAGCGCTAGCGCTCTGCTCAGCATTGTTCCGGGAATAAAGGCAGGCTGCTGCTGCTGCTGTGAGCTTCCGGCGATGTGACGATGTGATGAAAGCTAAATTGAGGATGGATAAAAAACAACAAAGCTCACACACCACACGCCATCCACACGAATATTCCATCGATTGGTAGAAAAAAGTGAACTGGTACTTAACACTAGGTTAGTTAAAAAAATTAAAATCAAATATCACGAGTAATCAATCTCATTTGATGCTGTCTAATATTTAGGGTACCATGAGCGTTGGAATTTACACTTATTTTGACCACCCTACCAGCAGGATGCTAGTTTTCGGTTTGCCGCAAAAATCAGATAAAAAAGCTGGGAAAACTTTCAATGCATTAAACATACAAAACATAGTCACGGCGTTTTTTTCCGCCCGTTTCAGATCCTCGTATTTCGATACCGGATAATAAAGCGGGTTCGATCGCAAAAAGTGTTGACTAGAATGAGTATCAAATGAGAACAAGAGCGTGATGACTAGACACAAAAATGAATCGGTTAAGATTGGCGCGGTACCGCCGGGTGTGGGGGTGTGTATGTGGCCAGCATGGTCGGAAAAGTTGCGAACCGTTACTGGAACGCAAATAACCGAACCCGAACAAAACCCACAACGGTACCTACACTGACTGTCCGCTCGCTCGCTCGGGTTTGGCATGGCTGGCTGGCTGGAAAAGAACCAGTGATGAGCGAAATCAGTGCCGGCGGCAGCGGAACAGGTCGGGGGGACCTGCTCATACATTCATTGGAAAGGATAATAAATTTAGTGGAAAATTCGGATGTTTTGTTTTCAGTTTTTCCGAGCACCAGCACCCGGCAGCAGTGCGGTGAACGTCCAGCGTCGGTTAAAAGTTTCGTGCGGTCAGGGTCGAATGGATGTGTGGTTGAAAGGTTTTTTGTGTGTTTTCAAACAATGCCCGGCATCATCTCGCATGCATCAACCGAGCATACATTAAAACAGTAGATTATAAAAGAATTTTTTTGTTTAATTTTAGATGCTTGATGAATAAAATTTCAATTATAACTTTATAAATTTGGAGTTCGAAAATATGAGCAGCAAAGTCACAACAACAAAGTCATCTAACACGAAATTGGAACCTACGATAACTGATCTGTAAATTCAGTACTATATGTTGAATTCAGCAAAATAACTTATTTACATCCTATTAAAATACATTCGAAACATATCAAACAAATTTTTATTAAAAAATGCCAAGCCATTTCAAGCCAAACCACTTAACATTTAATTGAAACGGAATCGGGTTATAATTTATACCTCCATTAAAGGCAGATTGACTGTTATTGACTATGTGTTCAACCCGACTCCGACAAGTTGAAAACAGCTGGAAAATTTCACTTCGCTAGTTTGCCAGGTGTTCCTCATGGAAGCAGCCTGTAACCGCAACTATTTTCCTAAGTTCACAATGACATCTTTTATCTTGCCTGTAAATTCATCTATGCCGATGAATTCTCATCCTACGGACTGTAACGTAACTGCCACTTAAACTGTGATAGCTCTTGGACTCCAAGCATTTGAGTTTCATAAACCATGCGCTCTGGCTGTGCGAAAATTAAAGAGAAAAAATAAACAAAAATAGATGGATGCAAAAATGAAACTTTATCTCCTCTTTTCCTTTTCGTTTCTCTCATCTCTCATTTGCACATTGGACCTTTGGAAATGTTGCTCGTCATTTGTAATTAGACTTAAAATTGGAGTTGTTATTAATTAGAAATTGGAACTATATGTGAACTTGAACCCGCACTTGATTTGAAATTGGACTAAAAATTGAGTGAATTTCGACATGAAATTAGTGTGAAATTGGACTAAAAATCTGATTTAGAACAGGACTCACTTTGGACTTGAAATTGGATTTGAAATCACACTTGAAATTGATCAGCTGAAATTGAACTTGAAAATATCTATTAATATTTGGCAGGTCTTCAGAGAAATTTATCAAGACTAAGGTTCGATGTTTTCCCGACGATTCGACACTTTGGTCAAGGGGTAATATTATTTACGTCTTTTGTTATGTTTTGAGGAGGGTACATATTACGGTCATTGTACATGAACGTAATCATTTATGCTGCTGTAATAAGCATAAGAGAGGAGACGCAAAGAGAATCTCTCATTTGCACATTGGACCTTTTGACAGGTTGGTCGAGAAATCTAGTTTCATGTCTACCAGGATGCCCAGGCTGTGGCACGTGTCCTGCATTTTCTATGAAATTTTTTACTTTCAGTAAAAAATCTGTAATCCGACATTCTGGAGTTTTTAATCTAATCAGCCTGTATTTTTCTGATAATGGGTATGAAATGGGGAAGACAACTAGGAATAAGCGCCCAACATAGCTCTAGTCAACCCAAGCCCCTACCTAGCGCCTCCATGTGGCCATACCTGGAAATACTTCAATTTGTATAATTGAGTAGCCAAGCTAGGAGCTGCGGGGTCGCGGGTCTTCAGTTCCTAACCTTACAAATGTAGTTTTAGGCAACCATTGAACTACACGACTTTATTTTCAAGTATTATATGATTTAAACTAATATTTTTGGCAAACTAATCTATTTTCAGAGAGCGAAATAAGGCGCTATATCCTTGGCCAATTGCAGCCTGGCTTCTGGTCTAAATGCCATTAGTTCATCCCTGAGGGTCCGGAGTATCACTTAACCTTTATTAGCAAAGATACTCCCAACGATTGTAAATAAATCATTATCTATGTATATGGGAAGCGTTTGGTTTTCCACGCTTTCTTCCTTCCCCTTGATTTCAAGGAGTTAGGAGTTTGATTTCAGGATGCCTTCAAGAATTGGCTGCGTTAGTGAGATTAGATTAGATTAGATTAATCGGCCTGTATTTTTCTGATAAGTAGATTTATTACGTAAAAATGTATAATATATTACGTAAAAATTATATAAGAATATAAGCAGGCATACCGGAGAAATGATAAAAAACTACTGCTACTGTGTGTGTGTGTGTGTGTGTGTGTGTGTGTGTGTGTGTGTGTGTGTGTGTGTGTGTGTGTGTGTGTGTGTGTGTGTGTGTGTGTGTGTGTGTGTGTGTGTGTGTGTGTGTGTGTGTGTGTGTGTGTGTGTGTGTGTGTGTGTGTGTGTATCCTATTTATCTCCCACTGTCCGGCAGTGATATTATGAAAAAAAAGGTAACTGCAGTGATGGTTAGTCCATGCAATTATCTTAGTTTCGGGTTATAGATGGTATTAGCTCTATTGACTATCCAAAGACCCATGAAGAATGACTGAGTACTTGCAGCGCATTCCGGAATCATTTTCTAGTCAGCAAGCCCCGCCAAAAGGTAATACTAGAATCATATGGATTTTACTATTACATTCGGACTTTCAACTCGTTTGGTATTTTATTACCAAAAGAGTCGACCCGTATATGGTAACATGTGAAAAAAATCGACTTGAAACGATCTTACCAAATTGCTGATTGAGTCAGTATAACATTTTCTTACTAATCGCGTCATCTGTGTTTCCATCAGTGCGTCTTATAGCCAATAATTAAATTAATTTTTCCTTCTTTCCATGTGCATTATTTAAACTTATTACAGCCAAACTTTTACCGTATAGATGATGGGCAGATGAGCTAAAACGAAACAAATAATTAAATTAAAATAGCATATTAGGCTTATCCGATAACAACGCCATGCGGCTCAAACGTCTACCCAAAATCTCAGTTTTGAGTTCAGGCAGCCGGGAACCTCGCAGCATCGCACCTTCTAGCTTAGCTACTCAATAGAGTATTACCGGGTATGGTCGCGAGGAGGCGCTAGGTGGGAGCTTGGGCTGGCGAAAGCTATGTTGGACGCTTTCTCGTTTGCCTACCCAATTTCATACCCAATGCGCTACAATACTTGCTCCTGCACTCATAATAATCTATCTTCTATCTAGTTATATAAGAGGCTTATGTCTGTACCGAAAGCTAGGTCTCTGACAGGACGTCATAACAGGTTTATCGGTAACTAAAAACAGGTCCCTGACAGGACGTTATGCTTTCGTAGCAATGGATTGTATTCTCAGTCACCTCACTGCTCACCTGACTGCTGGACTGCTCGATTGCTCAACTGGTTGACTAGTCTGCTCGACTGGGCTGGTCTATTAGACTGCTCGATTTGATTGCTCGACTGGACTGTTTAACTAAACTGCTCGACTGAACTGTTCGATTCGTCTGCTCGACTCAACTGCTTGATTGGACAGATCGACTTGACTGCTTGACTGAAAAGCTCGATTTAACTGCTCGAGTGGACTACTCGATTTAACTACTCGATTTGACTGCTTGACACATTTCTGGCTTTAGTTTTCAGAAGGTCGCATAAACAACCCTTTTGCATGCACTATGCGACCTTTTGGAAACTAATGCCAGATTTGCTTGACTTTCTAATCGACCCAATTGCTCGACTTAACTGCACGATTGAACTGCTCGACTGGACTGTTCGATTCAACTGCTCGACTAGACTGCTAGACTGGACAGCGTGATTCATCTGCTCGACTAGACTGCTCATCTCAACTGTTTGATTCGACGCTCGATTCAACTGCTCAACCCGACTGCTCAATTTAACTGCTCGACTAGACTACTCGATTTAATTGATCGACTCAACTGATTGGTTGATTCAACAGCTCGACTAGACTGCTAGACTTAACTACTCGACTTAACTGCTTGACTTAACTGTTTGATTCGACAGCTCGACTTAACTGTTCGATTAAACTGCTTGACTGGACTACTCGACTCAACTGCTCGACTCAACTGCTCGACTCGACTGCTCGAATGAACTGCTCGTCTTAACCGCTTGACCCAACTGTTTGACTAAACCATTCGATTCGAGTCAAGTGCTCGACTAGACTACTCGATTCAACTGCTCGACTGGACTACTCGACTTAACTGCTCAACTTGACTACTCGACCCGACCACTCGATTCACCTGCTCGGCTCGACTGTTCGACCGAACTGCTTGAGTGAACAGCTTGATTTAACTGCTTGACTCAATTGCTTGATTCGACTGCTCGACTCGCCAGCTCAACTCGATTATGTGTCGCGATGTCATATGGTCGGTGTTAAATCAGACCGGACCAAGCAACAAAATTTAAAAAAATGAGTTAATGATAGCAAACGATCAAGAATTTTCTAAGCAACATTTTACTCTAATCAGACTACATAAAACAGCCAGCAGTTTTTAATCAGTTAAACAAAATCCAATACGACCATAAAAACTATTTATTTCAGTTTCCGGCTGACTCTTTTAAGTACAACATCTTAGAGCTATAGTATGCAATATAAGAACTCAAAGAATTAATACAAAGATTAAACATCTTCGCAAACACTGGCCAATGGAATATACCCGCAGTTTTCTGAATTCTGAACAGACATAGACAACAGACTTTAAAGTAGTTTTAAAGCTGCGAGGCTAGTGAAAGCCTCTACTGGGAATAAAGCCTCTTTAAGCAACCGTAAAACGTTTATGGCTGTTTAAAAGCGGATTGTTTAGCAGAAAAATTCACTATTAAGCTTTGCATGAAAGTTGGTTCGAAAAAAACTTAAAATAGCTTAAACATCGCTTGATCAAACGCTATTTGAGTGCTTACTTTATGCAGCTTGGATCGCTTGGTTTAAGGCGATCCAATGTGCAAGATTTTTTTTGAAAACAGACATTGATGAAGCCTGCAAGTCGTAGGCAAGACGTATCTCTCACGAATAAATATAAATAGTAGAATTTATATTTTGAATGCTTGGAAAGTTTTTAATTTCAGAAGTTGGCGGTTCAATTCCCGAAACATGACGACATGCATGTTTAATTAGCTTGCATATACGAACTTAAGTTATTCGAAGTTTTAAATATAGCATACGACGCCATAGCAAATTAAAACCGACGCTTCCTATTTTTTTGAAATTTTTTAAATTTAAAAATAGATTATTTTTTGGCTGCATAAAGGTTGATGATACGTTGATTAAGCGAATGAAAAAGCATTGCAAAACTATTTCTCGTTCTCATTCCCCAAGCAACAATGTGAGTTTTATTGTACTCTTATGGTGGTTTTCATGACCAATTTTGGTCTTAAATGCCATTATAAGAATGTTATAAAACCCAAATTGTTACTTGGGTCGTTATTTAAAAATACGCAAAAGCCTCTATTAAGCTCCATTGCAGCTTTGAAAGCAGCTACCCAAGTAACAATTTCTGGCTGATCAAACGTTTTAATAGCTGAATTTTTTCAACCTGTGACTAAACTATGGTTTAATTTTAGAAATAAAAGCCTTTTTTCAGCTCTTAAACATCTAAATTTGGTGATTTTATCAAGCTTCGGGCTTACTAATAGCTGCTTACGAAGCTGTAATGTAGCTTAATAGTGGCTTTTGCGCATGTTTAAATAACCAATTTGCGCAAAGCTGGAAACAAGACGCACAGAGGTTATATGAAGGGCGATATAATTGCTTAACAAGTGTTTTTTCTGCCTCAAACGAAATAGGTTGTATGAGTTCTCCAATTTCGACTGAATAAGTATTGTAGAATTGTTTACATAAATTTTATTCGATGCATATTCAGCAATGGCTGAATAATAATGACTGTCAAAATGTTTAAACAGCGCATAAATGTGTCTTGAGAGGGCCTTTTTATTAAGATGACAAATCGTTTATTCAGCTAGTATAACACAATTATTGAGAATATTGACGGGTTGTGGAGAGGTAGAAGATGCGCCTAATCTGATTGTGACACTATTATGTGAAGCAGCTGATTTGCAGCGCATTCGTTGGCTGCTTAAACACTTATATAATACAGAGGCCTTTGCTTAAATTTAATCAGCGTCTACCACCTGTATTCAGAGTTAAATGAGCTGTAACCAAATCAGTAGCATTTTAATTCAGCTTCGGTGTTTGTTAGGTAGAACATACAACGACTGGCTCATTAGACCTGCATCGTACCACGAGACCAACTGGGAGGCTGACTACTAATACGGGTTTGTTAGAAATCGTTCTACTGTTTCTAACCTCAAGTGTTTTGTCACCAACAAACTGAAGCATATGGAGAAATGGCAACAGGTAGATGCAGTATGTGTCGACTTCTGCAAGACTTTTGCATATGCTAGCAGATGATAAAATGAAGCATTTAGGTCTATCGGAGGGGATATGCAATTGGTTACGGTCCTATCGAACTGAGCGCACTACTTTCGTAAATATACAAGCAGGTAAATCATATTGCTTTCCTATATCGTCTGGAGTTCCTCAAGGCAGTATCCTGAGACCATTAACCTTTGTATTTTTTGTGAACGTTATTTGTGATGACTCTGAAAAATTTTATTTTGCTGGCATCTGAAAATGTATAGAACATTTTACATTTTCTCTCGACTTCTCTCGGCGACAACGTGATATTAACGACCTATTGCATTTGTGTCTCGTAAACGGTATGAAAATAAATATGTCGAAATGCAATCTTATTTCTTTCTGCCAAATTCGTAGCCCGTAACATTTTACAAATAGAAAGTACGAAAACAGTATAAAGTGTTGTAACTCTGTTAAGGATATGAGTTTCACGATCGACAGCAATGTAACATTTATGATATATGTGCGGTAAAATTACAAGTGAAGCTTCATCACATATTTATATATCAGGTGAATTAGTGTGCCATATAATTATGAATTAGTTAATGAAGTATTCTCAATTTTTCCATGACAATTATAAAGATTTTCAACGCTCAACTGTGAAGGTAAACTGTTTTAACCCACAAGTGCATCTTGTCGAACTTCCCCTCAATTAGTTCAACCCAAAACTACGCAAACGAATACCAAGCATTCCATCGAACTAGTTCATCCCTGCTAAATGATGACTTGGAATTTAAAATCATCCATCCCTGCTACACCAAAAACCTCAGCTCTGATCCTGCTTTTCGATTTATTTTTCGCGATTTTGTTTTTTTTTGCACAATTCTACAACCTAAGTGCACTCGGCTCGGCTATCCACCATCCACCAGCGCTTTTTTCGTTCATTCATTCACTTTTTTTGTTGCTTTCTATTTTCCCTGTTTCCATCCCGGCAGCAGCGCCACGTCGCGACGCCATCAAAGTCGCGGTCGCTGCTCTCACATGGGTTCTCATATTTTCCGACTAAATTAATTATATACAGCTTAAGTATAACTCTTTCACTGCTACAGCTTTCCAAACGGCTCTTTTTTGTTCCCGAAACGTATACACTGTTCACCGGATTTTCCCATTCGTACGGCGGAACACCGACAGAACGCCGGCGAGAACATGAAACAGAGAGTAGAGAAAAAAAGAAAACTAACGTGGTATAACCAATGTCGGTAAAAAGCTATTTTCCGGCAAACTGTCGACAGGGCTGAGAATGCAAAAGCCGAAAAATGCAAAGTGCAGTTTATCTCAATTTTTCAACCGCGTCCCGTCGTGGTTGCCTGGCCATGTTGAATACCAGCCAGGCGGGCCAGAGCTGCCAGCCGGGCTCGATTGCAGTGTATAGTGCATCGTCCCACACCTAGCAGCACTGTTTCATTGAGCCCAAACTGCAACCGAGATGGAGTCATCCGCACACTTTCAAGTATCTACTAACGCAGTTCTGGCTGCATATAGCCGACACTATATAGGTAGGTGTAGACTACAGGACCGGAACCTATCATCGCATGAGCTGCTCCTGTGTTCAAAGGACAATGGGCTCTCTCTGCTCGGCTGGCATCACTTTGCAGTACGGCCTACGGGGAGAAGGTGTTACTGTAGCTTTAGTTCTGGAAAAAAGCCTTCAGACTTCAAACCGAGCAAGGATGGATGATGGGATAGGCACAAAAAATGGCTGAATAGTACAAAACTGGTACACTTGAGCTAGTGAGTGGTAAATCAAATGGTGTGATCCGATCGCTATAGGCTAGAGAGGCCAGTCGGTGGGTCTTACCAAGGCACTGGGACTGACTGGGACTGGTTTGGGGGAAAAAGAATGGATTTTGCGAGATTATTCATTAGAGGATAGAGCAATTTATGGGTGACTGAAATCTCTGAAAATGTGGCATTTAATTACGGATTTTGGCAGGCTGACTTGAGTTAGGATGCTTTGTGGCAGTTTCACTGTTGTAGCACTGGCACTGTATCGATGGGGTTTCTAACTAAACCATAATAAATTGGATTCAAAGAGTTTACCAAATCTGCTTCCAACCTGGTTCGGTGAGATGGAATTATTCTGATATTAAAATTGTTTAGCGTTGTATACAATAGATTTTGATTGAAATGCCAACGTTATAATTCGCTTCCAGCAAAATGCAAATCAATCAACCGTTAAGCTTTGATCGAAAAGCAATTATCGCGAATCGCAATTTGTAAATTAAAATGCAAACTCGATGACTAAGCAATTTTTGCGCGCACACTGAATCCAATTCATTGGCAATAAATCATGTCCCTTTGATCGTTCCGTTAACAGCCTTTTTATCTCACCCGGTTGCTATTCAAAACCGGTCACCAAATCCCACACCGCAGCTTACCAGCTCTGACAAAGCGACACTACTTACCGAGGCGAAAACCAAATCCCTCGCCAAGGCACTAACCGGCGATAAAACCGGCTGGGGGATGACAACGTTATTATTTGCTAAATAGCTCCATATCAGTATAAGCACAGATAGATAAGCAATTTACGCTGAATCAATTGAAACTGCCATGAAACTTTTGGGGATGACACACCGAAATCCTTTCCGGATACATGGGCAACAATAAAAGACCGCCGCAGCAGGAGTTTGAGTGGAAAACAAAAAAAAAGCAGACGGAACCATCCACCCACCGACCGGCCACACAGCAGGCAACCGGGGCGGACACAACCCACTGTGGGCCAGCAAAAGCAAAAGCCAAAGTTAAAGTGGGGTGAAACTGATACAAGCAAGCAAGAAAGGCCCACAATCGTTTGCTGCTCATACCCGAAAGCAGGAAAAATGATAAAACATAAATGTATCCTCATCGTAGGTGTCCCGCTTTGTGGCCAAATCGTTCACTGCACTGCTGCTGAGCGGTGCTTTTCGGCTTTTCGTCCGTCTTCACGGTATGTCCACCGCCGGGCCGACACAGCGGGAGTGTCCAGTAGACCGGTCGAAAAAGAACGCTAGAATCGATTTCGGAGAGCCCAGCCGAAAAAATCGGATCGCTTTTCTCTACCACATGTTGTTCATGACTGTGCGAGGACGTGACGTAGCAATAGGTTCAGCGGTGATTTGCGATAATTTCGATTGGATGAAATTTCAAAACACTTCCTATAATTGCTAAAGCTCATAAGCTGTGAACTATATGCTTTAATTTTCCAATTCAAAAGTTTCTTACGTAAAAATTAAAAAATGTTTCCCTAAAAGGTTTATGGAAAGCATCGAGTAACGAAAAAGTTAGTTGATATTCTTGTCGATATTCAAGGGTGAGTAGTAATAATTGTCAGTAAAGTAAATGTTCTCAAAAATAAGACGCTTGCATAAATTATAATTTTGAGTGTATTTCGTATAAAGTACATCCATAGGATTTGTCTCAAATTAGCCTAATTCAAGTCTCCCTTTGATTTAATTATCAGTCGCAATCATTGTTGAAAAGCGTTACAACTGGCTCGCACGATTTCCAGAGCCATTTCATCCCAAATCTTCTCCAAACATTGCTTGAAGGTATCAACAGTCTATCCTTTGGTGCTCCCTAGTTTGTCTAGCATGTAACCCTATGCATAGGAGTCGAGAGGATACAAATCAAGCGAAAAGTCAGGTCACTCTTTTGAAGAAATAAAATCCAGAAAAGTGTCCTCACACCAAGTCTGTGTAGCTTTCGACTGGTGAGACGATGCCGAATCTTGTTGGAAACAATATGGTGTATTCTTATAGTGTTTTTTGACGATGGGCAGGAAATTCAAAATATTCTTCATGGAATATTTTCATGCGAAATTCGCAGTTCCTTGATCAACTGACGTCCAACTGATGTGGTTTCCGACGAATTTGCTCCTTCTGTCCTTCTAGTGTGTTTACGGCCAGGTTTGGGGAGTACTTTTTTAAAATCGTTTTCCTTGTATTGCTTGATGATACGAAAGATGAATCTTTCATTTAGCTTCGGATTAGCTTCGAATTTTTCAAAATAACACACGGTCCAAAACAGACTTGTCACAAAGGAACTTTGCCACGGGAAAGATTGTCACGACTTTTAAACGAATGAAAATTAAAATAAAACTTGCAAACCGTATTGACATTTGAATAAACCACAATGTCCAAAAAACACTGACAGTTAGTACTGTTCACCCTGTAAAAGACAGCAGAAAAACCGAAAGTTGGCAAGAAAGAAAGATGGCAGGGCAGAAAGTTGGCAAGACAAACAGATGACAAGACAGACAGATGACAAGACAAAAAGATGGCAAGATAGACAGATTAAAAGATGGAAAGCTGGAAAGACAGAAAATTGGCTAGACATTGTTTAATTTGGGTACGTTTTGTCGACCTTAAAATTCACTGTTTTATTTTTACCGTCTATTAGCCCCATTAAATCAAAACAGATTTTGTACTTTCTCCGACGTTGCGGCTGTCTTTGGTAGTTTTCAACAAAGATTTAATACTGTATGTTAATTTGTTCTGATTTAATAAGACTGACAGCCAGTGAATATAAAATAAATGCAAGACAGAAAGTTTAATTTCCATAACGTAGTTTGATATTATTTTGCCTTACGGCATTGCTTGGGTACAACAGTTAAAAAATTATTTCCTTATATTATTATTATCCAAAGTACGTGCAAATTTTCTACTTAAAAGCAGAAATTTGTAAGTTTCCAAGCTCTAATATCAAGACCAAGACCAAGACCAAGACCAAGACCAAGACCAAGACCAAGACCAAGACCAAGATCAAGACCAAGACCAAGACCAAGACCAAGACCAAGACCAAGACCAAGACCAAGACCAAGACCAAGACCAAGACCAAGACCAAGACCAAGACCAAGACCAAGACCAAGACCAAGACCAAGACCAAGACCAAGACCAAGACCAAGACCAAGACCAAGACCAAGACCAAGACCAAGACCAAGACCAAGACCAAGACCAAGACCAAGACCAAGACCAAGACCAAGACCAAGACCAAGACCAAGACCAAGACCAAGACCAAGACCAAGACCAAGACCAAGACCAAGACCAAGACCAAGACCAAGACCAAGACCAAGACCAAGACCAAGACCAAGACCAATACCAAGACCAAGACCAAGACCAAGACCAAGACCAAGACCAAGACCAAGACCAAGACCAAGACCAAGACCAATACCAAGACCAAGACCAAGACCAAGACTAAGACCAAGACCAAGACCAAGACCAAGGACAAGACCAAAACCAAGACCAAGACCAAGACCAAGACCAAGACCAAGGACAAGACCAAAACCAAGACCAAGACCAAGCCGGGACAAGCACTAATTAATTCCATCCAGAGCTTAAACTCAATTTGAGTATAGCGCTATAATAACCGGTTAGTGCTCCAGTATAACCATGAATAGGAAGTTCAATCAAGTTCTTTTAAATATTCATTTCAAAATCGTCGACGGCTCCAAAATTGCAAATTTCGCTTCATCAATGCTGTAATTTAGCTTATGTTGGAATAGATCCGTCGCAGAATGTTTCCTCGGATGTTCACCAACGGTCTTAGATCCGGCGATCCGGAGAATTGGTGTGAGTACTGTCATTGTCCTGCTGGAACATAAATTTTTAGCGTCGGTATTTCACTTTGAACGGAATTGAGCAGCTTTTCAAAAGTTCAGCAGAATCTGATGAGTTTATCTTGCAAAATCTAATCGAAAGATTAAGCTTTTTAGGCGCACAAAATCCAATCCGAACCAAACCACTTTTACCGATCAGGCATAGTCTAGACCAACCACGTATTTTTTTTAGTCTTGTCCTTAAAATGCGGTCTGGCATATATGTTAATATTTCTTGAAACGGTGGTTTTACAATTGATGAAGAAACGGTAGGGGAAAGTAATGAAATTTTTTTGAAATGGAGATGAAAGAGCGGAAAGATGACTTAGGCGGGGGGGGTTGTCTGGCGGGTGTTGTGGGTTCGAATCCGGTTATAATCTCAGATTGTAGCTTGGTTTGACCCATGCACCTCCCAGCATTGGACAAAAGGTAGGAGTCACAACGACTACTTGTTAAGCGTAGCTACCAGTAATCCCTCCCCCCCCCCTCACCTTTCCGCTCTTTCCACTCCATTCCAAAAAAAAATCATTACTGTCCCCTACCGTCGCTTCAGCAATTGTCCCTCGGCTTAATTGTATTTGCTCCGACTACACCAACTTGCTGATTTTATTCTCAAAGCCCGTTAAGCGTGTACCGCATAGACTTGTCGTAGAAAAGATGAAACGGAGCGGTTTTTTCGATTGGATGACTGCTGTTTAAAGTTCTTTTGTGCGATAACTTCAGTTGTTGATTGTAACGCACTCCAGGAAGATATTGGTCTGTTTCTGGAATGGTGTGAAAGAAATGTCACGGAAGCTAATGTTAAAAAGTTTAACAACATAGCGTCCACTCGTCAGGTTAATACATTCGTTTTCAATTATTCAATGCCATCAACTGACCTGCAGATCGTCAAAGGTTTGGCTATTACGTAAGACAGTGAGTTAACCTTTTCGGAGCATATCTCAGCATGTGCGGCAAAGGCATTCGCTGTGTTAGGTTTCCTCAAGCGCAACACTCATCAATTTAGCAACACATACAGCTTAAAGTCATTGTATTGCTGCCTGATACGAAGTATTCTAGAGTACGGTGTTCATGTTTGGGCACCATACCAAGCTATCCACATCACATCCACTTTTCAGAGAGGAAAAGAATAAGAAATACGCTTGCTTCTGTATTGAATGTCCTAGCCTCTAGCAGCAATGCATGTTTCGAGCAAGGGTAAATTCTTAACATTGTGGAAGGAGTCATATAAGTTTACTGTCTTCAAGGCTGGGGGTAGCGAGAGCCTATAGTGGTATCACCAGTTCTTCGACGGCGTCCAAATTGTTCCAAATTATCTTAAGAGAAATTATCTTCAACCGCTTTGAAAACTACACAGCTTTCAAGTACGTTACGTATTTCTTCGAGGAAACATTCGGATGCAACACTTCCGACCCAAGCAACACAGCTTGTTATAGAATAGTATAACATTACATACTTCAGAACTTCTCTATTACCAGAAAAGCGCAAAAAATTGAAGTCTAATCAAACAACAATTGAAAGAAGTATGTATCAGGTTATTTCATCCCATTTTAAAACGTTATTATAGCATAAGGTACAACTTGTTCCTCCAGTAGTTGAGATTTAGTAATGGAGATGTAATAAAAACTTTGTGTTGACATGTTGACAAAAACAAACATTATTCATTTGATATGAGCTGTCAAATAAATTCATGTTATCACAAAACATCTCAAAACCTTAATAATAACGACACATGTTTTCAAAGTACGTTTATAGTACTCTTAAACGACTACTTTCTTTAAAGAACTTGTTTTGTGTGTTACTTGGGGAAGTACCACAATGAAGCATTCTGGGCCCATTTCTGTTCACATTGTTCTTGAACGATGAGGCAGCTGTGTTGGGAGTTACAAGCATGCAAAATACCTTAAACAAGATGTTGTAATTTGTACGATCGAAGGTAACCATCGTCTATGAACTGTGCTTCCTAGACTTCCTAGACTGTACTGATGTCAACACAATAAACTTACTATCAGCATTCCAAAATGTGTGATGTTGACATTCGACCGCTTTATGAATACAATCCTGTACGATTATTTCCTTGACAGTGCTACCCTTTGCAGATAAGTTCTGGTGACAGATCTATGTGTTTTATTGGACCCGAAGCTGGACTTCAAGACTCGCTATTCTTCGATTATCTCCAAATCAGTTGGGACCAGTGATAGCTGGGATTCATTTCTCAAAAAATCAAAATTATGGAATAATCATAATTAAACCATGGAAGCAATTAAAATATAATTTATAGAAAACGAAAGTGGTTCAAAATTATAAGCCAAGCCAAGTTGTTTTTTAATTTTCGTCTAATTCATCAAATGGAGAACACAGCTATGATATTTGCATGCTTTAGAATATAATCTATTTATATAAGAGGCTTATGTCTGTACCGCAAACCAGGTCTCTGACAAGACGTCATCTATGTATATGAGAGGCTTATGTCTGTACCGAAAACCAGGTCTCTGACAGGACGTCATAAGAGGCTTAGCGGTAACTAAAAACAGGTCCCTGACAGGACGTCATGCTTTCGTAGCAATGGGTTGTATTCTCAGTCACCTCACTGGTCAACTGCTGAACTGCTTAACTGAACTGCTCGACTGAACTGTTCGATTCGACTGCTTGTCTCAACTGCTCGAGTGGACTACTCGACTTAACTACTTGATTCGACTGCTTGATACATTTGCTTGACATATTACTCGACCCGACTGCTCGACTTAACTGCACGATTGAACTGCTTGACTGGACTGTTCGATTCGACTGCTCGACTGGACAGCACGATTCATCTGCTCAACTAGACTGCTCAACTCAACTGTTCGATTCGTCGCTCGACTTAGCTGCTCGATTCAATTGCTTGATTCCACTGCTCGACTGGACTATTCGACTCAACTGCTCGACACGACTGCTCGAATGAACTGCTTGACTCAACTACTCGATTGTACTATTTGAATCGTCTGATCGACTCAACTGCTCAACCCGATTGCTCGATTCAACTGCTCGACTAGACTACTCGATTTGACTCCTCGACTCAACTGACAGCTTTATCATCAGCTCGACTAGACTGCTCGACTTAGCCACTCAACTCGACTGCATGACTCAACTGCTTGACTTAACTGTTTGATTCGACAGCTCGACTGAACTGGTCAACTCAACTGTTCGACTGAACTGCTTGACCCGACTACTTGACTAAACTGTTCGATTCGAGTGCTCGACTGGACTACTCGACTCAACTGCTCGACTGGACTACTCGACTCAACTGCTCGAATAAACTGTTCGACTGGACTACTCGACTCAACTGCTCGACACGACTGCTCGAACTTGACTCAACTGTTCGACTTAACCGCTTGACCCGACTGCTTGACTAAACCATTCGATTCGACTGCTTGACTCAACTGCTCAGCTAGACTACTCGACTGAACTGCTCGATTTAACTGCTCGACTTGACCACTCGATTCAACTGCTCGACTCGACTGCTCGACCCAACTGGGCAACTCGATTGCTTGATTCGACTGCTCGACTCGCCTGCTCAACTCGATTGCTTGTCGCGATATCATGTAGTCGGTGTTAAATCAGACCGGACCAAGTCGCAAAATTTAAAAAAAATAAGTTAATGATAGCAAACGATCAAGAATTTCAGACTACGTAAATGTTGCAAACAGCCAGAGTTAGAAGATGATTTCGCATGCAACAAACTTTGAATGCGTTTTTCTCGAAGTCAGAATTATCTCGGTTCTGTCTGACTTAACACCGATCATATGAATCGGTTTGCGGCAGACAATAGACGATTCAGAGCCACTCACACTAAAGAGCCATATTGCCTACCTAAAGAATCCACACAGTGGAGTTTTGTTTCCTGTTTCGTATGAAATTCACTCCAGAGAGGGAAGAACTCTTTCACGCTCAACTACACACATGCCAAGCCAACTTTTCATCACTTAACAGTCGATACCAAACCAGAATTTAATTTTTTCTCCGAAAAAAGTGGGTTTTCGGCATCAACAACAATCCACAGTGGCTTCGGTTAACCACAGGGGTTAACCACCAGGCCAAACCATTCCGGCCGGGGGTTTGAAGCATACAGTAAGACAAAAAGTTTAACATTGCCACAACCCACTCCTTTTTGCCGTCCTGCTTGCTCGTTGGTACGATACAAGCCAGGTGTGATGAAATTCGATTTCTACCTCTGCTGATATGGAACTGGTTTTGGTGAAGCAGTCAAACGGAAGGAACTACTCAATAATCATCAATAATTAGACTTGAAACTTCTACAAGAAGTTGCACAAATAAACCAACAAATTAAACAACGCGACAGGAAATTTAAGTCTGCACCAAACAATGCTGATCAGTTTTGACGAACTTCCGCGCTTAGGCGAATTTGTTCAATTTTGAGTTTTCCTACATTGTCGTTCAAATCCAGTCTAAGATCGTGTGTGGGAGGACGGCATAAAAGAATTCACGCTCGGTGGTTTCAATTTCGCTGCAAAACTCCAAAACCTTCCATTCTTTCCGACAACACGTCCGTTGTCGGTGCAAAACACAAAGAGCCGGCGGCTTCCAAATGTTCGCCGTATTTCAAATCCTCACACCTACGCCATTAAGGTAACACAGTCAGTCGAATGGACCAAAGAACCACATTAGCACAAGAGTAGGATGCTGCGAGAGTTAAGTTCCCGTCTTCGACGGGGGAAGGTGCCAGTGCCTAGGAACACAAAAGGTGTGAATACTGTATTTAGACGATTTGTCACAGCTGTCTGAGAAGTACACCCAAAATGCGAACGTAATTCGGAGACTCAAAAAATGAACAGAAACAGTTTCATTTTTCTCCACAAGAAAAATTAGTGGAAAATTTCGTTTTTGAAGTTGTTTCTGTAGGGCATTCCTTCGCGAACTTCGCCCAACCTGGAGTGCAGGAAACTCATTAGACACTGCGGAAACAAATTCGCACAATTAAGAGGGAGTTGCTTCCAGCGATTGGATGTAAACATGCGTACGTTAGTGGCTGTTGTTTTTCTGCCTGCAAAGCCCGGAGCAGCATGTGATGCATACTTCCACTTCGAAGGCTACGACGATCCACCATCACCACCACCACCACCACCAGGAGTCTTAATCAAAATCACCTCTAATTAATGGTTTCAATTTGTAATCCCTAATGAGAGAGCGAAAACCGGGAAGGTCGCTCCAGGTCATGTTGCCGCTGCACGACAAACGAGAAACCGGCTTTGCACAATCGAGAAAATTTGTTTTTAATTTAATTTTCTAAATTTGAATTGCCAGATTAATCAAGCTAGAGGAGGGTGGTGTGGTGTAGTGATGGTGGAACAGCGGCCGGTGGATGTTGCTACAAGGTGTGAATTTGGTTCACTTTATGTGTTCTGTCGTTTTACATGGCTGTCGTAATTTTTGCTCTATCTCTAGCTGCCGTCTGGCAGCGTTTGGCAGCTAAAATATAACGCGATAAAATTGTGTATTCTAAGCGCGGAAAATCTTCACCCTCCCTGTATAGAGCAAACGCAGAAATCAGGCGGAACTTTATTTCTGTAGCAATTTTAATTACTGTCAGCGCGAACACAATTGATGTTTGGCCGGAGTGCTCCTCTTAATTCTGATGAGGGTGGAATCAGTCTCCAACGTAGCTTGTTAAGACCAACAACTAAGATAAATAGCGAAGTGATTGAAATCCTGACTGCGATCACAAGCAAGCCGGACCGTACACCGTACACAGGTTCAATCCAAATTAAAATTCTAATTCGAAAGCAAACTGACTGCGACGATAAATAATTATCAACAAGATAATACTGCGACGTTGTTTTGATAGCCAAAACACGTTCCTCTGCGGAATTAGCAACTACAATGCGACAATTTATTTGTACTAAGTAAAATTCTATCAGACATAATTTATGATATCTTGCGTAATTGTGCTTACAGAATCTAGAAACAATCGTTAACCAAGAGGAAATTTTGATAAGCTTCATACTCTAACAAAACCAACCAGAGTAATAAATAATCTCGTTACAAAGCCATTAATTTATTACAAGCAAATCACGCCTGTCATCAACACTAAAGTTAAAGTTTGTCGAAAATCGGGCGGTGTGGTACCCTTCCGGATCGGTAAAACATATTTGGGTGATTGTTTCTTGCCTACTTCCTAGGCTGTTCTTTTGGAAATCCATCCGGAGGGAATTCGAGTAAAGCACGATTCCGCTCCAATAACGATGATGAAATTCCACCGAAACCTTCAAATTCAAGTAAGTACAAAGATAAAATCAGTTACTACCCGAGCTCACCCTTTGCGTGCTTGTTCGAGGGAGCATAAGCCGCACAAACTATCCGCTCGGGCAAGAAGTTAGACCGCCCGTTTGTTCATGTTTGCTAGTGTTGTTTCGGTGCCGTCGCTCCTGGTCGGTTCCTCCACCGGTTCTTTGGTAAACTTTTTCGGAAATACACACGCAGCTCCATAGTTTTTCGACAACCGGAAGAATCCAACTTCAACTCCAATAGCACAGCGGGGTTATGTGTTGTGGCTTACCTGTCAGGAGTGCACACCAGCACCAGCACAGCACAGCTTGGCATCACGGTTTTTGGCTTTCCTGTTCCGTTGCGTTCCCGGCTGCGGCTGGGAAGTTTGTAAGATGCAAAACAAGAGCATGCCTGCCTTCACTTCCGCGTAGCGCCGAAAAACGCAGAAGATTAGTTGAATCACCTCTCATTCTGTGAGATGTATCGTTGGTAGGCGTAACATTGAAATCGCTTGTGAATACAAATATTTTGCTCCATTTTAACAGTTTATTCTAAGAAATATTCAATGCCTTGACGGTTGTAAGAACCGAGTGCGCAGTGCAAAGTGCAGTAGATTTCTATTCTATTCTATTCATTATTCCTTTGTCGTTTTTTCGACTTTATAAGGAAGAATAAAATAAAGAAACATCTTATTCACTTCTACTTACCCTTTGCTCGTTTTAATTTGTTCTTTACCCTCTATTCACTATTATCTGTTTACTACTTTACTGTAGTCTATGACGCCACTCAATATACCTTATCATTTGTTATAATGGTAGTTTTTGTTAATCGATGCAGGGGACGGTAGAAGAAAGTAATGAAACAAAGGCGTTGATAGTATTCGGACAGTTTGGAACAAGGCGTGCAGGCGAAAGAAAAGATAATTAGGTAAGGGAGGGTCATTGAAGCAACCAACGCCAAAGAAGTGGTGTCTACTCCCTTTGTCAGTTCCCCTCATGTTGTCTTCCAGCCATTTGTAAATTATATTTCTTCTCGATTATCCCCATAAATCGATATAAAGCCTTTTTTACGTTTTTGAACCTCCTCTTTGTTAATGACCACCCTATTCCCCCTTTCAGAAATCCAGCAATTTGTACAACTGCTATTGTTCCAAATGCAAGAGGAACGCACTCCTTTGCCCATTTGAATTCTTCCCTTGTACGAGACCTTCTCCCTCTTTTTTCAACCCCCCCCCCCCCCCTCGCGCTGATTCTTTTATGCCAAAATACATATGTACATATATACAAACGACGTTTGATGAAAAACAGTCCAGATGTTCCGGAGCTATGGCGAAACAGGCATTCATGCTTACGTTCCTCGTCCCCATAATTGTCGGTTCTTTCCCAGACAGCTCCCCCTTCTGTTACGTAATTATGCATCGGTTTGCTCTAAGAATATCCCTATAATGGAAACGAAACAAAGGTTTTTTTACCATATATTTTTCTTCGGTGGAAACCCCCTCTTTCCCAAAGTCATTTTGCACAACTGCAGTCGATTTAAATGCAAGAGAAACGTAACCTTTTTCTACTTCGTCCCTTGTTAGGGCTCCCGCCTTTTGTCAACCTCCCAGTGTTGATTTCTGTATGTCAAGGAACATGTGTGCCAAGTTTAATGAAGAACCGTCCATGCATTTCGGAGTTATGGCCTCCTCTCCCCTGTTAGTAACCTTCTCCTTCTTGTCAACCCCTTAGTGCTGTTTCCCTTATATCAAGAAACATGTGTGCCAAGTTTGGTGGAGGCGTTCTGGAGTTATAGCGAAACATACAAACATACTCACGCTCACTTTTATCTATATCAGCGATGGCTAAACCGCGGCCCGCGGGCCGCAAGTGGCCCTTCTTGATGAATCGTAAGGCCCGCGGATTGATTTGAAAGATTGTGGACTTGCGTGAAATTTTTTTGATGACTTAGGAGTGCTTCAATTTAGTTGTAATGCCTCGTGCATGTTGTGAATCTGAATGCTTTCCGGTTTGAATCTTGTGGTGATTCCTACAAAATAGGTTTTGTTGTCGCATATTTTACATTTTGTTATGCACAGGAATGGCCAGAGATTATTGCGGCCCGCGATATTCATGGGTGATCTGATTTGGCCCGCGCCATGCCTATACCTGGGCACCACTGATCTATATAATAAATACCTTGCCATGGGCCTTGCTCTTTTCAACTGACTGGAGATTTTTAGCGTCTTCATCCAGCAATTTTGTTTGAATTACATAAATGAATACCGACTGACGGCGGATTTTAGGGCTTTCCGTCCAGCAGATTCTTTGGTAATAAAAATACCAACTGACTGGGGATTTTTGCCCAGGACTTTTTGCAAAAAAAATACCCCCACTCAGTGAATTTTCGGAAACCTACTATCATACTACAATTATATGCCTGAGCTCATTAAAGGTCAGGACAAAAACACGATACAAGGAAACCGGTTCTTGGAAAATACTCCACAAACGTGGCCGTAAACGCTCTATAAGGGCACCAGAAGCCATCAAACGAGTAAGAAAGCGTATTCCACGAAACCCAGATCAGCCTGAACGTAGGGCGGCCAAGGAACTGCAAATTTCGCAGTCAACCATTAAGAATATTAAGATGCCCAGCTAGCATTTTCATTTGTATAAAAAAGGTAAAAATCAGCATTAAGTACAGATATACATGCTAAATAAATCGTATTTCATGCGCAAAATTGGCATATCCGTACTATTTTGGAGGCGATATACGTGATTAACCCATTATGACCCGGGTATACCTAAATTTGGACGAAATGAAGTGAAACTCTGTAATCTATTATATTATGGCTTGAATGTGTCGGGAAACGCAAAATCGTCATTTGGAATGCTTTCAAGGCCAAAATATCGCAGGTTAAATATTTTATAGGCTCAGTTTCAAATCAACAAATTACAAAGTTTTTTACGGATTTCTTATCGAATTTTGTGATAGACTTTACATATAAATACTAATTTACATGTCAGGTAATGTTTCGTCACTAAATGTAGACTTTTTCATGCGTTTTGGAGACAAAAATTTTTTCGCCATTTTTTCAACTTTTTTTCCGCCATTTGTCACAACTTTGCACTGTTGAAAATATAGATTAAATGACAAAAACTGACAAATTATATCACACACACATCAGATTGATGTCTTATCTCTCTTGTAGTGATATATTAACAATGCTAACTGTTGAAATTCAGCAGTAAACAAGTTTTGAAGACGAGTTATGATATATCATACGCTGGGTCATAATGGGTTAAGAATAATTTTGAGCGTTACGACTATATAAGTATTTATATACGATAATATCCGATTAAGCGCGAGTCGCTCCGTACTACTCTACGATTTTGTGCTGAAAATCGTATGTATGTCAGTCATTATCATTATATACGACAGAAAATCAACTTGATCCCACTTTATCCAGCTTTAGTTTCGATTTCGAGTTTGTTAGGAGATATTTACGATAGTTTTCGTACATTGATATACGAGTTGGTGCTAGCTGGGTGATCTTCGATTGATTCCATACAAAAAAGCGTGTGACTAAAAAGTAGAAGCTTGTAAAAGTCCAAACATGTTGCAAGCTGCTCAAGCGGCACGATGATTGTGAACTTCTATTTTCGGGCGAAAAAATGTTCCTGCCACAAGATCACTACATCCAACTAAATGATCGGACATATGCAGCAGATCTTTCTGATATTGCTTGGGACAAACTGGCTGTTCAAAGGCTCTAGGATGCCTCCAGGGTGATAATATGAGAACGTTTCTCCAAAAATCCAAGAGTTGAAACCAACACTGAATATTACATCGATAATATTTTGAAGAACCATTTGCTTCTCATCATCTGCTTCCAATAAGATTCTGCACCGTTTCACCAGGCGAAAGCTACACAGACTTGATGTGAGGACAGTTTTCCCGATTTTATTTCTTCGAAAGAGTGGCCAGTTTTTTCGGCTGGTTTGAGTACTCTCGACTTTTATGTATGGGGTTACATGCTAGGCAAACTAGGGAGCACCAAAAGATTGATTGGGAAGATTTGGTATGAAATGGTTTGGTAGGATATCGTGGGTGCCAGCTCTATCGCTTTTCAACAACGATTCGGGCTGGTACCGAATGGCCGAAACACAAATGGCCGAATCATGAATGGCCGAAATCCAAATGGCCAAAATAACAAATGGCATAATATATCTAATGGCCGAATCACGAATTGCCGAATCATAAAAGGCCGAAACACGAATGGCCGAACTTCATATTTGGCCGAAAATATTGATGGCCTTCAACCTGCACAAACGTTGGGCACACGCTGTCCTTACTATATAGCCCTAAGGGTTGTACGAAAGGGTGACGTAGGACTATATCCGATCATTAGATTAAAGACTTATGTAATCTGCGTTTCTGGCATTAGTATGTTTATAAGAATCTGTGAGTGCTATTGTTTAAGTGAATGTTTAAAAAAGAGAAGCGAAGTATTCAGACTCAATTTATTTATTTATTTGGGATAATTCATCTGACCTTAAATTTTTCTACATAAATAAAACTTAAGTTAAATAAAATCGAAACTACGTAGCGTGTGCGCAAACAAGTGCGTTGGTTCACCGAAATTGAACAGTTCCTCCACCTTCGAAAAAGTTCCAATGCATTCAGTAATTGGCTCGTTGTAACCGAATGCAGTCCGGTGAAACTGCGTTTGCAATAAACCCGTTGAGCTTAATGGACGTTGTGATGGCCGGAAATTGAATAGCATTGGAGAGTCAACTTCGCCGTTGATAATTTTGGCAACAAATAATGCCTGTTGCATTTTGCGTCTACGTTCTAGTGTGTCAAGTTCCAGTAAACGGCATCTATCTGCATAAGGGGCAAGTTATCTGGGTAGTTCCATGGAAGATGTCGTAAAGCAAGTCTGATAAATCTTCTTTGCACGCGTTCAATCCGTATATTCCAGGTTAGCTGTTTAGGGAACCACACCAAACTACAATTCTCCAACAGCGGGCAAACTAGGGCGCAATACAGTGATTTTAGACAATGCGGGATGTAAGTTAAACGTCAATTTTAGGTCCAGTAAGACGCCGAGATCACTAACTTAGTCCACTTTGCGCAACTCAATACTATCAATAGTGTAGCTGAAGCAAATCGGGTTTTTAATTCGGTAAAAACTCATCACCTCGCATTTAGCAATGCACACAATCAGCCAGTTCAGTTTGCATCATTCACCAAACAAATCGAGCAACTCTTGCAAGCGGCGGCAGTCGTCAATATTTTGTATTGGAGCAAACAATTTCAGGTCGTCAGCGTACATTAATTTGCAACCAATACCAAGCGATAAAGTGACGTCGTCAAAGAACAACAAGAAAAGCAAAGGTCCCATGTTGCTACCTTGGGAAACTCCAGACTTATTAGTAAACACCGATGAAATACTGGAACCGAGTTTTACTCGCAATATTCTACCGCTGAGATATGAGTACAGCCATTTGACCATTTGTTGAGAAGCACCAAGCCGAGATAGTTTTCGTTCGTTCAATTCTTCATTGTGTGCAATGGTGGCTTTGGAAATTCGTGAACGGGGACCATTGTAACCATTGAGATATGGAGATTTCTTTTAAAAATCACTTGTGTGCATCATAAAGGTTGAAATAGTAATGAATGACCAGTCCACAGATTATTGTATTAAGTATGGTTATACGTAGCTTGACATGTTTCAATAATCTTACTTTAACTCGCATGTGGCCTTTAAAAGGGCCATTGGTTACCAATAACATTAAAGCTAAAAAACGTCCATCGCAAATATATCGTGCCAGGCGATTGTCCATCTCTTTTGACATGAATAGCAATAGGCATGTAAGTTAGCAGCGTCAATTCACTCTCTCTCTGCTGCTCCGAGAAGGTTTTACTAGTTTATTTACACAGCTTACCGCCTGTTACATAGCAGAAAATATGGCACATTCGCAAAAAATTCAGTTTTATTGGTTTGAGAGTCCTTATCCTCCTACCACAGAGGCGAGGGGTCTCCATCATAAAATAAATTCATGCCTCCAAAAAACCCCACTTGCCGAATTTAGTTCTATTAGCTTGATTAGTTCTCGAGTTATGAGAAAATTTGTGTGTCATTTGTATAGGAGCTCCCCTCTTACAACCTTCATAAAATTGCTCTCTTACCCGCTCCATCAAATTGCTGGTCATTTTATCTATCCAACGACTTATAAATTGTTCAGTTACGTTCAGTAGTTTAGTAGTTATTACTATTTGAAATCTTTCATTCAAACGTTAAACTTCTATTTTCGTTTTCACAAAGTGCTACCCAGTCCCAGTATAGTAAACAAAGACGTAGTCCTACGTCAAAAATTTAAATCAAATCAAGCGGCTTTATAATTATCACTTGGGTTTAATTCTACTCTTTTTTCTTTTATTCTCTTTTCATCTGATCTGTTTTCTTTTACTCTCTTTTTATTGTTCTGTTTTATTCTAGTTCGTAAAACCAAAAAGCTTTTTTAAGAGTATAACAAAACCTGATTATACAAGAAGGGTCCCCTGTGTCCCCCCTGTCCCCTACCTAGCGCCTCCAAGTGACCATACCTGGTAATGCTTGGTAAAGCTAGGAGGTGCGATGCTGGGTGGTTCCCGGCTGTCTGGTCTCAAAACCACGCGGTTTTGAGCAGACGGCGACCGTGGGATGAAATTATAATCTAGGTGGACAAAAGTAATTACGCTAAAACCGTTAGTCCTAATATCTCATATCTTCGGAGCAAATTTGTTATTTAAACTTCCGCATTTTTTGGTGTATATGACATTAGGGTGACCATCATAGTATGCGAGTGCAAAACATAAACTTTTTTATGGCTTAAGTTAGCTGAATAAAATGTTCAGCAAAGTTAAAGAACATTTAATTTTCAGTAACTTTGCTAAAAAAATGAAAGTTTTGTCTCTTATGGTTGATGAGCTAGAGCTAAATTTTGAATAGTTTAGTAATATATTGGCCTTCGACTACTAAAACTACTTTCTTCAGCAATACTGTGAATAGGTACTAATCCTACAAATGCCCCATACACCGCTTTTCTAAATTTTGTTTGGCTGTGGTGCACCCAAGCAACTATGTGAGTTTTATTGTACTCTTATGGCGGTTTTAATGACACATTTTAGTCTTAAATGCCTTCATAAGAGTGCAATAAAACCCAAATTGTTACCTGGGCAGTAATCAAGAGAGCAAAATCGAAGTGAAAAGAGCATGCCAAGCGTGATACCTGCTAATCCATCATTCGACGATGTCCCGGGGTCATTCAAGGAGACTCAGACGTCCCAGCGACGGTCAGGCTGCGCGGAAAATTGAATTAAGATGCGACGCCGACGAAGAAGATAGATGTTTTCATTTGGCTTGTCCAAAAATTGTTGAAACGTGCCGGCCTCCACTTCTTCAGAGTTTGGAAGGTACCGAACTGGAATGACAAACAAAACACGGTGACCTTCCGAAGCGCCTGCTGCCTTTTCTGTGGTCTTACGGATCGCGGACGCTTCAGGAATCCCCCGAATTAGGTGATGGGTGGTGCTTTACGCTCACTGCGATATCTTAGCAGTCTTAGTATTCACCAATAAACTTGATTTTTGATAGTTGACTAGGTTATATCAGATACTGACATTGTACCAAAAATGAACTTTATTGATTAATACAACAACTAAGAAATCGTCGTGGGCGTACAGCGCCACCCACCGGCTTATTCACGGGATTGCTGTGTATAATATATGATAATATTGTTAGTTATAAATAAGTGTGTGCATGAGTGAGCTGCAAATGATTCTTTTTGTTTGCGTTTTCAATTGCTGGGATGCTAAATAGTCCTTTATATTTATAGGGATCTTCAAAAAAACCCATGACTTTGTAACGTGGTAACTAACAGTAAGCTCCACATGCCTCATGTTCCACTGTCGATAAACTGAAATAATAATTATGAGTAACTCAGCTAACACAAAAGCCGAAACATTTTGAATTATTTCAATAATGCACCACGTGAGAGTTACTGATTAATAGAGTAAGATATTCTCCTCTTATTAATATTCTGTGAAGCGTTCTATAATGGACACATTAAATGGATCCATTTCCAAGTTCCTCCCATCAACGGTTACTGCTGCACTGAACCCACCGTCGTCGGAGGCTTCAGCTGCAACTGGCAACCGTGTGGTGGAGAAATTAACTGCTTTAATTATTGTACTCTGACATGTGTACTGCAAAATTTATTTGCTCAAATATTTGAATTATAGGTAAAGTCTGCCATGGCTTTCCCCCGAAGGCTGTTGTTGCGGAACCTGGGCTGACTTGCTGCCGCTGGTAGGTAGTCCCATAACGGGCGTCGTCGTAGAAAAGGGTATGCAGCAATATGTATCCCCTGGCACAGGGAAAGTTAGCCAATCATCCACTTTACCGTCTTGGGTCTCGGGTTTCGGGCCGGGGGTTTCATAGCTGCCGCAGATGGATGCTGGTTGACGTTAAAGTTGACGAGGAGAGCGAAACCGGGGACGACGCAAGTGTGATTTACCGAACCGTTTCACTGAAGGGGCGCAACCGAACCGGAACTAATGAGATCGCCGAGCTGGCTCGGCGAAGGTGTAAAGCCTAGGATTACCGTAACGTAACTAGCTGCAATTGTGGGGTTGTTGGAATGGCTGGTGATGGCGGCTGCCAGATTTTGTTCACTTTACCGAAACTAACTGCAGCGTACACCTGATGCATGGAAAATATCAAAAAAATCGGGATGAATCTTTAAAGAATTATCATGTTGTCTCGGTTAGCAACATTTATTGGACTAACTGTTTAATTTATTTCCTTTTCCACCCAACCGGCCACTTTGTGGCAGCAAACCGAAAAAGGCAGAGAAAGCAATAACGGTACACAGAGCAGAGAACTGACAGCAAGTTATAGTGGCAAACCTTTGGTGACACATGCCTAACCCCTTTTTCGGTTTCGTTTGCAGCGACTCAAGTCGTCAGTTGTCACACAACTGCTGCTGGTCTGGTCTGGCAGCCAGAATACATATACAGTATGATGCCAGGACTTACGATTCTGTCGAATAATTTATCAACGTGTAAGGTAGGTTGCTCTAATTTAAACCTAGGATTTTGAATAACTTTGAGGGTGACCTGAATCCATAAGAGAAACACTGCATCTCTACAACGAATACATAACAACACCAGACAAGAAGTCTGGCTGACGTAGCCGTAAAGCTTCGACTGCTTTCTGAATTGCTGGATCCGAGCAGCTTAATTTCACTCTCCCGAATGTCCGTCAGCTTGCGGCGAGCGCTTCGTAACGGATGGCAATAATCCACCGACCAACCGACCGGTCGAGTCCGACGAGATTTGGGGAACGTTGTTTCCATTTCAAACCTCTGCCTCTGCCCTTAGTAGGTAGCCTGCAAATTTAATTACCTTTTTTGATTTATTGTAAATTACCTGTCAATTATGCAGCAGATGGGATGGATTTTTTGTTTCTAATTCGGATTTGCACAATCACAGTGCCGAGCTATGCGAACACAGGAATTCATCTATGCAGGAAGTACTAACGTATGTCAGAAGTGAAATCCAATAGATCAGTTTCGGTCATTCACTATTACTAAGCTTAACTTGTCAATGCAAAGACTGCAGTGTGTCGTAAATTATTTAGTAACTTGTGACCGAATGCAGATGATTTTAAATGACAGCAGTTCAGAAATTATTTCTCTTTGCTGGTGCTCCTTCCGTTTAAACTGTCAATCAACTATTGTTATGTTTGAGATGAACTTCTCTAGGATATAATTTCTTGTTGAATATGATTACCTTATCAATTTACGCTAGAAGATTCTACGTCAAAAATCATAATGACTCCTACTTTCATACAATTCCGACGGTTTTCGAACTTCGCAGCATCTTTCTTGAAGAGTAAATTCAGAAATTTCAAATCTACCTAGTACTGTCTTAACCAACCAACGCTTTTCGAAACATTTCAGATTACTTGCAGCTAAATTTATAACTGAAAACAAGTCGTTTGATGTTTTTTAACCAATTAATTTTAGATAACACAAAAGTAAACACTGAATGAAGCGAACATTCAGTTCAGTTACTTTCAGTTTGGACCATTCTTTTTGTTCACCCCTCAACTGCCGACATTCAAAACCCATTTTATAAGTCGCCCAATTTGTTCGCTGAATAGTTCCGACCTGTTTCAATTTTCAGCAGAGCTTTGCCAGAACATCATTTCGTCTAATTGCTCGCTTAACCTGTCCCGATGAACATTTCCCCAAACAGAACCTCCTGTCAACCTCCTGCTGCTGCCGGCTATTGTTTGGATAGGACCTTTTGCACCCTGACCAGACAAATGCCGGCAGTCAGACAAGACGAGCAGACAGAACAGACAGTCAGACAGACAGCCACCGAGACGGTGGCATCCTGCAGGCTGAATGAAAGAAAAGATCTTATTTTAATGGGCACTCTTGTCTCTCGTTCTCTGTCGGCGGGACCCCGTGCCGTGTGGTGGGATCTGTCGCATAACGCCACCCGACACCAAAAACCGAAACGTTCGGACAATCAACGGAAGAAAAGCAGGGCAGAACGATTCACATTTCCACTTGAATGCCTCGTCGCAGTAGTCTCGCAGCATCCAAGCTCTACCAGCGACGACGACGATGACTACGACGTATGTATCCGATCCGCTGCCAGTCGGTCTACGGGGTTTACGGAACGATACCGTTTCGGTTCCAAAGGAGGATGGTTGCTTCAAGTTCAAATTTCATGCAGCAGCACTAGACGGAAAAAGGGTGGCACCAGCAGCAGCCAGGAGCAGGAGAAAGCGTAATGAAAATGAAATAATTAAATTAAACGTTCAAAGGGCGCGTGTAACTCCTGATGCCCTCCGTGCCTCCGATTGCCGATGCACACCGAACAGGACTCTTCTGCAAGCAAAACGCAACACTCAATTTGTGAGTGCGATATAATGTGATCTTTTCTGACATTGAACTTTTTGATATGATGCTCGTGTTGGACTCTGACACTTAAACGACCGACTGGAAAGAGTAGCGATAATTAAATATAATTAGAACACATTTAAACTTTATACTCTTTCACCCCGACTAGCATGCTGTGCATTTGCAGCTCTCAACTAACGACAGAAGTTACCTGAAGTGGATTTCCGAACGTGCATATGCGAATAACGCTCCTACGCAAATGTTAATTCGTTTCATGTTCGCGGCTGGAAACATAAATGTGGCATTTGCATCCCCTTCGATTTGAAAATAATCCCTCTCCGGAGTCGCACAATCGCGCCAATCGATCCCGAGGCAGCAGCAACAGCAGCCAGCAACCCTCTCGCGTTCAATTTATGCCGGTAGGAATTAACATTTGTAAGCTAATTTGAATTGTCCACCACTTTGATGCAGTCGATGTTTGTGACAGGATAGCGACGCAGTCGCTGCTACTGCCAAAAGCCACCTCCACCCATGAGCAATTAATAACAAATGGAATATTTATTAAAATTACATTGAGGAAATTACATACCATCATCGGTATCTTTAATCAGCGACCCCTTTTTTCACCGACGGAAACCGGTTGGCTAAATCGTAAGGGTACACTTTACACGAGCGGATTTTGAGATTATTTGAGCGGACATTCGCTGCAGATTTTGCGGTAAATTGAACTGACGACATTAGTTTCATGTTGAAAATTACTGTTTTTATGTTGGACATTTGTGGGTGACTATTCATTGTTTTAAGAGAATTTAATTGAGAACAAATCATGCAAAAAGAACTATATTGTACTGAACTATGTTCTACATTTATCGGGTGCCAGTTCATTGCAACATTAAATCAGAAAAGGAATAATTGGCTGACTTTCATCACCGAGCGAAGACAGCGATTTCACTTTCATAGTAAATTATTCTAATTATGGTTTGCAGAATTGTGAATTTTGCTATTGTCCGACGTCAATTATAGATGATAATCAGATCCGATTTGGTGACCAAATGGATTTATGATTTTTTTTTCGAAAAACAATTACTGGCAATCAGAACGCTAATGCGTCATTGTTATTCAATATTTACTTCGTATATGCAAAACGCAACTTAATTGTATTTTGATTAAATCAGAGGAGCGTTTGGTGCGAAAAATGTTAGACCGAATACTGGGAGATCTTCGGCTAAAAATATTGGGCCGCAGATCGAAATTTTCTCAGTATTCGGTCTAACATTTTTCGCACCAAACGCTCCTCTGATTTAATCAAAATAGAGTTTACGTTTGACCGCGAAAAAGTCAGTAACAGTAAAACGAAAAACAACCTAATTGTGTTATTTATTTTATTATTAATATTGACTAAAGGTATCTTTTATTTACCTTTATATATCATCTGATAAATGTTTAAATGGATCTTAAATAAATAGGGTAATGTCGCTATCGTCGGGCCACTGTCACAATTATCGGGATAAATATCAAAAATTTATTAAGTGTGTTGTGCTCTATTCGTAGGCTATTGACGGGGTTTTCCCCGTCCAATTAGATGTTTGGGTAGGGTTAGGGGGTAAATGCTACAATAGCGCGAATTGTAAAGGTCGGGCCACTTGTGTAGTCAAGGTCGGACCACCATAATTTGAAGCACAGAAACGCAATATACGCTAGAGTACGTCAGTCGCCGGAAAGGTGATGAAATAAAGCAAAATTAGTATAATAAAAACCTACATTGTAGTAGTACACTTCGAAAAACGCGATTGTAGTAATAATGATTTTACAAGACACCAAAACTTTCGCAAAGATCTTATTAAAAATAGGATGTTTATACTTATATGGGCCGAAACTAAACAGGTGTGAACATGACAGAACAATTCTACTTCTTTTTATCACGGAAGAACACAAAAATGCCCTTCTGATATGAAAATATAAATCAATTTTTATTCACTAGCACTTGCAGCATTTTGTTTTTAATTTCAGCATATGGTGCTCTATTTACACTACTAGCAATGTGTGAGGCAGTTAGTCCTGAAACTATTCTATCGTGTTGACATAGCTAGTATTTGAGTGACAACAGCTTGCTGTTGGTGCTAGTGTATATGAACGATTCAATGATACACTAGCGCCAACAGCAAGCTGTTGTCACTGCAAAACTAGTTATCTTCAATGAGCCGGTATATAGGCTATACCGACAGGTTATCCATCGGTCTTTGTTTTAATCTGTTTTTGAAAAGCATTTAATCCCTGTGCAGGCTATTTCGGCCGGTCGGATTTTAAAAACACAGACACCACTATAGAAAATGGGCTCAATTTAGCCGCAGCGACTTCATCATTTCTCGCGACTATAACTCAAATTCAGTAGCGTTTTATTAAGACCAAAATACACGCCGATATTCAGTAAATATTATTCTATCAACTGGTATAAAAATCTTGTCTAGAACTTCAATACGTATTTCTTGGATTAAGAGCGGTAGTCCAACCTGTACAACGTGGCCCAAGTATGACAACATTTTTTGTTTTCACTTAAATGCCTATAGCTTTATTATTTTTCAAGCAGTCAGTTCAAGATTTTTCAGAAATATAGCTTATTCTTAGACCTTTCCAACGATCTATTTAGATTTTAAAAATTCTTTTTCAAACGGAAGTTACACGAATGTTGAGCGAATGTCACAACAACATTCCCCTAACTACAAGAATCTAGACCTGCTCAATACATGCGCAGGCTTATCAAAGAAAAAAGCTTCTGAGAATCTTTTTCTATCCAGTACTTGAGCCACAAACAAAATTTGTTATTGTTTGCGGTAAGGCTGTGCGAGATTGACTTTTTCGGTGTCGAGACGTAAAGAAACGAAATTCAAGCTCAATTTCGATTGGGCGAAATTATTTGAAACGAAATCAGGACCAATTTCGAACTTTCGAGACGAAACGAAATTATGTTTAAATTTCGTCGAAATTATGTTTAAATTTCGTCGAAATTATGTTTAAATTTCGTCGAAATTAGACGAAATTTCGTGAAATTTCGCGAAATTTTGATATTTTTTTTTGACATTTTGTGTGCTAGATCTAGATTAATTATGAGGCTAAATATCTCAATTTTTCTCTATTTTTTTTTGAAAAATAAGTCTAACGTTAAATATTAGCAGATATCAGCTTTTCGAGATTTATAAAGTAACCGAAGGGCCGCTATGTACGTTCCTGTTGTAGGCATTGAGGAAAGATTTCCCTGCTTCGATTATCCCCTGGAATATGCACGAACGATGATAACGATAGACACGTCACTCCATGCCGCAATTAAGCAACGTCCAAGTGGTGTACGAATAAAGCAAATTGCGGAAGCTCATATTCAGAGTAATTACAATAATCATCACATATTCGCGATGGACGGTTCAAAAACGGCTACCGGGATTGGCTATGCAGTGATCGATAATTTAGGTGAGGCTGATCTTTTTAAGTTAGATGCTAACCAAACTAATTAAATTAACCATTAGTGGACCAGTTAGTGCTTGAGTAGTTTTCTTACACGAATTATTTTAAACTGGTAACGCTAAACAGGCAACCGATGGCACTTACAATACGAGTAACTTTCGACTAAGCCTAAAAAAATTTCAATTTATGTTGCAAATCTCTATATTTTCCACGTTTTTTAAAACAGATTGGAATGTCCGTTTTCCTTTTATGGACCTTGTGGTTTACAATAGGATAGCGACCGGGTTCATTATAGGAACTCTAGTGTATTTTGCATGAAGGGGGTCCGCTGATGGCGACATTTCTCATTGTTAACCATAAAATGGACCCTAGCTTGTTGAATATGTCGATTTTAAGGCATTAATTATTAAATTCAGCTAAAATCTTATAAACTGAACTGTGTGGTATGTTTAGTACTTTCTGTTTCATGTAATATATCCTCGAAAAGCTAAAAAATGCCGAAACTGTGCCTGAGGTCCATTATAGGTAAAGGGTCCTCTACAGGTTAACTTCCCTATCTCCACGCAGAATTTCTAGCTTTAGCTAAGGCATTAGAACGGATACAGCCTCTGGCTGCAGAAAACTATTTGATTGTATCAGACAGTCTGAGCTCCCTTAAAAGTCTTGATAATTTGAATGTTGACGCTGTAACACCAAGAGTTTGGTTTATACTTAAAGACCTCATCCTAAAATGCAGTAGAGAAGGCAAATCCATAGATTACTCACAATGAAAACGCGGATATAGAAGCAAAGCGCGCCACGGAACTGGGGAGGCCTGAAACGTACAAATTTACATTTACGGGCGGCGACCAGCAGATGGCATCAACAGCGGAATATCGGCCGAATGGGTAGATATTGCCATAGCTTCTTGCCGGATGTAAGCAATATACAGTGGTTTCAAGATCTAAGAACTACCACAATAGATCGCAGTGGTCAAATCTTCCGACAAAACAAAAGATCTAACGGGTGACAACTAAAATTTTGGAATGTTTTTCTGTCAAAGCTGTCAAAAAAAGGCAAAGATACATGAAGAAAAACTGATTTAGCGAAATTAAAGATACATTATGCATTATTGAAAAAAAATTAGTGAACATTTGAAAACGGTCCGTAATCGGCTGTTAGGCGAAGCTTCCGTTTGATGTCTGAACAGGAGCGTTGTACGCCCGTCATGTCAACTTTGCGAATGCATCTCTTGATTCTGCCAATCAACTGTCTGCAATTCGTGGCTCTCCAGTTAATTTTGTACACCAACGAACTCAATATCCCGAAGAAATCTTCGATTATGCGCACTCAGACAGATTTGTCGGGTCGTGGTTTTGGGGTACAATTGGGATCGAATGGGTATTCGGGAACGATTGTGCTTTTATGGCGTCATGTGATGATGCTCTATCCGACCAAAACAGGTATTGTCCATCTGCATGATGTTTTCGTAGAAACGGGATAAAAATTTTCTTCAAACATTCGTCTGGTGCACATCTATTGATAACCATACCAGTGGGCTTGTTGTGGAAGACACGCGAAAGAGAATGATGTCCTTCTGCGTCCATAATTTTGGTCGGTCTTCCACTACCTTGCTTGCAAATAGTTGTTGGGCATCTTAGGATATGGTAAACAGTCGAAGCCGCAACATATTTGTTTTTTAAATGTTGTACCATATACTTTTTGCCGGGATTTCTGTGGCACTTCGTAGAAGTGTACAACGCGCTCGTGAAATGCTTCTTGTTCCAAAGCAATTTTAAGCAAAACTGGGCAAGCATAAACAAAACAAAAAATATTAATCAAAAGAGGACAGATAGAGCTAACACATACAAACTCTCATTTCTCTCAGAGCATGTTTGTTATTGAGTATAGGGTCCTCGAAAAAATTCCAAAATTTTAGTTGTCACCCGTTAACACTAAATTGTCGAGAAATTGCAATCTGTAGTAAACTACTCGCGCTTACCGGCGCATCTTTGGAGAAATAACATCGTCCGGAATCCATCGTGTACATGTGGTGCACATCTAGCAGACCCAGACCATCTGATCTTCAACTGTCAAAGACATGAGGATAATCGGTGAGAGCTGTTGCAGCTTTTAACAAAGGAACAAGTGCCCAATAATACTTTTGACACGCTTAAATCTAAAAACTGTAAAATTCATAAGACTATACCCAAATTTTTCGACATCTGTGAGATAGACCTCTAGTATTTAATTAATTCTACAAAGTTTGGACTGTAAGGCGGCAACACGGGGGATCAGATACATTTAGAATAAATACCATTTAAAAAAAAGTAACCGAAGGGCCGCTAGGGCGGCTTAGATTAAATCTGAAGAAACAAAATTCCGCAACAAAAACACTTAACCCTCTAACGGGCAACATCGTAAAAACGATGCGATCGAGCAAATGATTACTTTATCATGAAACAACACTCAAAAGAAGCTCGAGTGTTGATTTTCATGGGAAAATATTTATCTGGAGGACCGCTAGGTATGAAATGGTCCAATTTCTCTGTTTAGTTTTTCATACCTAACGCTCTACCCTAATATTTTTTCAGTTCAAATATATCACAAAATTGAAAAAAGCATGTAAATTACCCATAGGAAAATTTTTAGATCGAGTGTTTTAGATGTCCTTTTTCTTCAAACGTGAAAAAGGGAATATTTGCACCATAACCGTCTACACACGGTCTTCCCCGTTAGAGGGTTAAAATTTCGGTTGATTTTGCAGGGTTTTAGTTGGCGAAGGCGAATTAAAATTTAGTTATTGAAGGTTACCTGCCTCCAAACAGATAAAACATAAAGAACAAACAATTGGTCAAAAATTTATCCGCAATTTTTTAGTAAGAAAAATTCAAGAGCAATCAATTTTTTTAGATTTTATATCGATTTTCTAGAAACACTTTGAATAATTTCTAAAACGAGTCAAATGGTCAGGGCAGAAGGATTTTTCTTTTGTATCAATTTCCCATAGAGCCAGTTTTTGACTAAATTTCTTTACCCGATTGTTCCATTTTTGATCTCTACTTTATTTGTTTGGTCGCTTTTTAGTAACTATTTTTGTGTTGATATTTTATGTTCAATTTATGTTGTAAAGCTTTGGTGGTTGTAGAGAGAACGCGAATATAAAAAGGGGAATTGTGTATAACGTGCCCCTCCTGGCCAATTTGCCCCCGCTTTGTTTTTACCGAAACAAGCGAAATTACAAGGCAAAACCATCCAGAAACCATAGTATTTTATGAAACAATACAGTATGACAGTTGTCACATGCTGTGAAAACAAAATAAAAATAAATGTATTTCTGAGTAGCTTCCGATGTAACTTTTTGCGTCGTTTCCATAAGCTTTTTTCTTGTCAAAATCTGTTAATAACCGGTTGTTGCGATTCCATTGCGTGAAGTGAGCTTCACAAAGACATCCCTGCGAAAAAAACGGTATGAAACGCTTGATTTGCTTTAGGGAGCATTGAATAATGACGTCCACAGTTTATGGGGGGGAAAGGGGTATCAATTTTGTGACAGACTGAGACAAAGGGGGGGAGGGGTTTAGGCAAATGTGACATCCATCGCAAAAAAATTCAAAAACTTTAGAAAAAGACTACAAAAACTTTATTTTTTAGTCATTGACTGCTCATCAATTTATTTTAATTTTAGAAGTTCGTAACAAGGTTCAACATCGTCGAAACAAATTAAGGAAGCTGATTCTCTCTTGTTTTCGCTTTACATGAGTGACGATTTGCAATAGAAGGTCACGTTGTCAGGGTCCTGGTTGGTAGTTCATAAATCAAATAGGTATGCACCATCTAGAGCCCTGCGACAAAGAATCATGTTACAGGTAGAATACCAGTCAACTCAGTATGCCAGCCTTCAACCAATGTACATCTGTACTCTCTAGTAGTAGTTTATTGTAGTTTGTTTTTAGGTTATGACAATCTTATGCTATAGAATGTAAATAATTGTGCAATGTTGGGCATATAACGCATTACAAAAGATGGTGGGGTTTTTATACACACTTGAGGAAAATCTTGTTGTGATCACCTCAAGTGAGCTTTTCCCCACCCACACCACTTCATGTAGGTCAGATGAAAAGAAAAGTAAAATAAAATAAAATAAAATAAAAATAAACCACAAGAGTCCATAAATGGAAAACGAACATTCTAATTTGTTTTGAAAAATATGTAAAATGTAGAGATTTGCGACATAAATTGATATTATTTCAGGTTTAATCGAAAGTTACTAATACAGTGGGATTTCGAATTTGGCATGGTTCGATTTTGGCATGGTGCGATTTTGGCATGCCTCGATTTTGGCAACAAAAGTATCCGTTTTTGGCAACACAAAATATTTTACTTCCAAAAATATGCTTAAATATCAGTCAGTTTCCTTAAATGACGAAAAAATATTTAAAAAATATAGGATGAAAAAAAGTCTGCGATTTCGAACAACAATATTTTTATTGCCCTAGGACTACGTCTTACCGCAGGTCGCCAAAAACTTACTTGCACCGCACGGATAGCTCTATGCAGGTTTTGTAATCATAAAAAGGTTGCAATCGTTGATTAATAATATTTTGTCAATTTCTAACGCACTTACATTCAATTTTTTCATATCAAAAAAGGGTCTCGATTTTGGCACGGTTGTTGCCAAATTCGAAATCCAACTGTATTGTAAGTGTCATCGGTTGGGCGTTACCAATTCAAAATAATTCATAGCAGAAAATGACTCAAGCACTTAATAGTCTCCTAAAGCAGCGGTTCCCAACCTTTTTTTGGTTCGCGTACCCCCTGACGGATTTCCCTATACTATTCTGCAGTGAACTAAAGTTTTGGCGAACCCCTGGGGGTTCGCGAACCCCCATTTGGGAACCGCTGTCCTAAAGGTTAAGAAGTAGAAAAGTAGAAAAGTAGAAAGGTTAATTTACCCTATATCGTCCATGTTTGGGAAATTGAGAAACTAATTTTGCAAAAGCGCGAAAAACCTATTTCATTCTATATTTAGCACACATTTATATTAAAAATATTGATATCCAAAATATTGATTGAGTTAATAATTTTCAAAACCTAACAACTTTTCGTGACGCTTGCAGTTACCTACGTTTCGCTAAATTCACGGTGAACATAGTCCAACATCAAAAACAATTTACTTGCCGTAGTTTCATTTCAAGTCTTCGATCGCGTTGCTGTTCCAAAATAAAATTGTAAGATGCAATGCGTGTTGTGCCAGTGGATAAAAATGGTAACATTTACTAAATTTGATCACGTTAACTTTATTTATAAATGAAATTTGATAACGGTATTTGATTTGATATTTCGGTTCAGAAATGTGTTCGAATAAACGAAAATGAAAAGGTATAGAAATATACAACCTGTTGAGAAAAAACGAATTGAGTTTAATGAACTGGCATAATTACCATAAAATGTCTGCTATTGTAACAATTTAAACCATTCATCAGTAGAGCAAATGAAACAAATGAGTGAGCTTTTAGGCTTAACAACTGATCAACAACCAGAGCAAAATGAGCCCAATCGCACCCTGTTTATGAAACAATATATTCCGCTTATCATCGAACCATTAAAGCCGATAATTCAAACGGTGTTTTTCAACACACTGTGCATCAAAAGCGTGTCAATCATTTCGTTAGCACATTTTTCGAACCACAACTAGAACAGAAACACGCGGCGACATGATTCACCGGCAGAAGCCCATTCACGTACCAAAAACCCGTAGGTATCTCAATTTGATTCGAACACAAATTGAAATTTTCATTTCACCCAACCACATTCGATCCGACTGGCGCCTTCTGTTTTTTCCCCGGTCTTTCTTTTCCTTCATCCGGATCGTCATTGATTTCGCACCGTAGCGTAAGATTGAATCTGAATAATCTTGTCGTTGGTCTGTCAGTAGCAGTAGCAGCCGTAGCAGCAGCCAGCCAGCCAGTAGCAGCAGCCGGAAAAGCGGATTTGCCTTCCCGGAAATCCATTCGCAAAGACCGATCAGTTTTCGCTCGGCCAGTGGTCCTGCTGTGGAGATGCTACTCTGAACTGAAGACTCACCAGGACTAGGACTGCCTGATGTGAAACAACCACTCTGAAAGCGAAGGGCATTACCGACCTGCGTCTGGGAAATTTTCAATAGAACACCAACTGACACATATTTTCGTCACAGGCACAGTGAACGGACGACGAAGGGCTTCGGATTGGCCCGAATAGGATGCAGTTGACCGGTTGCCAAAGCAATGGCTGCCGCACTCTGATCACTGTTGGTCTCCATTCGAATCAATAGGAAAAGATGAAAAGATTTGTCTCTTCTCTTTTCTGTTCTTTCTTGCATGTGCTTCAGAGTTGAGCTAATAAGATTTAATAACGACTTTATTGGATTATATCGAAGCGAAACGGTGGCGGCGGGGCAAAGGTCGTCCCTTCGTCTAGGCCTTTCGGACACACGGAGCTGCACGGAGGCCACCGAACGACCGATAAGAGATCACGACAGCCCGTCAGGAAGCGTAGCGCAACAAAATTGAATTAAAAATTGATTCGTTCGATTTGCTGATGAACGTTTCCTACCGCAACGCACGAAGCGGTAGGCAAGGGAGAGTAGCAGCTTTTGATCCAACCCGACCGTAGAAACCTGGCTTACCAACAACGGTTCGGGAAAACTTTTTCAGCTTTTCTCGCAAAACATATTGATAAAATTGTATTGATTGTTGGAGGAAACCCAGCAGTTGCAGCCGCTGCTGCGGGGCCCAACAAAAGATATCGGTACAATAACAATTTTATTTCGTGATAACTTTACCAGTTAGGTATCACGGTTTGTTGCAGCAGGGGATGAACAAAGCTGATTTTTTTTCGAATTTCAATCAAATATTTCGTTACTTTCGTTGGTTGCTATACGGGGAGAATGTCCGTTTTCGCGAACGAACGTGATACAACCACCGCCGAACTCTGAACCGGCGCTAAATTGAAAAGTTAATTGAATTATTGTCAATCGGATACACATTCTAACAAAGCACAGCAGTAGCAATTCGATAAACGGTGTTTCTGATTTTATCTTTGATCATACCTGATATCATGCTATGACTTTCAACTTCTCTACTGTAGGATGATGAAAATGAAACATTCAGTGTGTCCTAGAATCAATCAGAGAAACGAATGAGATAATAATTTGAGGTTTGGTTTCGACAGTTAGCAGTTCCAGCCTTCATAGTTTACCAGCATGCTTCAAATGGCCTCAACACCACGACATTGGCCGGTTTCCACTCGGGCTAATGCCGTGGCACAACAGTGACGCTATTGTCATTGTACTTCTATTTGGTTGAATTAGTGACAGCCATTGGCGTAGCTAGAAAGGGTGCCTGGAGGATCAGGCCGATTTTCCGCATTAATGCACCACAGGATCTCCTCACTAGTGTTTCTAAATACAAACAGAACTCATCTGCTACTTCTAGTTCGTCGCCGTCAACAATTGCCGTCCGTAGGAGCCATGAGTTTGTTTCCTTTGAACCTCTTTCTTTTATGTGTTTGGTCTTCGACGCATTTATATTTAGCCCAATCCTCCTAAACTTCGCTTTCGTCGGATCACCCCCTCAAGAGCGATGTTGAATAGCATGCAACATAAGCCGTCACCTTGTCTCAACCCTTGTCGTGTCTCAAAGGGACTCGAAAGTATCCCCGAGATGTGCACGAAATACTTCACTCGATCTAATGTAGCTTTGATCAGTTGCGCCAGTTTATCCGGAAAACCATGTTCGTGCATTACCTGCCATAGCCGGTGTCGAACGACTGTATCGTATGCTGCTTTGAAATCAATAAAGATGACGTGCGAACGCAAGTAGTACTCCCGATATTTCTACAAGATCTGTCGGATGGTAAATATCTGGTCTGTAGTTGCGCGGGCTCCAATGAAGCGCGCCTGATAATTTCCTTAAAACCCTGTACTATCGGTGACCGCCGGTGTAACAGGATCATAATGAACTGTTTTTAAAGTACACCCCCTAGGCCTCCTCCAGGGGAATTTCCTGGCTACGCCAGTGACAGGTAAGTTAGGTCAGAAAAGGCAATCTTAATTCTATTCTAGAAATGCCAGGAGCCGCTTTTGAAAGATAATTTTTTAGAAGATTTATGGTTTCAGAACTTGCAGAAATGTCACTTTTCAGTGCATATCTATTGATTGCTTGCCAAACTGGGATGATTTTTCTAGACTTTCGACCTCATTTTTATTTTAAAGTCACCGGGAAACTTATCCGATCGAACAAGGTATCAATTTCTTGTCCAAGAATTCGGTTTGAAAATGGTTTTGCAATATATTTTATCGTCGACGCAACCGAATTTCGTCAGGCAATTCTCGTAGAGCATGCTTGAGCGTTCCTTTCCCTCCAGATTTCGCCCCGCGTTACTGTATGCTACAACTTATACATTGAAACTAACTATCAAACTATGTCCCTCTTTGCTATCTGGTTGCAGGATTTCGTTACTCGTGATATTTTCGCCAATTAAAATACGGATTCCATCTAAAAAGAGTCACCACTTTCGACTGAGTTTTAGGATCAATTGCCTTTGTTTTTCTGTCACTGTCGGGCTTCCTTTCGATTATCAGATGTTCTTCAAATCGTTTGAGGTCGTCAGATACCGTGGATTTGCGAAGGTTCAACAGCTCAGTCTATCCTATCTCGAGCGGATAGGCCGGGATTTTCATTGCGATCGTTTCATTAAGATCCAAACTAATGAAACAAGTATAGCATAGTTTGACTGCCCGTGAGTTGACCGTGATTGAACTAGATCAGCTGAAATTGCACAAAAAGCCATCAGAATGATACTTGACAGTAGCGCATCATTCCAAGTGTATATTTTTTATGATCAATAAACAAGCTCTAAAGCAGTTCCATTTGGAATCCATGCATTCCATGGAAAGAAAAAAGTTAGTCCGGAACTGCCTGCTACCTGAGACCGGAGAATCCTCTGCATCATCCACAAGTGTTACAAGAAGGAGTTGTTGCTAAAGGAAAGGTGTCAAACTGGATCATCAGACGCAGGTCGTATGTGGTGCGATCTTTGTCATACGAATTTGCGTATGATTTCAGGACGTGTTTGGTAATGTGGTCATCGTAATGCAGATAGTGAAAACTCGAAGTATCGTTACAAACACGTCTAAACAAGTTTCTCCACAACGTTGGTTGTGTGATTTTGTGATATCAAATTATGCGATCTGATCAAAATCAGTTGGCAATTTCTTTGAAAATCTTAGATGTGTGAGAGACTTTTTGGCATCTTTCGGTCATAAAACCTGTTAATTTTTTACGATTAAATTTTATTATTATAACATTCCATAACACACCAGGTGTAGTATACACTGAATATGACGCGCCGATGGTCGGCAACTGACTGCTCGCTTCTACCGCACTACAGTTGATAACCGTCTATCTTCATACAAAAAATAATTACTGTCGGCGGGGGACCGTATGTGTGCGTGTATGATATAGTTAAAGCAGGATGGAATGGAATAAAGGGAAAAAATTAGATATGAAAGTATCTAATATAAAGGTGCGGCAGTAGTTTGATTGCATAAAACATTTGGGTACCAAGCGAAAGAGTGAGATTTGGAGTCCCACCTGCCATTGAACGACCTAATATATTTATGGTCTACATTGTTTCGAAATTCCCTGTTCATCCAATCTATCATTTTTCACATCAGAAATTCTTTCTGGTGACCCACAGGTTTCATCAGTGTTTGTGTTTATTTTCTACAATATTTATACAGTTCAAGTGTTATACCTATTTGGTTCTCATCTGTGCGTTTTATTTTTTGAATTTTTGTTTCAAAAAATTATTTATAGTTTTCTAATAGTTTGCTTTAACAGTGTTCATAATAATTTTTGTTTCATTTCAGTTATTAATAAAGTCTACCTACTTACAATATAGAGGATTAACCTTATAAATTCAATTACTGAATTATACCATGTGTGGAATGGGTGCACCTCCCTGAGTATTTTTACTTATGTTTAAACTTCATCTCAGGAGCATCCAGGGAAGCAAGCTCATGCACGTCGCTCGTTCTCGTACAGGGGGCAGATTCAGAATTATTTTCTAACATTTGTTTTGTACATGCAGGCACCGTGTACTCTATCACTAGGTAAATTATTTGCTAGTTGATTTGTAGTTTGAAGGCTGATTCCTCAGGCTTAGTTTGGATGTCCTGCACATCGTCGGATACAAAGACCGGGTGAGTATGCCTTACCACCTCGCAAAACAGTCCGTCAGAGTATCCAAACCTCTCTGAAGCTTGCATGTGGGGGCACGTATGACGCGGTCTGCGTACATGATTGCTGTGTCGTCCGCAAACTGACATAATTCACCACCTTCTGGGAAGGGAGGGGTGTCAAATTAATATATGTTATACAGAATTGGCCCCAGGGTACTTCCTTGGGGTACACTAGCAGGTATGTTTACTGGTCGCGAATAGACACTATTATAATACTCTGACATGCAGATATAGTTTTGAAGCAGCTTGAAAACCAGGCGTCATACCACACATTGTCGAAGGCCTTTTCATTATCGAAGAGCGCCTTTGCTGTCGTCTTCCTCGTTCTGCTGGATTATGCTGATAACTTGATGCAGTTGATGGATTGTTGACCTTCCCTTGCCTTCCAATCATTTCCTCCAGGAAGACACCATTCTCAGCAGTAACCGACAGATCTCGGCTTTGAATGGGCTTTTCAAACAGCTCAGAGAGGGCAAATAGCAAGCTAATACGTCGATAGCTTTTGGTTTTAACTCTGGGTTGACTTTAGTGATTCTCCACATTGACGAAAAGTACTCTAGTAGCAATTTGAGTTTTATTGCATGCTTATAAGGGTATTTATGAGCAATTTTGGTTATAAAAACCATCATAAGAGTCTAATAAAACGTTCAATGTTACTTGGGTAGCCAAGCTCCCCAAGCATTGGTCAAACAGATGTGCTACAAAAGCAAATGAGCCATAGCTCAAACGTCTGAGCTTTACCCAGCTAGCATTTTCATATGTATAAAAAAAATAGAAATCAGCATTACGTACAGATATACTTGCTAATAAATCGTATTTGATGCGCAAAATTGGCATATCCGTACTATTTTGGAGGCGATATACGTGATTACGAATAATTTTGAGCGTTACGACTATATAAGTATTTATATACGATGATATCCGATTAAGCGCGAGTTGCTTCGTACTACTAGACGATTTTGGGCAGAAAATCGTATGCATGTGAGTTATTATCATTATATACGATAGAAAATCAATTTGGACCCACTTTATCCAGCTTTAGCTACGATTTCGAGTTTTTTAGGAGATATTTACGATAATTTCCGTACATTGATATACGAGTTGGTGCTAGTGGGTAGCTACCTTCAGGATTGGCTTCATAGAAATAAAATCAAAGAAGTTTGAGCTCTAGGTTGAATGTGCTATCGAAACCGGGGGCCTTCATGTTTTAAGATTCTTGGCCCATCTGCTCGTCCGCGGTGATATTCAGATTGTGAGATATTACAACCTGCTGCGCCAGAACGTTTGCTTTTTCACTTAGAGTGATCAGTAGTTTTCTTCACTTGAGCCTCCAGACGAGACAAGAGGAGAGATAGGCTATGGTTGTGGACCTTAATCATGAACCAGGACGGTTTCAAGTTCTTTTTAAAAAGTTGGAATCTGTTTTGGAGCTTTTGTTGAGATTCTTTGTTATTCAGCTTTTGAGTTCGCTGCTGGGTTACCCTAAAGAAACGATTTATCATGGTTTTTTTGCCGGTCGCCAGTTCTGGTATTGGCGCCAGGATATATTGCGCGACCGTATTAGATGGTTACTAGTAGAATATATTTTGGAAATAGGTGAAGATTTGAAGCTTTCAAACAAGGACCTCATTTCCCCGAAAGACAGCAATCGCGTATCGCGTATCTACGAGTGACACGAATGTATTAGAACAAAAACTAAGTCAATAATTTTTGTAAATAAGGGTTGAATTTCGAATTTGACTTTTAGAAATTGTTTACCCATAGATACAGAACGCAACAAACAATCATTACTCTATTGAATCGCCTTTGCCTGGATAATACGCTTCAAACGCTTTTTGAAGTCGTTACATACGGCACGCACTACTTCCATCGGAATATCATCCCATATCTTAATATTTTTTTGAAACGATGATTCTACAATTGATGAAGGGACGGTAAGGGAAAGTAATGGAGAAGGATTTTTTCGGAAATGAAGGGGAAGGGTGGAAAGGAGGGGGGTAATAGGTAGCTATGGTTAACAAGTTGTCGTTGTGACTCCTGTCTTTTGTCCAATGCTGGAAGGTGCATGGGTCGAACCAAGCTGTAATCAGAGATTATAACCGGATTTGAACCCACAACACCTGCCAGGGCGTGTCGCTCACTGGTACCCGTGTACCTTTGAACCACAGAGGCGCTGGACAAAAGAAGTCTGCACAACCCCCCTTATTAATCATAGCGCGACATGGGTTGATCTATTTTTAGACACACAAATTGTGCCTCTTCCTCCACCTACTGTAGAAACCACCGACCGAGAAGTTTTAATCTAACGTCATTTTACTTTCAGGACGACGACACTATGCAGGCCCTTACGACTTGCAAGGTACTGCGTGTGACGCTGTTCGTCCGAAAGCGTGTTAGTCCGCGTTAATTAATATATGCCTGACCGCATTTCAAGGTCATGACTAAAGTCACGAGTTTGGTCAATTTTTATAGGAACGGAGCCTTTCTCCGAAGAACCGCGCTGAGAAACGCGGACTAACACGCTTTCGGACGAACAGCGTCACACGCAGTACCTTGCAAGTCGTAAGGGCCTGCATAGTGTCGTCGTCCTGAAAGTAAAATGACGTTAGATTAAAACTTCTCGGTCGGTGGTTTCTACAGTAGGTGGAGGAAGAGGCACAATTTGTGTGTCTAAAAATAGATCAACCCATGTCGCGCTATGATTAATAAGGGGGGTTGTGCAGACTTCTTTTGTCCAGCGCCTCTGTGGTTCAAAGGTACACGGGTACCAGTGAGCGACACGCCCTGGCAGGTGTTGTGGGTTCAAATCCGGTTATAATCTCTGATTACAGCTTGGTTCGATCCATGCACCTTCCAGCATTGGACAAAAGACAGGAGTCACAACGACAACTTGTTAACCATAGCTACCTATTACCCCCCTCCTTTCCACCCTTCCCCTTCATTTCCGAAAAAATCCTTCTCCATTACTTTCCCTTACCGTCCCTTCATCAATTGTAGAATCATCGTTTCAAAAAAATATTAATATATGCCTGACCGCATTTCAAGGTCATGACTAAAGTCACGAGTTTGGTCAATCCCATATCTTGTTGATAACTAACTTAAATTCATCCAAATTACGATATTTATAATCCTTGAGCTTCTGCTGCATGTACCGCCATAGACAAAAATCCAGTGGGTTCAAATCAGGAGAACTAGATTTTCAGTGTGGGCTGGAGTTCCATCCTGTTGAAAGCCGTAATCTTCTTCACCATACATTCCCCAAACGTAAGGTATTAAATTTTGTTCTAAGACCATTTCTAAATAGTATTTCTCATAAACTTTCGCATCCTTGTCAATAAATAATAGAGGAAGTTTCCCTTTCTTTTAAATGCCTCCCCACACCATGACCATTGATAAATTTTGGTATCGTGGTACATTCCATTTGTGATTTGAAACGGCTAGGATTGAAACCAACTATAACCGATCATTTTGAGCATGATGCGGTGTTTGAAGAACAAACAACTTCTCATCAGAATAGATCACTTCTGAAACACCGTGCCGATAGAGCAGCAGTTTGCATCTTTCCAGCCGTTTTTGTTTTATTGCTTCCATTAATCCATGGATTTTACGTTTTTTAAATGCTTTCATAACCAGATCCATTTTAAAAATTCGACGAAGAGTTTTCCTTTTGATATTCAGCTGAACTGCCATTTTCCGTGCAGACCGGTTACAAATGCGACAAACGAATTCATTCTCGAACAACCTTTTTGACCTCTGCAGTTCTAACACTTCGTTTTCTTCCGGTTTTTACGGTTTTTAACAGATCCAGTCTCGTCAATTTTTTTAGTGTATAGTATACATCCTCTTTTTATGCCGTGATGTTTGAGGTCACGAAAAATAGAGCCACATGTAGCAGCGTTTAACAATTTTCTTTATTATCAACGACCGTAACTCCAGAGTTTGAGTTGTACGTGCACACACCGAACGAGACACAATACGAAAATGAAACTACTTCAAGTAAGACTTAAGTCATGATGTCACACACACACACACATGGTCTTAGTTTGATTGTATCAATTGTATATGCCGCTGCGAGCATGAAATGATTTTTGCTCGAATATATATGTGTCACACTGTGGAGGCTGTTCGCGATCGATGTTATCGTCGCTGATTCGCAGATACTCAACCCAGTTGACACGATGGTAGTTTCGCCGGGGCCGGGTAGAGACGAGGTAGAAGCTTTAGTACCACAGAGTAGTGGTCGAAAGACAGGTCTGCAACATACTGCGGAGATGACCACGGAGAAAGATGTCTTCTGAATAGAGTTAATTCCCAATTTAGAGATTCTGGTTGGATAATACGGTCCCAAGATGTTCTAGTGGTAGGACTTGAAATGACGCTTTTTATATAAGAATTTCATCGTAACTCCGATAAGAATCCAAGCAAATCACCAATTATTTTGAGAGCAACTAAATTGATTGGTCCGGAATCCTCATTTGGGCGGCATATGGGAGGCCGATATCAACCTGTTCAAGCTCTGCCTTTGGCAACATGCTCAGATGATGCAAGTGATCTTACAGCGATTACGTCTGTCCACTTTTTAATGGAACGTGAAATTGAAACAATTTCAGAACTACCTTATTGACATTTGAAACAATTTACACTCCCAGCGCTTTTTGGCAGTTTGCACAAATTATATTTAAATATTTTAGGAATATTGTTAATGCTATTTGTTATTGTCATTCTCATTTATTTAAAAATATCTGACACCGTATGGTCTTTATGAATATTAGTCAATTACAACAATAAAATTTACCAATCATTATTACATTAACTACACATAGCTATCGTCTCTGGGAGCTATCGTCATCGGATTATGCTGCTAATGGTTGACTCTATAGTTACTATATATATAGTTCGGCGGATAGAAAATCGGGAGCCAAATAAACGTCAAAAGCGGAGCCAAAAGCTTTTCAAAATCCAAAATGCAGGAGTAATGTTGAAAAAATACACTTTATTTTCATAGAACTAGTCATTTTCAACACCCGCCAGTGATTATTTTTCGTAAAAACCTGCACATTTCACCATAATTTCAAATTTAATTTCATAAATCAGAGATGCCAATTCGCCTGGTTTTCTATCCGCCGAACTATATATATAGTAACTATAGTTGACTCGTCGTACATCGAGGTGAAGAAGGTTTCTCGTTCGTAGAATTCGTTCCGGTGCGTAGATGTTTAGTTATTCCAAAGGATTTGGACAGTCAGTAGGTCCGATCAAAAACTTGAGCTGTCGTACGTCTGTCCTCAAGCGTTTCGAGTCCTAGTCATCCTAGCAACTTGTGTTGTATGGAGGAAAATTCAACGGCGGGTTACTGCATTGAAGCATCCGAAGGGCATAGCGTATGAACTTTTTCTGCTCCGCCTCGATCCTTGTAATCCAGTTTTCTTGAAACAGACACCATTACAGTCACGTTTATTGCATACAGGCTTATTTATTACATTTGATTTGATGTAAAAATATATCTTAAAAAGTCGCAAAGGCTGTCGAATAAAAAACCGAAGGTCAAATCCAAAAAATGCATGTTTTCTCTATCTCCTTGATTCACTGTTTTTTTTTTTTTCTTTTAGAAAGCGAAAATGTTTTTATGAAAATTTGAGAATTGAAAGAGTTGAATTTCATACATTAGAACGTAAATTTGAACGAAAATAAAATAATAGTGAGTTCCCACGGTGTGCTGTGTTCCAAAAAAAAAATGGGATTTTATTAAAACAAAACTATTTTTACACACTACCCAAGTTTATTGATGCTAGAATTACTGAACATATAGAACCGACACGATAAAGCGTAATATCAACCGCGAAACATCCAATAAAAACGCTCAACTCCAACAATCGGATTGTCCGCTATAATCCCTAAATTAACCATATTCTGTGTGTATGCTAATCGGATGTGGCTAAGAGTACTGCTGCTAGGTACTGTTGTTGTCATTATCGCGTTCTGTCAGCGAGAAGAGGGGTGCCAACCAACCAAACGGACGCAACGTATCGCAACCGGTCGAAACGAAGGGACTTCGCCCGAACCGAAAGGAAACGATCCACTTGCAATCCGGCGGACAATCGTTTCTCCCGCTCCAGGACGTTTTCTAGTTAGCTAGCACCGGTCGGTATTCACAAGTACCTACCCCACATACGCAACGGGAAAGGATACGCTCGGTTTATCTCCGAAATAAACGGACCCTGAAATGGGTGGTAAGGGGCCGTGTAGAGCGCCGCAAATAATCAGCTCACTGGAGCTTATTTGCATAAAAGTACAATCGTTTCTGGTCCAGCAAAACGTTCTTCCCTCCGGCGCGGCGCTCCTTGCTTGCATGTGTGTTAGTGTATATCTATGTTACACATCTGCACGCTGGACTAATTTCAAACAATAACCCTCTTGAATCTTTTTTTTTTTTTGCTGTGTGATACAAACCTTCGTTTCTGACAACTGATTTCAGGGTGGACATGCCTTCGAAAACCTAAATAACCTTTTCGTTTTCGTCCGAGACGTGTCATCCAAAAACCGATATCCTGTTTCATATCCTACAATCCAATTAACCAGTGCGGTTTTAACCACCCTATCGCAGGGTTTTGCTTGTACGAAGGAACATTGTGAAGCTGTTCACTTCAAAGAATGAGTAACCGTGGCAATCCGCAGCATGTCTACGCACAAAACTGTCACAGCAGCAGCAGCCAGCGCCTGGAAGGCCCAAACTGGAGTTGAATGTATGTGTGTAAGTATGTACGAGTAGATGTGGATGTTGGGCTACCAGTAGAAAAATATTTTTGAAAAAAAAACTTGAGGAAGATACACTAGCAAGCATCAGCAGGCATTGTGCCAGAGTGGAGAATGTTCGGAGCTATTTGCATTTATGATTAATCGGATGATGGTTTTTGTTCAAAGTTTTTACATACCGAGTGGACCGGACGGACTGGAGACCGGAGGACATTGCCGTGCCATGGTAACGAACGCGAAAAATAATGCTGAAAATCTTCTGCCACAACAAGGAGGGTCGTCGGACGACGAGCACGACGCACAGAGCATTGTCCGAGATGGAAATTGTGGAGGAAAAATATTTAGATTTGCAATAGACTTAACCCAATTCTGAAGGTTAGAATGCTAATTGTAATCAAACAGATCGCGGCGAGCGACGCCGAATGAGCGTTGAGTTCAATGGTTTGAGCAATGTTTGGTGCTGTTTGTACATTGTAAGCAGACGGTATTTTATGTGTTAGGTCCGTGACTACATGCTATTTTCTCTAAACTTCCACAGTAGGAAGTAGAAATAGTGTCAATTTTAAATTCTTGGCATCCCAAAATTCGTTAAATATGCACCTGATATATATCTGCTGATTTTATTCACCAGAGGAGCATTCAAATTTAGTGCCCGATAAACATATCTCCACCAGAAAAGATTGCAACTAAAAATATTACAACGAAATTGTACATAACAAACCCTTCACGATTCCACCCAACAACAAAAAAAAAGACATATGACGAATTCACAGACACACCAAACAACCAAAAAAAAAAGGAAGAAAGTATCTCCACGGCTGTGGAACAGAACCGGCAGACTACGGTAGAGGTACGAACCGCGCGCGCCTAGTAAACCGGAAATTTAATTTCCCGCTCTTTTGAATTTTCGACGGCAACCAGAAGTGCTTATGCCGCCCTCTGTCACCGCAGCAGACATCTCCACGCCACGCCACACTATACGAGTGTAGGCGTCCTGTATCCCGTATTGTTGTGTATGGTGGCAGTCTGCTAGATATACATATCTCCTTCTTCATCGTCGTGTGGAGAAGATGCACGCGGCATCTGCCTTTTGACTGCTCGCTTGTCGGGCACGGATCAGACCGACCAACCCAAAACCAACCAACCAACCAACTCCACCGGGTGGTGGAACGCAGCGTCGCATTACATACAGGAAATTCGAACCGATCGCTATCTATTTTCCGGCACATTTGAGAATAGCGATACGAGTGAAAGTGGATGTTTCAGCTTTCCTGAAGCATGCAACTCCGTGGAAGATATTGTTGAAGTTCTATTTCTTGCGCTCCGTGTGCCTCTGCCAAAATAGCGTCGTCGTCACGATTGGATCGGTGGAAGGAAGGATCCACCCGGAAGTTCGGCAGTCTGCAGCAGTGGCAACCTGATTGCGGTGCGTTTTGGGAAGGGTTTCAATGTCTCGTAAAAAGTTAAGTCAAAGATAGACTTTTTTAGTGGGTACATTTGAGATGAGTGCTCCCGTTTGAAAGCTGATTGCGTGTTCACATGTGGAGAGCGTTCAAAACGGTGGTTGCTATCGTCACCCTGGCGGTGCAGGGATCAAGCGAGTAGTGGTAGTATGAGAGGACTAAAAATAATAAATAAAATTATAAAGTATCCGGTTAGAAATAAGATATTTCGTTTAGCGTTTATTTCGACTAGAATTTACAGCAGACTCTTGAGAAGGTTATTTGATACTGCCATAAAATTAGCTTCTTCTAAAGATTTGTCAAATATGAAAAAAATTAATAAAGAAGCACAGATTTGTAAATATCATAGAAATAACTGTGGTAGTCGTATATTGGCAAACAATTGAAATAATAAAGAAATTAGAAACACTTTTTGCTTAAGAGTAACTTGTTCAACCATTGTATAACTAATACCTGTGGAACAATCGCTTTATAAGCCATTACACAACAAAAATGTTCGTTGGTTCCTTGCTAAATGAAAGTCATGTCATGTCAGCAGTATGGAATTTCTCCTTGAAGGGGTAGGAATAAATTGCGTTTTGGGACCTTTCAGGCAAATACGATATCAACAGGAGGATATTACTTGTCGAAAAATTGCAGCAGCGTTTTATATCACTCACATATACCTTTTAAAAATGTGGTGAGAACAATTTATAAAATATCTTTCGTTTTTCCATAATTTGCTCAAACCCCGTCAAGCACCTAGCGGGGCAAAAGTGCGATTCATGGGCGAAACCAAAATGTAAAGGTAATTATATTCCGGTTTAGGCACTGTATTACAGATTCTAGAAATGAAAGATCTGCAGGATACTATGTACTCTACAAACGCTAGCCGAAACAAAACATTATCATCCGCTGGTGATACGTTTGGTAAAGTTTCGTTCTGGCGGAAGCTGCTGTACACCAGCGGAAAATACTTAAAAAAGATGCAAATTGAGAATATTTCTTTTTGAAACTTATGGCAGATTGAAGATATTATGGTTTTGTTAGCTATTGCTGTGCCAATTTCATAGATTTAAGCTTCGCACTTTTGCCCCGCGGTATTCGCAATTGATGACAACTTCAAACGTAGCACAAATGTCCCGCCCTACTGTACTAAAAAGTAGAACCGATGTAATCGGTTCCTTGCAGTCAAATTCTGTGCAATGAATGCTGTTGGTCAGCAGTGAGGATGGCCGCAGTACTGGTCCTTTGTACTACGCGAAAATACACCAACGAAAGAAATTGCAGCAAGTCAATTTCGCCGTGTAAGAGTTTTGCCACGAATAAAGCTTGTTGAATTTTTTCAAGCAAGCGAATGCGATCGGGATACGGAGGTATATTTTCCAGGTTGCGCCACGGCAAACCACGTAGGGCCGATCGTATAAGTTTCCTCTGCACTCAACGAACTGAAGCGCAGGTCTATGAAATCTCGTCCACATTTTGAAATAAATCCCAACTGGCTAGGCGCGAATTTGAGATTATCGTTGTACGGTGACGATCGAAAGTCAGTTTCGAATCGAGAATCACATCATGGTTATTCACGTGCACTACCCTTTTCAATGTCTGATGGTCAATTTTGTAGTCGAAAACTAGAGCGGATTTGTGATTTTGGTGGAACATTATAACCTCGCATTCAGAGACGTTGATAGTCAAGTTATTCACTTGACTTCACCAATTTACAAACATATCCAAAAGAAGTTGGAAGCGATGACAATTATCGATGCAAGGAATCATCAAGTATATTTTAAAATCGTCAGCATAAACCAGTGAACCAGTCTGTAGCGTCTTTCAATACCAGAGGTAGTATCTTAACATTAACAAAAGTGGTCCGAAGATACTCCCTTGCGACACACAAGATTGTTTCGTGAACGGGGACGATACCTTCAAGCGGAGTTTCACTTGTAAGACGTAGCCGCTCAAATACGAGCAAAACCATGTCACGAACTGTTGCGAAACACCCAGTCGTGATTTTTTTTTCAAGCAGTATGCGATCGAATGCAGTTTTCAAATCAGTATAAAACTCTCAATCACTTATACGTCTGTTATTGTAACGGAAATTCTCATAATGCAAGAAAAAATACTTTTTCTTCATTTCAAAATTTATACTCCCCTTGTCAGCTTCCCCTCCCATGTTGTCCCTCAGCCACTTGTAAATCTGTCTTTATTCGAATATCTCTTTAAAGTGAAACAAAACCTTTTTCGCTCTTTTTAAGCCATTCCCTTGTCAATGACTACTCTATCCTCGCCCTTTTGAGATCCCCCTCTTGTCTCTCAGCAATCTGTTACATCGATAACAATCCGATAATTAGTGTAATGGAAGACAAACAAAGTTCTTTTTTCCTAATTTGGACCGCCTTCCCATCGCATCGTAGAGACCAACATTTTTTTGATTAACCAACCTTGTGTCAAGGATCATGTATGCCAAGTTTCGGAGCTTTGTCAGAACATATAAACATACATTCTCAAAAGAAACTGTGATGCCATCGATGGGTGAGTGATAGCCCTCCACGTCTGGCGTTTTACGTCTGGGACGAACGGGTGACTCTCTCGGGAAGGCGTTTTCTGATACAATCAGAAGATTCCTCTGCATGTGTGATAACACTCTTAGTCCATGGACGGAGGGGTGACCCCTACAGGGTTGGTCATAGATACAACGAGGAGCAAAGGGTATTATCCAATAAATATGAATTGCTGGGACAAAAAATTGTTAAAAATTGAAAAACTAAGAGATTTATGGAAGAGAAACAATTCCTTTTTCTTATATATCCCATCCTCTTTTGTCACCCAGTTAATTGCACACCTGGTATCGATGCAAATGCAAAAGAAACGCAACATCTTCTACTTTTGAGGAACCTCTCCCCTATTATTGGGGGCCCACAAACTGTCAACACCCCAATGCTGATTCCGTTAAGTCCAACATACGTTATGTAACATACATGCCGAGTTTGAGAGGAACTTTCAAGGCGTTCTAGAGTTATAGCGAAACATACGAACTAACTCACATTCACTTTCATATATTTAGATAGAAGATTAAACACCTTTAAAGAAAAATTGTAATTTTTACCTGGCGTCAAGTATTTTCGCGCCAAATAAAAAAAACGAATATAAAATTTTCAAAAAAGGAGCAGTACACAAAGTCTGAACAAATTTGAAGCATATTTTATTATGAAATTACTAAGTGGGTACACTTGATCCCGGTAAATCAAAATCGAACAATAAGATTTTAACGATTGGAAGATTAAAAATGGTTTCTGACCAGCTTCGATATAAACGACTGAATTTGCTTAAATTCGTCTAAATAATGAGGACCTCTTGATTTTAACTTTATTTTAAAAGCAGCCTTCAGAAGCCGAAGTATAAAATATGAAAAATTTACAGGTGAACCCGGTTGATCAATTGGGATAGAATAGAGTGTTGTCTTCTTTGTTATAAATGAGTCGACTCAAGAACGAAAGCTTTCCGCTTTGTTCTTTTTCAAAAATGAGTTTTGTAGTAAGATATTTTGATCAGCGATCCTTCGCCAATGCAAAGATATGGTCAACGAATCGTTTCATTTCTTATTACAGCTTCAAAATCACTCATGAAAACTTTTATTAATAATAGTGACTGCTTGATAATTTGGTATGTACTCACAATCATATTGGTAATACAAACGAGATCCACAAAATTGATCTCTTGCTATAATCCGCTCTTATCATGCTATCACACTTATCAGCATGATAGCAACAGAAATCAAGAATCAATCATACGGGCCAGAGGGTCATTGTGCACTCTTTAGAGTCTCAGAACGGTAGGAGCGATGTGCACGTCATTAAAGACGCTTTTTTCCACGTGATAAAACAATGACCACTTCTTCTTTAACCTCGACATCGACTCACTTTATTAATTCAAGCGCACCAATTCAGCTAGCTAGAGGAAGAAATGTCAAAGCATAACTTCGAAATGACAATACAAATGCAGTTTTTAAGTAGATTCAATTTTATGTTCTCTACAATATTCTCTTACTGTTGAACGTGGTAGTTTAGAGATTCATTTCAACGTTCGCTAACGAGCTGATTTCTAATCTAATCCAGCTCATTAGCTCCAACACTGACTATTTTCCAATGATTTTGGATACGTTTTCCCATCCTTTCGCAAAAGTTGCAATGTAAGCCGCTGCATTAATATGTTTCCGAAAGTAGGCCGTCATCAAAGCACAAAAAGTTTCGACTGGCCTAGCCTCGGGACCGTTTGGAGGATTCATCGTCTCCTGTAAGAGTTCGTCGCCATTGGCTTTGTACCAGGCTAGCGTATCCTTTGCGTGCGGTAGTGATGCTAAATCTGGCCAAAACAGTACTTGAATATCGTATTTCCGAATCATGAGCAACAGGCGTTGCTCCAAGCTTTTGCGAATGTAAGCGTTAGCTTTTATTGTGTCAGATTTCATGAATGGTTTTGAAAGCATTCTGTGCTTATAAATCTCTTGCCACTCTAACATAATTATAACACGGTCTGCCATCTAACGTGATTATAACACTCTCTGCACTCGCGGTTATCTTCGTGCGCAACGAGGCGGACTACTCGCGACAGATTCCTGCCAGCAGGGCCTAAGCACTCCAATGACAGCCCATGGGTCCGAAAGGCCTAGGGGGTCATTGGAAGCGGAATGTCATCTATTAGCACAGCCCTTAGGTCCGGAAGGCCAAGAGGGCGCAATAAGAACTTCCTAGCTTAACGGTGGATAGGAATCAATTCTCTTCATTTATTCAAAGACTGTTCTATTTATACTCGAAATGTGACATCGTCACAAATCGATATTTTGGAATCGATACTTGGTGGTTTACAATGTTTCTGAATGTTAAAACGAGATAGACTACCGAGACAGCAGGTATCGAAAAAAAGGTTCTATATATTTAATTGTTCAATTGCGCTATGTACGTAATGCTTGTAATGTGACCCTTGCCGAACACAGTTCGATGCCGGACCACCTGCAGCGTGGTCAGCATAAAATGTGCACCCGGTCGACGGTGCTGGTGCTTGTGCATCGCGGCGGACGGAAGAGTTTGGCTATGTTCTTATGACTCATTTCTTACTGTTTGTTTACTGTTTAAATGATGATCAATTTGGATGGCGTCCGTATAGTACACCACACTATAGTGTTTTTCTGAACTTTTTCACAAAAATGGACTTATCTGCATCATCAATACTTTAGCCATCACGGATGGTATAGAACTCACCCGGTCACCCGGAAGCGTCTAGTCAAACTTGACATGAGTTTAATCATTCATAATTATGCACTCCGATCTTCCACACAGGCCTTTATCGTCTAAATTGCCTGAGTTTGACAGATGCGACTTGTATTGTACTTCATTTTAGCTTCTTGTGCGTGTATATCGTTAGTCCGTTTCTTTCCATGGCATAGCCAATGTTACTCTTCGATTTTCCGAGTTTTTGATTACTTCTCAGAGGGAAACACGCTTTTAAAGGCCGAAAGACTCTAAGACTTGATAGTCCAGATCTGAGCCCATAGGGCTCAACTTGCGTCCATGTTTTTAGCAACTGGCCCTGCAGATGTCCTGTACTCTAACAGTTGGCTGCGTAGTCTGTCGTATAAAAGCAGAAGGTCAAGTTTCGATAACGGAATGTTGCACCTAGACTTTGGTTTGCTTTGCTTATCCTTCTCACCATACCGCCGAATTGCGTTACGAGCTGTTACGATGGTCACATTCTCCATTTTCACTAACTGACTCGCTGAAGTGTTGGGAATAGTACCCCATTTGTGAATGATCTGTCGCTTCTCCGTGCAAATGATACACATCTTCACTAAAACGTCGTAAACCAGCACAGACTTATGATTGAAGTATGAGTGAAAAACATTGACTTATAGATTACACACAAAGATGATACACAAGGTGTTACACAAGAACGATGAATGATGAAGATCCCTAATAGGGAGCTCAGACGTCGTTTTGAGCCGCACCTTACATGGACAACATGGAATCCACTGTATGTGGGGTTTATTTTGTGTCACGCACGAGAGGTACCAGTAATAAACCTGATAATGCGTCTAAAAGCTGAAAAGATTCGGACATACACAAAATGATTCCATTTATATAGGGTTTGACGCCATTATTAGTCCTATTGCCTATGTTGGTTCTATCTTACCTACAATTATCATTATCTTCAATGATAAACAATTATCTCTAGTTTTTTAAACCTAAGGGTAAGTTTCGTTTATGATTCAATCAAAATACGCTAAAAATATCGGTAATATACAAGCACACGACTTCAATCTCCCCACCTTTCAAATATCCAGAAACAACGTCATCGCCGCTCTTGAAGACCTGGACACTGACAAAGGGTCAGGTACGGACGACATTCCTCCAGTGCTTTTAAAAAACTGTGCTGATAGTCTGGCGGAACCGATTGCACTGATTTTCAATCGTTCTCTCCGGGAAAGGGCTTTTCCGTCTGCTTGGAAATCGGCCTATATTGTTCCAATTTACAAATCAGGAAATCGTAGCTGTGTGTCTAACTACCGTGGTGTCTCACTACTCTGTTGCCTTAGCAAGGTATTAGAAAAACTAGTCCACAGCACGCTATATAACGCAGTTGCACCAGTCATCTCTGAAACTCAGCACGGCTTCATGAGGAACCGGTCAACTACCACTAATCTGATGTGCTACGTTACTACTTTATCCAGAGAAGTCGAAGCTAGACGACAAGTGGACTCGGTATACATCGACTTTGCAAAAGCTTTTGATACTGTTCCACACATTCTGGTTACCGCCAAGTTGAAGCAAATGGGCCTACCGGATTGGATTACAGAATGGCTCAGCTCATATCTGACGGACCGCACGGCATACGTGGTAGTGAATTGTGCTCGCTCTCGAACGTTTTTCATTCCCTCCGGCGTACCCCAAGGAAGCGTACTGGGGCCACTGCTGTTCAACATTTTCGTAAACGACCTGGGTACATCTATGTCATCTCCTGTACTTTCATTCGCCGATGATTTGAAAATTTTTCGAACAATACTGTCGGTTTCGGACTGCGTGGCACTGCAAGAGGACTTAAACAAACTATTAATTTGGTGCGACAGCAATGGCATGCGCGTCAACTACAAGAAATGCAAAATAGTAACATTCACTCGAAGCAATAATGCTCTACACCATCAATACTCACTGGGGTTAGACATTGTAGATCGCGTTTATTCAATATGCGACTTAGGCGTCACAATTGACTCGAAAGTCAGATTCAACGAGCACATCGGAATTATCACCGCGAAGGCATTCACCACACTAGGATTCATTCGTCGCCATGCTTCCAGCTTTAGTGACATTTACGCTCTCAAAACGTTGTATTGCGCGTTGGTGCGTAGCATCTTGGAGTACGCGTCTGTCGTTTGGTGCCCGCATCAGGTAACGCAAACCCTTGTAATCGAACGAGTACAAAAATTTTTTTTACGTTTTGCTCTGCGCAATTTGCCCTGGAACGATCCGATCAATCTATCTCATTATCAAGCTCGGTGTCAGCTGATAAAACTCGATCTACTATCGGGTAGGCGTACCAATCAACAAAGAATGTTCGTTTTTGACCTAATGCAGGGAAACATTGACTGTCCAGCATTATTAGAACAGGTACCAATCAACGTACCTCCTCGTCGGTTTCGCGATACGCAGTTACTTGCAATACCTTTTCACCGGACGCATTTTGGCCAGAACAACGCTTTAAACTCATGTCTTCAAGCCTTCAACGCTGTTGGTGAAATTTTTGACTTCGACATGCCAAAATCACTTTTTAAAAAACGAATCAGTGAAATTACTGAGTAAAACATAGTTTATAAGCATATTCAGTCTGTACGATTTTTTATCGAAGGCGGTGTTAAATAAAATAAAATAAAATAAAATATAACTATTCATTGCAGACATAGATGATTGTAATGAAAATAGAACCAATATAGCCGCCCTCGCCCTAATTTTAAACTAAATTTTTTCAGAATTACACTGACTTAAGCGTAAAATGTATGAAACCTGGCACTAAGATAAATATTCACACTATTCTGTTATGTAAGTTGGGCAAACTCGATCGCTCAAAGAGATTCTGCAAATAGCTTAGTAAAAAGATAGGTGTATGTGCAAATCAATCATACGTCAGGTGTCCCACGGAGTAATAATCTGAGGCCAGTACTCTTCACTGTATATAAATGACGCAGCCTTGCTCTTGAATCGAGGATGTAGACTATTCTTTGCTGACGATTTAAAAATCTCTTGCAAAGTTAATTCTCAAATGTTGAATGTCCCAAATCATGCCCATTGACAAGAAGCTGCTGCTACTTCAAAAGTGGCGTCTCTGCGTCCTTCCCGAGGAATGGAATTCAGTGAGCAATTCCAGCTCAAAACGCTGAAAAAAGATCATTTTCTACTCGACTATTTTTAGTCGATTTTAAGATAGCTTAAATTATACCCTAAAATCTGGTGAAGAGCTATCGTGTGATTTCTCGGATTTAAAAAAAAAGTCATTTGTCTGTTTCAAATATATTCAAATTTTTTTTTTGTACAGCGTAAACAAAATCAAATTCTACGCATAATTTTGAACAAACTTACACAAATAAACTTTTATCTTAAACCCAGCCGTTCTTCAGTTATTGCAAATTTAAAATTTAACCACAGAATGAAGTGCCGATTATTTAAGAAACACTTTTTCTTTGACGTCATTTTGATCAAATAACTTACTTACTTACTTAATTGGCCTATCGTCTTACGACAAGGCCTGCGCAGTATAATTTCTCCATCTGTTTCGGTCCATGGTAACTGATCTACAGTTCCGTGGGCACCCAGTGCTCGCCAGATCTCGCTCCACCTGGTCTTGCCACCTCGCTCGCTGTGCCCCTCTTCGTCTTGTTCCTACCGGATTTGATGTGAAAACCATTTTTGCAGGACAGTTGTCCGGCATTCTGGCAACATGTCCTGCCCAACGTATCCGTCCAGCTTTAACCACTTTCTGAATACTTGGTGTGCAGTAGAAACGCGCGAGCTCACGGTTCATGCTTCGCCTCCATACACCGTTCTCTTGCACTCCGCCAAAGATGGTTCTTAGCACCCGCCGTTCGAAAACTCCGAGTGCTCGTAGGTCCTCTTCTAGCAGTGTCCACGTTTCGTGCACTTTGTACGGGGGCTCAAGTTGTTCGACCGCAAGTGTTTGTGGAGTCCGTATTAGGCCCGACTTCCGCTGATAATACATCTTTTAATCTCACGGCTGGTATTGTTGTCCTTTGTTGCCAGTGAGCCAAGGTATACGAGCTCGTCGACTACCTCGAACTCATCCCCGTCGATTACCACGGTACTGCCCAAGCGGACCTTGTTGCGCTCGGTCCCGCCCACCAGCATATACTTCGTTTTAGACGTATTTATCTTCAATCCAATCTTCTCTGCTTCGCGTTTTAGTCTGGTGTACTGACCTTCCACCACCTCAAATGTTCTGCCGACAGCATCCACGTCGTCAGCAAAGCAGATAAATTGACTGGATTTATTGAAAATCGTGCCCCGCATTTCGATCGCCGCTCGTCTTATAACATCTTCGAGCGCAATGTTGAATAAGTTGATCAAATAAGTAGTTTTCAAAAAATGATGTATTGAAAAGAAGTAATCTGATTTCTAAATACGCCCTTTTGAAAAGCTACTCTTGAAGAAAAAAATCAAGTTTAATGGAAAATGAGTTCTTGCGTGGTATCCAACACTTAAGAAAAAATTTCATTCCAATTAAATTAGTCGAGTCAAATCGTTTTGCTAGTTAAGCTGGAATTGCTCCAGTCGATCTTTCGGCGAAGAGAAGTAGTACAATAAAAAATGGCATTTGATCAACAAGCAAGTGGAAAAATAGCTGGGGCTAAGGGCAGTAGTTGTATTCAGGGAAAAGTCCCAGCAATGAGGTAAATTTCTTCTGTTTTGTCCATGTTTATAGCCAGATACTCAAAACACATCTTTGTGTGCGGCTATCTCAAAACAGTCAACACAGCCTGCCATACTCAACTAGAAGAACTAAGAATTCTGATTACCATTTATCTGGTGGAATCCACCTTGATCATTTTGGCATAACTAGAAATGATTAACCTGTGAGATCCGAAACGGAAAGGTTGCAGCATAAGACCTGGAGTCTAGCTTTGCTGATTTCAGCATTTTGCATAAAACAGTAGTACTCGAACAAGCAATACCCAATTGCAATTCAGCCCTGATTTCGCTTTCGACTCACCCTTGCAGTATGGGCTGGTGACACCTTCAATGTTGGCCGGAATTTTGGTGCTTTCATCCCCTGTGTTAACAGCACAACAGTACCGAGAGATTTACATGCGAGCACATTTGTGGGATGACGGTACAAGATTTATATTAGAATGAAATTATCTCAGATAGAGAATACTTCTGTGTATCAAGGCGGGCTGACACAAGCATATAGTGCTGTGTTAGATTATTGAAGACTGAAGGTGCGAAAATTGTTTCTGTGAGGCTGTCTTCTGTCGTGAGGATTTCGTGTCAAGACGTTGAACCGTTTGACTGACAGCAATTTTGTCATCGTAAATGTTGTGACACCGCTGATACTTCCCTCCGATATGCATGCTCCATGTATGTATCGTCGACGAACCGTTTGGAGTTGGAGTTGGAGTTGGGGATATGAGAAATTTAATCTCAAAACATGACTTATGGCGACGCATTTAGACCCCCGCCGGCATTAGAGCGCGCGCCTGTCGCTCGCAAACGCATTACAGTTGAAAATGGAAATTCCACACGCGGAAAATTGCCTTAGTGTTCGCATCACGCTCGTTCGCCCGGCCCTTTTTGCCTGCCCTGCCTGGCTACAACCTAACCTACCTATATGCGAGGTTGAAATGAACAGTGAAACGAGCTGATTCATGCTTCCGTGTTCCGACAGCCGAGCCGTTCAGGAACAAGCCGCCTCCTCCGTCTTGGGCTCTTAGCAGCTGCTGAATCACCTACAAATTGCGGTTTGTGAAAATGCGAGAACTCACGTAGCGGATATAGTAGTGAAGATAGAATTTTATTTCTTTTCCAGATAATATTGGAGTTTTGTAAGCGCCTAATGAAGTACTTTCGAGGTACAGGCATCAGTTCAATAAAAAGCACATAAAATCTACTGATTTTCTCATAAATTCATGTCTACTGGTGTAAATTGGTAGGAAATTTTTAGCAATTTCATCCACGCCTTCGTTGCACCATTTAAAATTCATAAATCTTCTTCTAAGTTTGCGCAGCAAAATTTGCGAAAATTAACTCAATCGCCTGTCACGTACATTTGACTATCAATTATGAGTGTGAATCTCATTTTACCATAACTGCGGTCGGGTTGGGTGATTCCCAGCGCAGAATTGCTCACCCGAAGCATTAACATAAAATGTCACATTTTCGGCGTGTTCTAATGGATCCTCTGGAAGTCATTCCAACCTGTACGGGTGTGTTCCGCTGCTGAACCGCGACATAAAATCCTGTCAAATTGCATTATCATTACCGTTACCATTGTTTCATCTCCGACTCCCAGCCCAGCAGCCACAGAGATGTAGAAGGATACGGTCGCAAAACTGTTTCAATCTGTTTGCAAGGCAGGCAGAGCAGACGAACAGTTTTACCACGTCCCCGGAGGACGGGTCCGTCATCCGAAGCCGTAGACGCCAAGGAAGTAGAATAAGAAGAATAAGAGATTAGCTCCCAAAATGGCGAACATTCTAGCGATACCTAGCTGCCTAGGTCGGTGCTGCCTTTTGAAGTCAATCAAACGCGAACTGCGCAACCGGCACGAACAGTTACCCGCCGGGGTGAGGGTAAATTAACATAGATTACGATTTTCGTCATGTGTATGTATGAATTATTGAATTAAAATTAGGTTGGAACTTTAGGGCTGTACCGAACGGGTCGAGTGGATAGGAAAGCATCCTGTACTATGGCGCAGAGCGATTTAGTAGAGAATTATGATGAAAATTAACGGGAAAATATTTGCGAAATGCTTTTTTCAGGGTAAAATATCCCCCAGTGGTACTCGAAATCAGCTGTCACAAATGTGACGAATGGTAAATGTTTATTTTAAGTGTTCCCTTCAGAAACGTGCTGACAGCTGAATTGGCATTTGGATTAGATTGCAAATTGAATACGTATATTATGCGGTAAATGTTAGTTTCGTTTTTAGAATTGTCATCCCGTTACTGAGTTAGTGCCAATGTTATGCTTAACTCATTGAATAGCTTTATCAATAAAATAAAAATATCTTCGAACATTGCTTATAAGTGTAAGTATCACATCCAACTTCAAAGCCGCTTTCAAGTACAAGTTCAAGATCAATTTTAAATCCATTTCAAACTCCTATTTTATTCCTATCAAGTCCAATTCTAAATCTTGTTTCAAGCAAACTTTCGTGTCTAATTTCATGTCAAACACCAAATTCAATTTGAATTCCAATTTAAGTCCAAGTTCCAATACATTTTCAAAACCAATTTGAAGTTTGATGTGAAGTTCAATTTAAAGTGTAAATTAGTTCTTGCGTTAGCACGCAATAGAAATTATTGTCTAATTTACAGTTCAAATTGAAGGAAAACTGCTAACTCAAATTAATTTAAATTTCAGTTTCTAGGTCGTTCGGTTTCAAGTCCAATTTCGTTGCATATCTGACGGAATTTGGCCTTCTGGTTTTTTGTTCGACAGACTTCGAACCAATTGTTAACGCTAACAATCTCTCCCAGATTGGAACATACGCGGACTGATCCTGACCGATTTTCAATCCAAATTTAAAATCCAATCTAAGGCCAATTTTCCAATTTTTAAACATTTTTCAATAATAATTTAAGTCCAATTTCAAGTCAACTTTCGTGCCTTATTTTAAATCCCACGGTTGGAAGTTCAACTTCAAGTTCAATTCAATTGTGATCTTCTATTGATTTTGGAGTAAAATATTGACTTTGGATTTTAGCTTTCGACTGCAACTTGTAACTTTCAAATTTTGACTGTTGATTTTTGACACTTGATATTTTATTTTCGACTTATTTTGACTTTTGACTTTTGACTTTTGACTTTTGACTTTTGACTTTTGACTTTTGACTTTTGACTTTTGACTTTTGACTTTTGACTTTTAACTTTTGACTTTTGACTTTTGACTTTTGACTTTTGACTTTTGACTTTTGACTTTTGACTTTTGACTTTTGACTTTTGACTTTTGACTTTTGACTTTTGACTTTTGACTTTTGACTTTTGACTTTTGACTTTTGACTTTTGACTTTTGACTTTTGACTTTTGACTTTTGACTTTTGACTTTTGACTTTTGACTTTTGACTTTTGACTTTTGACTTTTGACTTTTGACTTTTGACTTTTGACTTTTGACTTTTGACTTTTGACTTTTGACTTTTGACTTTTGACTTTTGACTTTTGACTTTTGACTTTTGACTTTTGACTTTTGACTTTTGACTTTTGACTTTTGACTTTTGACTTTCGACTCTTGACTGTTGACTGTTGACTGTTGACTGTTGTCTGTTGACTGTTGACTGTTGACTGTTGACTGTTGACTGTTGACTGTTGACTGTTGACTGTTGACTGTTGACTGTTGACTGTTGACTGTTGACTTTTGGTTTTCGACTTTCGATTTTAAACTTTTGACTTTCGGCTTACAGCATTTAACTTCGACTTTAATTTTTAATTTCGGCTTTACATTCGGCTTGACTTTTGACATTTCACTTTTAACCTTTGAATATCGGTCAACTTTTTATGTTAGACTTGTGTTGTGATTTTATTAGATTTCAAGTTTTGACACCTATTTTCTAGCATTTTTTTTTATCTCCGGACAACAATTCATCGAAGCAAAGGGTGAGTTGCAGAAAGGAAGTTATTATTAATCGGTTTTCATATCGGAATACAACTAAAATGTTTTTTCTGGAAATTAAAATTGAGTAATCGAATTTATTTATTTTGTTCACACAACTAGTTTTCAAAATTTGCAAAATTTGATGACGCGTTAATTTTACCGTAATTATGCACAATAAAATTTAATTCGCATATGCTACACAATTACGGAAACTACTGAAACATTATTATTGATTCTATCGCATATTTTACCATGGTCGCTGTAAATCAAATCGATCAGGATGATCTAACAGTAAAACCTTACCTTTTCTGCTCACGGATTATACGGATTGAAATTGTACAAGTTAAGCTTTCTGGGGGATTTAGCTTTTTTACGCAGCAAGCTTCAGGCTTTATAACTTTGTCGAACAAAGAGAAAAGCTGTATTAGATTATGGCGGTTGCCGTCAAAGCATGGACCAAGAACTCATTTGATCGTTTCAAGGGGTCACTGAATATTGATATGTGACTGCGTTAGAGATTCTCACTGATTATTTTATTTTATTAATTTACCTATTTTATTTTTATTTTATTATTTTAACTTCAGCTAATTACCACTCATTAAAGCCGATGTATGGAAAAAGCTAATTTGAGTTGACACCATTGCAATCATTCTCAAATTGGCATAAAACCCATCTTTTTTTCACGCTCAGGAGTTACATCTATACCTATAAAAATGGATTTCTGTCTGTCTGCCCGAATGTTCCTTATAGAATCGAAAACTACTGAACCGATCGGCGTGAAAATTTGCATATAGGGATTTTTGGGGCCAGTGAAGGTTCTTATGATGGTAAGAGACCACTCCCCCCACTATTAGGGGGGGGGGGGGGCTCCCATACAAATGAAACACAAATTTCTGCATAACTCGAGAACTAATCAAGCAAATGGAATAAAATTTTACATGTGGTTATTTTTGGAGACAAAAATTTTTTCTATGGTGAATTGAGAGCCCTCCCTACTTTAGGAGGAGGGGCTCCTATACAAATGAAATACAAATTTCCTCATAACTCGAGAAGTAATCAAGCAAATGGAACAAAATTTGGAATGGTGGGGGTTTTGGAGGCAGGAATGATGATTTGAGACCCCTCACCCCTGTGGTAGGGGGATAAGGACTCTCATACAAATAAAACAGAAATTTTTGCGAATTTAGTCGAACTCGAGAAATTTTAGACTCTTTCATAAAACATTAATCAATAACAAGACCACCAAAAACTATTAATAGTAACGTTAGATAATTCAGGCGACCTGCCGTCGGTAGCACCGGCCACTGCGGGGGGTCTTGGGCTCTAAGGTTTCGAGGCGCGATGTTAATATTCAGTAAAGTGAGAATATCCGGCGCATCGATTGCCCACTTCAGCAATTTGGCAATGAAAATGGCTCTAGAAGCATTTCACACTACAGAGCCTGTGTCAAGAGTGGACCATACTAACGAGAAGTAAAGGGCTCGAAAACAGTAAGGATCACGAAAGTCTTTAGCTATGCGCATTATGAATACCAAGTTACAGTTTGCTTTCGCTATAATGCTGGAAAACAGGTTCTGGAAAGTAAGCTTGGAGTCCAGTTCTACTCCTAAATCTTTGATATTCGTCACACGTTCCAGAATAGATCCATCAATCATATATGCATATACGATTGGAGTTTTTCTTCTGGTAAAAGAGATGACTGAACATTTGGGCACGCTTATAGTGAGGATGTTCCTATGACACCAATCAGCAAATCGGTTTACCAAATCTTGCAGCTGTTTGCAATCCTCCACTGATCTTACAACAAGGAATATTTTTAGGTCGTCAGCATATAATAACATCCAGGTGGTTTTAAAATATATTTTTTTAAATGGTGTGGAAAGATCGGAAAGGTGACGGGGGGTGAGGGGGGGGGGGGTGTTTGCATCGTGCATGGGTCCAACCAAGCTATAATCTGAAAGTATAACCGGATTCGAACCCACAGCACCCGCCAGGACATGTGGCTCGCTAGTACCCATGTACCTTTGAACCACAGAGGCGCTGGACAAAAGGAGACTGCACAACCTACTTTTTAAGGTAGCGATGTATCTAGTTGGGTTATTTTTAGACACAAATTGTGCCTCTTCCTCCGTCTACTGTAGATACTGTAGTCCGAACGAGCCGTAGCGAGTAAGGACAGCAAGTACCCAACGTTTGTGCAGGTTGTAGGCCGTGAATATTTGCGGCCGAATATGATGTTCGGCCAGTCGTGTTTCGGCCTTTTGTGATTCGGCCATTCGTCGGTAATCCTATTTTGGAACATGATTTAGAACTTGTTTTCTATCTTATTTGGGACTGATTTTTGACGTAGGACTACGTCTTACGGCAAGTTTTGAGATACGGTGTCATTCCAAAAAATCGAAAAATGCGAGCGTCACGAAAAATGAAAGGTTTTGAGCGCTAATAGCTCAGCGGTTTTCCGATTTTCAATATTCTTACACCAATCGATAGGAAAATCTTCTAAGAATTGGCCCAAAAGAAGAAAAATATGGATTCTTGATGTTGAACTATTGAAAAATTGAAAATAATGAACCTATGTTTTATCAGAAATCTCGCTTCGTGATTGGTTGGAAGATTCTTTAGGATGATCTAAACCTATACCAATTTGATATCTGTGCTTGGGAAGTAAGCCAAAACAAGTGACAAAGTTTCCTCATTTCAACAATATTTCTTAACGCACAACAAACATGACACAAGTTCGCTGTCCCAACAGATCGCAACTTCTTTACTGCGAGAAGGTTAAACCTCGGCGAATTTGATATCTGTGTTGGAAAAATGTGCTACAGCTGTAGTGTTCGGTTATAATACGACTCTGTATGAATACGCATGCTTGCCGTTTCATTAGAAGTGTAGTGAAAAGATGTGCTGTTTATAAAATAGGATTGAATTGGTAAAATCCCTTCAACGTGGGGAACCACGGGTGATAAAAACAATCTTCAATTTCTGTAAGGTAGCAGGAAAGCAATAGTTTGTGTTCTTGATTTTGTTAAATTGTTTCCACATGCAAATTGAAATAACTCTGAAATCTTTTGAGAATTGAACGTATGCAATGTTACTACTTTGATAAATGTTACATACAACGCATGTAGCATGTATATATGTTGCATATAGCATATACACTCAAGTACTTTTTTTACACGGTTTGTTTTTTCGATTATTAAGAACGGGGAAAGTTACGGACCATTCATTTATTTTTCAATACATTTCGGAGAAGCCCGACATTCGTCACGTAGTTTGTAAATAGTCCCTCAGTTGCACCGTTCTTGAGTAATCGAATAAAACAAACCGTGTAAAAAAAGACTTGAGTGTATACATGAAGAAACGAATGATTACAAGCATGGATATATGCTACTATCATTACCAAGAGGCTTACGTAGTCCTACGTCACCTATATATGCGGTCGTGTCTTGTGCACAACCTCTCTGATTTTGTACTACACTTGATTACGCCAGATTTGGAAATTGCTTGGGACTTGATTTGAAAGTAAGTTAGGGAACTGCTCTAGAACCTGTAATACAGGTAACATGCCTTAAGACCTAACTTAGAACATATTGGTGAACATGATTTGAGAACGGGTTAAGAACCTGATTTGGAATTTATTTATGCCCTGATATGGGAGTTGCTTTGCGTCATGGTTTTGAATCCGACTTGGGATTTAATTTGGATTAGATTAGCGACTTGTGCTGGGACTACTAATACTAGACCCGAATGACTTTAGGTTTAAAGTTTAGGTTTAAATTTTAACATATTTCGGACCTGATTTGGGAATTGAATTGGAATTTGAGGATGATACCTAGTTTGAGACATGATCTGAGACTTGGTTTAGGACTTGTTGTAGATCTAATTTGGGACTGGATTTGAGACATGATTTGGGGCTTATTTTTGTTTATATTTGGGACTTAATTTGAGATCTCGTTTTGGGACTTTTTTAAAAAAAATTTTAATTTTTTTTATACAATTGCTTTGGATTTGATTTGGGACATGTTTTGGGAATAGACTTTTTGGCTCTGATTTGAGAGGTGGTCTCAGACCTGGTTTTGGATCTGATTTTGGACTTGAAGTGGAATTAATTTGTTCTGGGACTGTTAGTTTGGTACATGGTTTGGGACTTGTTTGGCCCTTAAAAGGGTCGTATTTTGGACATGAAGTGAGACCTAATTTGGGACATGCTGTGGAACTTGATGTGGACCCACTTTGGAACTTGATTTGCCTTTGATTTGGGTGTCGTTTTAGCCCTGATTTGGGAGCTACTTTGGTGCTTGTCTTGGGACTTGGTTTTAGATTTGATTTAGGACCTGAATTGGAACCAGATTGGGGACTTGACTTGAAACCTAGTTCGAGATCCAATAATGGATCTGTTTAGAAACCGTATAAAGAACTTGGAATGGGATCTAATTTAAAACCATATTTGAAACCATGTTTGGAACCTAACTAGGGATTTGTTTTGGACCTGATTTGGGCGCTGCTTAGGGATTTGATATGAGTCCTGGCTTTGGGATATGATTTGGGATATGATTTTGGGATTTGGATTAGAACTGAGACTTGTTCCGGGACATGGTGTGGGACTTGTTTTTGACTTGATTTGGAACTTGATATGAGACTTGGATTGAGGCATGATTTGGCTTATTTTGGCTCGAATTTAGAACTTTGTTTGGGACTCTTTTTAGTTCTGATTAGGGGCTGCGTTGGGACTTGATTAAAAATCTGGTCCGGATCTGATTTAGGATTTGATTTGGATTTGTTTAGGAACTTGTTTTGCGGCTGCTAGTTTGGGACATGAGTTGGACATTGTTTTGGCCCTGAATAGAAACATATTATGAGGATTTGGGAATTGATTTGGGTCTTTATGTAGAACATATTTTGGAACATGTTGTGGGACTTCTCCTGGCTAATTTGGAACTTGGTTTAGACCTGATTTGGGATTGGATTTGGGACTTGATTTGGATTTGATTAGCGACTTGTGTGTAACCGGATTAGTGTGTAACCGGAGTAACCGGATCTAGTTTGGGACATGACTTAGGGCTTGCTTTGATCCTTATTTGAGACGTGATTTGTCACCTGATTTCGGGTTTGTTTCGGCCCAGACTTCTTAGGACTTGCTTTGCGGCATGATTTTGGACTTGGTTTGGACTCGATTGGATTTGAGACCTGTTTTGGAAGCTAGATTGGGACCTCATTTGGAATGGTTGAAAGATGAAGAATTGGCTGACCAAGATGGACATTTTTATGAGGAAGTATCAGTCAAGGCCAGCCGTATCTGAGCAGAAGGAAAAGAAGTGGTTGAATGTGCTGGTGAAGAATAACTTTTCATCGAAGCGCCACTTTGTGGAAATAATGGTCCTACTTGATGCTGGACGGCAACAACTATTATTGAATATAATAGATACAAATATTGTCAAATATTGTAAAATCAGCATTCGCTCGAGTGAATTAGGAATTTAGAAAATGGTGAATCGAGTGCAACTGCAACCATTCTTGTGTCGTTCATCAATAAAGCCAATGTAACACAAGGAAGTGGTATAGGACTGCTACATTTTTCACTGGTGAAACTTTCGCTGATCAAATACTAGCACCATTGATGTCTACTGATGAGCCCTAGCTAGGTTATAATTTGTTTGTTTGTCTTTTATTGTCTAGTAGCGTAAGGTTAACCCTTTTAAAAATGCTACTTCCGGTTTGTGAATAAGTATAGCATATATAGTCTTACATTTCTACACAATTATTTAAAACTAAAACCATACAAAATAAACTATTACTCTAATTCGATACGATAATTTGATTTTCCCATGTCAAAACATTCTTTTGAAAGGTCAGTACCCACCTTCTGCTTATGTCTGGACACGCCAGTGCTCGTTTGCAAACTGTACGGTTTTATTGAACTCTAGTGAACATCGTTACACCAAAGCAAAGATTCAAATTTCTACACTAGGATGGTACCTGTGCGCTACGTGTTATCACCTAAATTGATTCATTAGAGCATATCGCAACGATCCGTTTGCAGGCGATGAATTTTAATGAGACTTTCAGCCAACCAACCAAGCAACGTTCGACAAGCGCACAAGAAGAATCTCTTCTTTTACATGTCGTCGCCCATGTTTGAAACGATAGACTGCTATCCGCCTATCTGACTAGCTGCTCTGCAGCGGTCCTTTGTTGCGAAAGTAGATAACCTTGACTGTGGCAAAGGTTGCACCCTGCATTGGTCCTTTGACCCCATGGGACATGCATTGCGCAGGAAACTGAAAGGCAAACTCCAAATATTGAGTACGATAGAAGGCATAATTTTGATCTTCTGTCATAAACTATTTAATATACTATTTCCTAGCCTTTGCAATCAACGACATGAAGAATTCCATTCCATGCCATTTTCGGCAATATTCGTTACGATTTGGTGTCCTATAAAAAAGCAGTTTGATTTTCGTTCGAAAGCTTTAGACATATGTGTAGGTACATACATGTTCCTTGGCAATAGAGCAAGTGTTGAACATCCTTTTTAGTGCCGATACATGCAAAGTACCTACCCGGAATGCACAAACGCCTATCTAAATCGAGTGTTCCGCAAACAGTCATCAAACAGAGGGCGGCCACGCGGTGGCGAAACCGGTTTCGTCACGGCCCGGCTATTTGCTTTTGCTTTCGTCAGTCTCCTCCGAGTAGTACGGAGAGAGAAATTGCACACGAAAATCCTTTCGGTTGCTTCCGATCAACCCGACCCAACCCAACCAGGCGAAGACTTGCGATCTACTTTCCGGGATTCGTCGCTATCAGGCTGCGAAGCGTGGCCATCATCGCATCGGGTCGGGTTGGGGGGAAAAATAAAAGATGCGAGAAAATAAAAATCCATTTGAAGAATAAACATTTGCCGAAGCGAAACGGGTTCTCCCGAGAATGAGAATCTTATAAATGTTGGAAAACGGATAAATTTAATCTTTCGGTTGGCTATTTGAATATTCAGATTGAGAGATGGGACGTACTTTGCCCTTTTATTTGAACTTTAATGGGGTTTTTATTTAATGGTTGTTTCCCATTTACTAAGCCATTGCATGCATAGAGCATACTTCGACTTAGCATTTTTAAATTTAATCCCATCACGAAACCAGAAGCTTTGATTACTAAGATGAATCAGTAGGTACACGGTTTCTACCATTTCATTTCAACTCGCTTTAAACAGTAGGTGCCCTCAATCCTTTCCGGCAATCGCGGTAAAGCATACTTATTCCGCTTAATAACGATGGATGGAGTATTATTTACCATACTTCCTGGGAAATCTATTCGAACCACAAAACTGACCCGCACTGGAGCGGCATTCATTAACGTGTCACACACGTGTGGAGTCAGCAGCAGCAGCGGTGTAATTAAACTCGTTACAATTATTTTATCGCTTTTTGCCTCCAGAGCCGTGTGGGGTGGGGTGCGGTGGGCTGGAATGGGCCGTCAACCCGCTGACCGGTCGCACCGTCAGCAACCATCCGGATGTGTGCAGTTGGCCATTATCGAAAATTATACAGCTTGCGGTAGCGGCCGGCCGCGGGGAAACTGATCCAGAGACCGAAGGACCGCACCGCAGACAGGGTGGCGCTCTGGATGGTTTATTACTTTGGTCGCGAAACGAATCATTTCTGATTCAGGCAGTGAGTCAGAATATGGTGCCTGGTTCTAACTGAGAAATGGTAAATATTTCCGGTTATTAAGATATGTTGTTGATTCAATGTGCGCAGTTTTTGACTACGTCTCAAGTGAAAGGAGTCATTCCAAAAAATCAAAAATAAAATGTGAGTGTGGCGAAAAGTGATCTAGCTTTGAACGTTCATAACTCGGTCATGTCTTAACCAATTCGAAAGATATTTAAGTCAATCAGTCAGAAATTTTTCCATCAATTGAGTAATAAAATAAAAATAAACTATTTCTGAAAATTCACTTTTGCTAAATATAATATGATAATTGATGATTCGACCAATAACACGAAAGCATACATTTGATTCCGAGGCCCTTGACAACAACTCAATCAAATGAAAATAACAAATTTGTAACAGAATGAGTTCTAAATAACTAACTTTTTGTAACAAAATCTGCTTTGACTTTTGTTATAAACTTGATATCGTTAATAGTTAAAATATCAAAAATTGTAGCAAAAGCTGACAAAAATATATCTAATTACATTATAATTTGATCTACCGTGACCGCCCCTAATTCTGCGCAGCCCCTAATTCTGCGCATTTTTCTTTATATAAGTATTTTTTAACATTGTGCATAACTATGGTCATTGCGTTATTTTTTTATAAATGTCTGTTGAATATTACGCCATTATTCACAAATGGGTCATAATATATGAGAGCGAAATAATTTAACGTGAAACTGAAAGTATTTTATATCGCAGAAAACATCGTCGTTAGCACCAACGCTAAGATTGTCCTTCCAGAAAATTAACAAATTTATGATCGAAATTCTTTGCAATGATCAAATTAGCCAGCATAATTAGAAAGAATAATTAGTTTTAGTCATGTTTTAGTCAAAAAGAGTGATTACATGCATTGCTTTCCTTAAAAAATGCGATGCAATAATGCGCAGATTTAGGCACAGATTTTTTATTCATGTTCCAAATTCTGCGCAATAATGGATCCTACGAAGAAATCGCGAAAGAATACACAACCTCACCACCAAATGGCTGCATTATAGAGGATTGAAAATTCAAGTAGAATCTTTATCTTGCATTGATTGGAATCCTGTGCTGTGTCTCGGAGTCCGAACCTACGAGCGCCAATTCATGAAACCATGCCTTCTATTTTTTTTAATGTCCAACCTCATGGGGCTGTCATAGAGTGGGGAAGTGGTTTCTTTATGAAAACACAATTTTTAGTATTAACCTAAAGTGTAATGTTCAGTATGCAGAAAACCCGAATCAATTCACCATTCACGTTATCGAGAATAAAATATTTAAAACGAGGCAATCAAAATGATAACAATATTCCTTTGCCGCTCGGACAGCACAGGAAGGCCGGATCATGGATTTAATTATGGTAATGGCTAATGTCGGATTTTTTGGTGTGCTTTCAGCGTATAAAGACATAAACAGCATGGCAGGAGTATTTATTTTCACTTTTTGGGTGCGCAGAATTAGGAGCAAACATGCGCAGAATTACGAACATGGGCAAGAAAGTGCGCAGAATTAGTCACCGTGGAAAAGTTTACAAAACGAAAAATATACTTAATTGTTGGTCGACTTATAATTCCCATATTTTTTACCAGATATTATAGATCGTAGCACTACACGTTGCTGCTATCCACGTTGTTAGTTTAAATCTAGAATACTTAGAATAGCGGAAGAATCATACAAATGTCTTAACTGCGCAGAATATGGCACGTTCACGGTAGTTAAAATATTAAGAATTGTAGCGAAAGCTAACAAAAATATATCTAATTATATTATAATTTGATCTAGTTCATATTAAAATTTGTTGCAAAAACCAACATTCTGTCCTGCTTAATAACCAACATATAACAATACCTGTTATAAGTAGCAGAATGAGATATAATCTTTGTAAAGCATTTTGTGTGTCACAAATTTTAACAAATGATGTCACAGTTTAACAAATGTTGATAGATATATCAAGTGGAGTTACAAGATCGAATTATCTGATCAGGAAACCAATAAAATCAAAATGTTGGTTTGCTACAAATTTAAAATAAGGCCATAAGGCCATTACAAATATTGAAAAAAAATTTTGTCCCTCCGGTGTTGGGCCACTGAAGGGGAGGGGGGGCAAAAAAAACAAAGAGATTTTTTTAATCGAGCAAAAAAAATATGGATTTTATGCATTTTTATTTTAAGTTTATTCTTGCTATTAATATATACGTTGTTAATTTCCATGCAAAAATCTACGAAACTGATTTTTTTGACCGATTTTCGAAAATTCCGCTGTTTGAATTTCCATTTCTATTTCATGCTAGAACTCAACTCGTACACTCATTTTTCAAGGTTTTCAGGCTGTAGAGCCCACAGACAATCAATTTTATAAAAAAAATTAACTCATATCCTACAAATTATTTTTTTGCCCCCCCGATTTTTCAAGCCAATTTCCAAGGGACGGTGACAAAAACTTTTAAAGTGATTTGCAATGGCCTAACAAATATTTAAAAAAGTTTTTGTTTTTCCGGTGTTGCCAAACTGAAGGGGGAGTGGGCGAAAAAAACAGAGATTTTTTTAATTGAGCAAAAAACTGCGTTTTTAGCATTTTTACTTAAAGTTTAAACGTGAAAACTGAATCTTTTCTTGCTTTTTATGTATTCCTTATTATTGTCCATGCAAATTTAGGAAAAGAAAGACAAAATCGAATGAAATTTTTTTGCGATTTTCGGCAATTCCGTTGTTCGAAATTTCCATTCCTGTTCCGTATTAGAAGCGTTAATACTCATTTTTCGAGTTTTTTAGGCTGTAGAGACCGAAGATAATTGATTTTATAAAAAAAATTGACTTATATCCGTCAAATAATTTTTTGCCACCCGATTTTTCATGCCAATTTCAAAGAGGGAGTGACAAAAAGTTTAAAAATAATTTGCTATGGCCTAAATTCGAAAACAAACGAGACTGACGGACGGGACGGACAGACGGGTAAATAGACGGACAGACAGACGAATGGTAGAGACATACGAGACGAATAGATAGACAGATCAAACAGACAGAGAGACCGATGGGACTGATATATCAAGAACAGCTATAATTCTGTAATATTTTTATTCGAATTATCTGATCAGGAAACCAATAAAATTAAATTGGTGGTTTTCTACAAATTTAAAATAAATTCGCTCTGAACACTCATAGATTGGGATCAATAAAAGCGGCTGCCAAAGTTATCATTTTAAACGCTTAGCAACCCAGAGCCAAATTAGGAATATTTCCAGACAGTGTCAGAGCCCGACGAGTGCTTTTTGAAATGTTGATAAATAATTTCAGACAGACAGGCGTGACACACAGACAAATGGGACAAACACACGGATGAAACAGACAGACGGACGGGACAGACCGAGACAGACAGAAGGTCGGGACAGACCGACAGACGGGACAGACCGACAGATTAAACAGACAGAGAGACAGACAGACAGACAGACGAAACAGACAGAGAGACAGACAGACGGGACAAACGCACTAGACAGATAGTGCCCCGTCAGACGGACTGGAGAAACAGACGAACGGGACAGACCGACCGAAGGGAGAGACAGACGGGACAGATGAAACAGACAGGATGACAGACAGACGGGACAAAGAAATGAGATAGACAGATAGACGGGACAGATAGACAAACGGGACAAACAGACAAACGGGACAGACAGACGGACAGCCCAGCTTGCATTCTTTTATGTACATAAAAGTTAAAAATCAGCCTTACGTACATATATATGGTAATAAATCGTGTTTGATGCGCAAAGTTGGCATGATATATTTTGGTGGCGATATACGGGATGAGGAATAAACATTCGTATTTCATCAATATAAGTTATTATATACGACAATATCCGATTAAGCTCGACCCGGTCCGTACTGCTATACGATTCTGTGCTGAGTGTCGTATATATGTCAGCTATTATCATTATATACGACTGAAAATCCACTTTGGCGGACTTTATTGAGCTTTAGTTACGATTACGAGTTTGTTAAGAGTTATTTACGGTAATTTTCGGTTATTGATGTACGATTTTGTGCAAGCTGGGAGACAGATGAGACAGACAGAGAGACACACAGACGAGACAAACAAACGAGACAGACATACGGGACAGACAGACGGACGGGACAGACAGACGTACAGACAAATGGACGGGACAGACAGACGGACAGACAGACGGACAGACAGACGGACAGAAGAGACAGACGGATGGGACAGACAGATGGATGGTAGAGACATACGAGACAAATAGATAGATAGATGAACCAGACAGAGAGACGGGGCAAACAAATGAGATAGACAAACAGACAGACTGGACAGACAGACGTAGACGGGGCAGACATACGGGACTGACAGGCGGACAGGACAGACAGACTGGCGAGACAGACAGGCAGAGAGACAGACGGGGCAGACAGTCACACAGGCAGGACAGACAGACAGACAGACAGAAAGACACACGGGACAGACAGACGGAGCAGACAGACATAGATGGAACAGGCAGACGGGACAGAGAGAAAGACAAACGGGACGGAGAGCCAGATAGACAGACTGGACAGAAAGACAGATGGGACAGACAGACGGGCAGACAGACGGATAGACAGACGGACGGAAGAGACAAATGGATGGGACAGACAGACGGATGGTAGAGACATACGAGACAAATAGATAGATAGATGAACCAGACACAGGCGGGACAGATAGACAGACAGAAAGACAGACGGGACAGACAGATGGAACATACAGATGGAACAGACAGACATAGATGGAACAGGCAGACGGGACAGATAGGAAGACAAACAGGACGGAGAGACAGATAGACAGACTGGACAGAAAAACAGATGGGACAGACAGACATAGTCGGGATAGACAGACAGACAGACAGACTAAACAGGCAAACAGACAGACAGACGGAACAAACAAATGGGATAGACAAACAGATAGTCGGGACAGATAAATAAACAGATGGGTCAGACAAACATACACGGCAAGTCACACAGACAGACAGATAAACGGGACAGACAGACAGACAAATAGATGAAACAGTCATTTAAACGGGATAGACAGCCAGATAGACGGCACAGGCAGATGGGTTAGACAGACATGGACGGGACAGATAGATGGGATAGACAGACAGACATAGGCGGGACAGACATGCAGACAGACGAAACAGACAGACAGACAGACGAAACAAATGGACGGGATAGGTAAACAGACAGACATAAATGGGACAATCAGATAGACGAAACAAACAGATAAACGGGAGAGACAGGCAGATAGACGGGACAGACAGATGGAATAGACAGACATAGATGAGACAGACAGACAGGTGGACAGGAAAGACAAACAGACAGATTTGGCAAACAAATATAAACGGGACAGACAGGCAGACGTTTTTTGCTTTCGTTTCTTTTTTCCGCCTCTTCGCTGTCCTTGGTTGATTTGGAATTTAACCAAATAATTTGGTGAACAAAAAGCATAATATGCTATATGTAGGGTAAATTAACCGTTAGTGGACCAGTTAGTATTTGAGTAGTTTTCTTCCACGAATTATTTTGAACTGGCAACGCTAAACACGCAACCGATGGCACATAAGATACGAGTAACTTTCAATTAACCCTAAAACAATATCAATTTATGTTGCAAATCATTATATTTAACACATTATTAAAAACAAATTGGAATGTTCGTTTTCCTTTAACCCTTTATAAGGCAGTGGCAACTATATTGCCACCAACAAAAAATTTTTATTTAGCTTCTATAATTATATTGATGTCATTATAGACGCAAAACAAATATTTTTCGTTGGTGGCAAAATAATTGCCACGGCCTTATAAAGGGTTAACGGACCTTGTAGTTTGCAATAGGATATCGACCGGGTCCATTACAGGAATTCTAGTGTATTTTGTATGAAGAGGGTTGACTAATGGTGACGTTTCGTGTTGTTAACCATAAAATGGACACTAACTTGTTGAAAATGTCGATTTTAGGGCATTAATCATTAAATTCAGCTAAAATTTTATAAACTGAACTGTGTAGTATGTTTAGTACTTTCTGTTTCATGTCATATATCTTCCACTATAAGTTAACTTACCCTATATTACACTGAATGCCTGAGCATTTGTTCAAACTTTGATGGTATCACACAAAAATTATGATCCCAACAGTGGTCATTCCAAGCGCGCACCCATTGCCTAAACCCTCATAATTCACTTGATTATTTCAACGCGCTTCCTCCGTCCAATCTTTCTGGCTGGCTTGCTGGGAAAACATTTTCCTTTTCGAGAGCTCTTCAAAACAGGGCAAAAGTTATAAATTTTCTCCCAGATTGTTTCACGCAACTTTGCTCCTGATAAACCAATCTGCTTTTTGCCGCGGCTCTCATCCACCGCCTCCCACCGGATAGAAGTGCAAGCGCAAGAAGTACTTTAACTTGGGAACTATTAAAAATTCATGAACATGTACATCGAGGTAGCGAATAAAAAAATAAACGAAAAACGTAAGAAGAGGATAAACTATGCACTATGCACAGACTCTTGCAAATCCGAGTTCCTCGCATAGTTTTCAGCATCTTTTGCCTCCCTCTTTCGTCCGTTTTGTTTCCGTTCTCCACCGATTAAATTTACAACTTTTCGTTCGCTCATGAAATATTTCTCGAGCACTTTAATTCATTAATTGCTTTACACCGGGGTAGGAAGTTTGCTTCCTTGCGGTGAGCGCCCAACGATGCCAGGCTGCGTAACAATATTTTTACAACACGAAATCGGGGTCCCAAAGGTGTGGATTTTTGTCGGTGTGCGGCAGCTTCCAGTCAGTGGAGCGAATTCGATAAACCATCCTCCTCCGGTCGGCCACCAATTTCCGAACAGTCGGTGAAGGCAAATTGTAAGTTAATATTTACAAAAAGGATAAATCTTAAACTTAACCTGCAAAAATGCAAGGTTTTATTAAATTTGGGGATTAGTGGCGGTAGAGTGTTCATTTTACAAGCCCTTCCTACGCCGATGGTCATCGGAAATCTGCCAGAAAGCGCCGCCAGAAGTAGCTAAATACAGTAAAAAAGCGAAGTTGATTATACTTGAGAAAGTAAATAAGAACATTTCAAGTGTGGGAATGAAGATTAATTACTTACGCTCGGGCTATTCAAACGAGTGGCCAGAAAATTTCACCGAAACCGTCAATTATATCGAGAGAAGCAATCGATAGCCCTCGCGTTTGCTTTCACTTTACTTTCAAACATTTATACCAAATTAGTAAACTTTTATCGAATAAAGTTTTACGTTTGACTGTGTGAGTTTGCTTTCGAGATTCGGACTGGAGTTTAAGTGTTGCAGTTAAACCAACGAGCGATGTGACAGTAAATGCCAGTAAGTGTTTGCCCCTCATGCGGAAGTATTGATTCTGATAGTCTTCTCATTGTCTAATTAATTACGTGGTAAATCAAGCTGAATGGCAGATAAAATTTGTTTGATCAGTTCTTTTATTTATGTAGTTTGTTCTTTATCTTAACCAGTGTTGCAATAACAATGTTTGGCAATTATTTTTCGAATCCAGAATATTATGTTATGAAATTGGTTTCACTTCCTTGACTGCAATCAAGAGAATTTCATTCTTTTTTTTTTTTTTGTTTTCAAGAAAAACTTTGGCTCAAGAGAAAATATTAATTGCGTTCATATTTTTTTATGGAACGTTATCTATATCAGATCTTTGCAATGCTTCATCAGTCCGGGCAGAGCAGTGGCTATTCAAAAGGATACTGTTAATTAAAAACATTTCTTCCGCAGCATCTAGTCCCTTTTCGAGGGTACTTTTCATTACAAGTTTCCCATCACTCACAGGCAACCGATGAAATGAATAAAAAAAAAAGGACGTCGGGAGCATCTTGGCTGGCTTTCATGTTTTCTTACACCGACCACGGGCTCTTGACTATCCACTTATACCGCCATAATCCACACTGAAAACGCTATTTTGCTTCCTTTGATTTCGCACTAGCCTTGTCTTTTCCTTTTGATGATTTCCATGAGCTAATTATACGGTGAGAAGCGAATGGCAAACGGAATTAGACCTTCGCCAAGAGGTCTCCACCGCATTACACATTGGCAGGGCAATGAGCGCCGAACGAATGGGCATAAAAGTCGCGAATAAAGTGCGAAAATGCGACGGGTGCGATACACACGTAGCAGTACAACAAACACGTAATTAATTACGCTGCTTGATCCTTGCTCTTTTAAGGAGCCACCGCCAAAGGAATGAACCCTTTCGGTAAACAAATTTTTCGTTGACATTCAAGGGCCCCATTTGCGTGTGCGTGAGTGTACTTAGTGCGTTCACACCCGTCAGCCGTGCAGCGTGCAGGTCGTGCGGGTGCGATACAAGTGGCTAGAACAAGGTTCTGCCGTGCGGTCTCGTGACCTACGCTGTTACTACGCGCTGCGAAGTCTGTCCCTGCGACCTTACGAGAGGAAGAAAAAAATATTTACAGCATGTCAGTTACTGTACAGTAAATAAGTGTACACTTGCTTGTCAGTTTCCGCTGGCTGGAAAACAGTGCTTTCGAAAAAAAGGCTCAGTAAATCCTTACATTTGTGTTTTGCAGGTACCTACGAAGGGTTTAAGTGTTTCCACACTTTTCAGTTTTCACTATGCTTTATTATACCTACATACTTACAATTGTTTTCGCCCCAGCCAAGGTTCCGGTTGACAAACACTTAAAGTAAAAAAATCATTACAACGCATGTTTGATCATCGAATAATATTAAAGCTTACTTCTTACTTCTAACAGCATTAAGCCGGGGTGTCTCTTGCTTTATCAAGAATTTTACTTCACTGTACTCGTTCGTAAACTGCTCCTGTCGCCAATTCGTTGAGCGTCTCAACACACGCAAATCGGCTTCAACCTGGTCGAGCTATTTCAGCACGTTGGCCCCTCTGTTCCTGGTGTCGGTGGTAAAAACTCCACCAGAGAACAAATTTCACTGCACAGTCGTCCGGCATTCTTGTGACATGGTAGGTCCATTGTAGCTTTCGCCAGGCGCACGATGGGAATGTGCAGTTCGTGGTTCATACACCTCCGCCACTCTCCGATTAGTGTTTGTTAGTTAATCGCCTTTCAGCCCATTTTAGATTCTGCCCATCACTACAAAGCCCATTCCCAGCTCGTCGCATCCATTCCATGTCCTTATTTCGTCGCCTTTGTCTATGTCGAATGTTCGTAGTGGAATTTTCTTGATTATTCGTAGTAAAAATAGATTTAGGAAGGTTGCCTTATTGGGGCAACGCTTCTGAGTCTCGTGAGGGAGCTGCCATCTTAGATTTAGTGCCGAGATTTGAATTAAGCCGCCTGCTCTGGGTACTAGCTTGCCCAGAAGTTGAAGCACTGCCCTTTCAGAAATATGTTTGGATCTAGAATGATCAAGTACTCGAGGGATGTTTGATTCAATTTTACGCAACTTATTTACTTAGAGCAAAAGTAAAAGCCGATCAGAACTAAATACGATTTGAAGTGGGACTTAAATTGGGTTAGAAGTTGGATTTAAAATCGTGTTAGAAATTGATCTTAAAATTGAAGCTGCAATTGAACTTGACATGAATGGCTTGAATTTAAAATTTTATTTTAAACTGGGCTTGAAAGTTAATCATAAAAGTGGACTAGGAACACTACATAAAATTGAACTCGAAATTCGATATTAAATTCGACTTGAAATTACATACGAAATTGGTTTTGAAATAGGACTTAAAATTGACTTGAAATTACAATTAAATTAGATTTGAAAATGAATTGAAAATTGCACCTAAAATGTAATTTGAAAATTGACTCGAATTTGAACTTAATTTTGGACCAATTTGTACTTGAAACTTTACTACAAATGGAGCTGGAAGTTGAACGTAAATTAAATTTGAAATTGGAGTTATCTTTCATATGAAATTGAGCGTGAGATTGGGCTTGAAATTCGGCTTATAATAAGCTCGTGCTGTTTCAAGCACTCGTCTTCATTCAACTCGGTCTTGGGCTACTTGTCGCCAATTTCCTAGTCGTCTCAGAAGTCGTGGGGTTGTTGAAGAGGACTATTTTCGTCGCATTATCGTCCGGCATCCTCACGACGTGTCCGGCCCACCCTAGCCTGCTAACTTTCGCTAGATGTACGATGGGAGTCTCCCCAAGCAGTGCCTATAGCTCGTGATTCATACGCCTCCGTCACTCTCCGCTTTCAGTTTGTACTCCGCCAAATATCGTCCGCAGCACTTTCTGCTCGAACACGGCAAGGGCGCATATGTCCTCCGTGAGCAGCGTCACGGCTTTGAGTCCATAAAGAACTACCGTTTGTACATTGTACGGGTTTTGTACATTGTTAGCTTCGTGCTACCTGATCGTAGCGTATTACGAAAAGCAAAGTAGACCCGATTTCCCGCTTGGATGCGCCGCTGAAACTGGATCTCCTTACTAGTGTTGTTGTCCGCGGTCAACAGCGATCCCAAAATACACGAACTTCTCTACCACTTCTAGTTCGTCACCGTCAACGGTTACCATCCATGGAAGACGCGCGTTTGTTTCCTTTGAGCCTCTTTCTTTCATATATTTGGTCTTCGACGCATTAATTTTTAGCCCAAATCTCCTAGACTCCGCTTTCAGTCTGGCGTAGATTGCCTCCGCCGTCGCAAAGTTCCTGGCTATGATATCAAAGTCATCTGCAAAGCCTAGAAGGTTGCTACCCTTGGTAAAAAACGTGCCTCTCGTTTCAATGCCCGCTCGTCGGATCAACCCCTCAAGAGCGATGTTGAACAGCATGCACGATAAACTGTCAGCTTGTCTCAACTCTCGCCGCGTCTCGAAGGGACTCGAGAGTGTCTCTGAGATGCGTACGAAACACATCACTCGATCCAATGTAGCTCTGATCAGTCGCGTCAGTTTATCCGGAAAACCGTATTCGTGCATTATCTGCCATAGCTTGTCTCGATCGACTGTATTGTGTGCTGCTTTGAAAGATGAAGATGTGATGCTTGGGCACGTTGCACCTACTCCCGACATTTCTGCAAGATCTGTCGGACGGTAAAAATTTGGTCCGTAGTTGCGCGAGCCCTCATGAAACCCACCTGATAATTCCCTACGAAACCTTGTGCTATCGGTGACAGCCGGCGTAACAGGATCTGGGAGAGTACTTTGTAGGCGGCGTTTACCAGCGTAATACCCCGATAGTTGCAGCAGTCTAGCCGATCACCCTTTTTGTAGATGGGACAAACCACTCCTTCCATCCATTTCTCCGGTAGCTTTTACTCCTCCCAAATCCTCTAAATAACCCAGTGTAGAGCCTTTGCTAGCGTTTCTCCGCCATGTTTATAAAGCTCTGCCGGTAGGCAGCGACTTTATTGGTCTTCAGTAGCCCGATTTCTCGTTTGACTTGTTGGAGATCAGGTGCTAGGACATTATTATCTTCCATGGGCGCTCCTAGATTAATTTTCGTTCGCCTCCTTCTGCGACTTCGCCATTGAAGTGTTCATCGAAGAACTGTGTTCGCCTACCTCGCGCTCATTTGTGATTAGATTACATCCCTCGTCCCTACACATGTCAGGTTTCGGTGTGTAGCCCTTAAGAGTTTGGTTCACCTTCTCATAAAACTTGCGCGTGTCATTAGCTCGGAATAGTTGCTCTAATTCTTCACGATCTCTGCTCCTTTTGGCGCTTTTTCCTCCTCAGGATCGTGGTCAACTGGTTCCTAGCTCGTCGGCATTTAGCCAGGTTCTCTCTAGTGGCAATACTTAGATAATTTTTCCAAGCAGTTTTTCTCCTCCACCGCATTAGGGTTGTAGTCTACAGGAGCACTATATCCAGAAGCGGTTTGTCAATGAAACCACCTTTGTCACAAATAAAAGGTGCCCCACATCAAATTACACCACGGAAGAAACGCTATTAAAAATCACCTAATTGACCGATCCTTTTCAAACTTTCAGACTATAACCCATTAGTAATCTTTTGGCATATTTATTTCATTCAACTTCAATACCATAACCGTATGCTCGGGCTCGCACCTTTCGCTTAACTCCTCTCATAAGGCTCTGTACAACATCTGGAGGCAGCTTCTTCCGTACGGTAACGCCACTTTTTCTTCATGTCTTTTTCCTCAGATTTGCCCTCTTTAGGATGCTTCCATAGTGTCTGCTTCATAATAGCCCAGTGCGTTGGGGACAGTTTCGGTAGTCACAAATGGTGCACTCCGTTTGCCACATGAGCCGATCGCTTGGTAAATCACGTAGGGTTTGTTTCTAATTCCCGTCGTGCTGCTCGAGCCAAAGATGCTGATACCCGTCGTAGCAAGGAAAGCCACTCTAATTTTTATCATTTCTTAGGTGGATTTAATGAATACTCCAAAAGCTCTGCTGCTGATTTGACTCAAACACACTTACCTTCCGATCCGTGTCGTTTGAATTCACTAAAAAGCGATTAATAAAGCATTTGATTGAAATTACGCAACTGACTTTATGTCTTAAATTCGTCGTACCGTTTCAAAATCCATCCATCAAAATTTTTCATCGTCCGAAATAAAAATCATAACAATGTTTACGAAACTAGCGCGCATGTATTTGTGTAGGACAGCATGACAAATGTTATTCTGCAAATTTCTGCAGGTCATGCAAGTTTTTCCGGCTGCAGAATAACAACAATGCGTTGCCTGAGTTATTTTTATTTTATGAATGACGGATATTGAAACGATTAGTTGACATTTTCTTCTTCGTCGCACGAAAAAACGTTGGAAATTTGGCTGCTAGGAATTCTTTGATGAAAAAAAGCATTTAAATAGATCTCAGCTCACTTTGATTGATCGCGTATGAGAGGCAACAAACTAAAATATTAATAACTAATTTTGCATTGTCCTATCCAACACAAATTATTAAAAATCGCTGATATTTTTAATAATTTGTGTTGGATAGGACGGGAATAGGCAATTACGACGAAGCAGCAACATACCCTATTTCTTGGCAAACTTTGAAAGTTCCTGCATCCTTACTTCCTCCGGAACATCAAACTTGTGCTGGGTTGTGAAATACAGTAGCCCCGGAAGCTGCCGGAAGTCCGCCTTGACGTAAGTCTCATCATCCATGATGAGACAATGAGGCTTTGTCAGCATCTCGGTGTACAGTTTCCGGGTCCGTGACTTTCCCACCGTATTTTGCCGTTCATCACAATTTGGAGCCTTGTGCACTTTGTACGTATGCAGTCCCTCCCGCTCCTCGGCTCTCTGAACGAATGACTTGGACAGATTCAACTTTGTGGCCACATCCCTGATTGAAGCATTGGGATTCCGCCCAAACGCTTCCACGCTATGCTTGTGATCATGATCACTCCTACCGTTCGATGCTCAGAGTTTCGTAATAACGTTCAACCACAGTGCACGATTTCGAGTTGTTTTCCGATGTCCCGATAAGATAGTTGAGGATTTTCCAGGTGCTTACACAAAATTAAATCGCAACGTTCTTTTCTACTACTTCCTCCCAAATTTGCACGAGAAAATACCCAATGCGTAATTTTCTACAGCGTTTCTTCCGTGGCGCAATTTGATGTGGGACACCCTCATTATTGCCTCATTTACAGATCGTGCCACCTTCACTGCTATGCATGGCTGTTCCAAAAGTGGCCCAGCTGGACCACCCCTAAGAAAATGTGAAGCACTCAGTAGCAGTATCTTGTGCCAGAAACGTGCACATTTCCTCAAACATTAAGTTTATTAAACTTATTTAAAGTGAAATTTCAAAGACTTAACGCCCGGCTCCCAAATTCCACCGAAATGGGGACTAACCAGTGCAGTAAAATGCTGACATATCTATTTATTTATTTATTTATTTATTTATTTACTGGTCTTCGACTTTGTCGCACAGACAGTTCTTAATATAGACTTATTCGAAGTTTAAAGGTACTTCTGGTTACATTAAAATCATAACAGTTGGACACAATATTAAATTCACGAGAACACGCGTCAATTGGATTACTTCGGGCGAAAAGAGTACGATGTAACGGCAGTCGAAAGAAATCCGCTCGTCGGATATGCCTAGGTGGTACGTTGAACCGAACTTGGCCTTGCAGCTCCAGGCTATCAATTCTATTCTCCAGAATTCTCCAGAAGATCGTATATAAACAAGCGTTGCAACATAGTTCTCCTGTTGGTCAAAGTAGGTAGGCGTATAAGAGCACATCGGTGTTCATACGGAGGCAGACGAATTGTATCATTCCAGGGTAGCGTTCGCAGAGCATATCGAATGAAGTGACGCTGGATTCGTTCAATCTGATTTATATGGACAGGTAGGGTTCCCATACAAGAACACCATATTCCAGTATGCTGTGTACGATCGCACAGTAGAGCGACTTCAGGCAATAGATATCGTCGGACTGCTGCGTATTCCTTTTAATGAACCCCAACATACCGTAAGCCTTAGCGGTAGTAACTGCAACATGCTGAGCAAAACATAATTTGCTGTCCAAGAGAATGCCCAAATCTTTAACAGAATTGCAAAATGAGATGACGTTGCATTTTTGAACATTCACATCCAGAATTGACCAAACTCGTGACTTTAGTCATGACCTTGAAATGCGGTCAGGCATATATTAATATTTTTTTTGAAACGATGATTCTACAATTGATGAAGGGACGGTAAGGGAAAGTAATGAAGAAGGATTTTTTTTTCGGGAATGAAGGGGAAGGGCGGAAAAGAAGGGGGAGGGGTAATAGGTAGCTATGGTTAACAAGTTGTCGTTGTGACTCCTATCTTTTGTCCAATGCTGGAAGGTGCATGGGTCGAACCAAGCTGTAATCAGAGATTATAACCGGATTTGAACCCACAACACCTGCCAGGGCGTGTCGCTCACTGGTATCCGTGTACCTTTGAACCACAGAGGCGCTGGACAAAAGAAGTCTGCACAACTCCCCTTATTAACCATAGCGCGACATGGGTTGGTCTATTTTTTAGACACACAAATTGTGCCTCTTCCTCCACCTACTGTAGAAACCACCGACCGAGAAGTTTTAATCTAACGTCTTTTTACTTTCAGCCCCCCTTCCTTTCCACCCTTCCCCTTCATTCCCGAAAAAAAAATCCTTCTTCATTACTTTCCCTTACCGTCCCTTCATCAATTGTAGAATCATCGTTTCAAAAAAATATTCACATCCAGCCCGTTCAGTGAGCACCAATTCAACAGCAAGTCGATGTCGGATTGTATGGCACTACAGTCAACTGCCGTTGTAACTAATCGAAAAAAATTCAGGTCATCGGCAAACATATACTTAGGAGACCTTATGGTTGAGCATAAATCGTTTACAAAAAGAACAAATAACAGCGGCCCCAAGTGGCTTCCTTGGGGTTGTCTAGAGAGTATTTCAAATGGAATAGAGCTAGTTCCATTTATACGAACAAATGCACTACGACTGGTAAGGTATGATACCACACATAGTAGAATTAAATTGGATAAGTTTTCTTATTTTTTATTTTTAAGGTATGATAGTATCCATCGTGTCAGTCATTCAGGAAATCCGATTTTATCAAGCTAGGAAACTTGGAACTTAGGGCTTTTCACTCGGTTTTCTTTAGCAACACAAATTTATCCATCACCAATAATACAGTAATAATACGTAGCGTAATTTTTCTTTGGCAGCAAAAGGCGAACGGCTCACTGGTAACTTTGCTCTTTTGTCCAGACTGAAATTGAAATGCTCTATTTTATTTAACGTAGATGATAGAATGAAGGACTATGAAAAATAGGTGTGACCGATTCTTGACGCTTGCTCTGGTACATAATACGTGGTAAGCCGGCGAACAGCATTATTCAAACGCTAGCTGAGCTACTGCCAACATCGTTTGCCAGGGCAAACGAAAGTCAACTCGTGCACGTTTGCAGTTCCCGGTCGGCAACTGAGCGTGTGTTGGAGCTGGAGCACTCATTTGACATGAAGAATCGTATTAATATATACATGGATACATCCTACTATCACTACAAAGAGACTTACGTGGTCCTACGTCACCTATGCGGTCGTGTCTTGTGCACAACCCCTCTGATTTTTTGTCTCTTTAACTTATCTCAAATGGAAAACTGGAAATACTGTGTTTCTTGGTACTCCACTATACCATTGAAACAGTGTATATGTACTTCCCAAGTGACAATTTTGGTTTCATAATATGCTTATGATGGCTTTTATGACCAAAACTGGTCATGAAAACCACAATAAGGGTATAATAAAGCTCCAATTGTTGCTTGGGTTGATCAGGTTGACATTTATCAATTTATCAACAGTTAATTTACAAGGTCCTATATATTGCTTTCTCTTCAAAAAAATATTGCAGAACATTTAAGTTACAATAAATAAAAATCTGCTTCAAAAACTTTTTACTTTTTAGTTTCTCGCCCGTACAATATTTCTACTTTTTTGGACGGTAAAGAAGCCAAATACTGTGAGTTCCATATCCACATTCCATAAACTGAGATTTTATAGGTCAATGTTTCATATCGAACGAGTAATTTAGGGTACGTTGAAAGTGTCAATTTGAAGTCAGAAACTCGGTCAGTAATTGATAACTCGTAAAACGATCATTGTTATTTATACTTCTAGTCTCACGCGTATAGTAACTAAGGTTTCAACCTCGTAATAAAAAATTAAAAGTACCTTCGAAATAATAACCGACAGTTAAAATGTTACATTTTCCATCGAAGCCGAAAGTACAAATTATTGGTACACAGCATTATTAGACCCGCGAAGGCCGACCTTACCTGGCACGCAAGTCTGGACGGTTTCCTGCAGCAGCGCAGCACTAGGAATTTATTCTACTCCAGGATGCTCATTTGCTGCCAATTGCCTACGACGGGAATAGTTTTCATTCTCGCACGCGACCGGTTCGGTTTCAGTGCTGGGTCGGTCTGCAGAGCAGCAGCAGCAGCAGCACCGCAGCCAGTCGGCATTCCTTTGCCGTATCTTGATTTATTTATAATTCATTCTGGAATAGTTACTAGTAATTGCAAGTGAATGGTTCGGTTTGTACGAGCCATTTCGCTCGCTTCCCGGAAACATCCGATGCATCTCCCGTACTGCCGGAGCACTGTTCCAATTGCGCACTTATGTACAAACTTTAAAAAAGGAGAGTTCCGTTTCCATGTGAAGAATCCTGTCGTTGAGGTGGTGTGGATTGTGGAATGAAGTTCCACATAGTTGCTTCAACCGGTGCAGACTGCATCGTAGCGATGGTAAATTATTCACATTTATCTTTCTTTATCGATCAACTTTGCAGCGTTACAGCAGCGTTGGCTATTGCGTTGGTAGCAAGAGTAACCAACCGTGGAAACTCGAGAGTACTTTTCCGACCGGTTCACCCGTCGTGTGCATCGCCAAGGGAAGTCGGTGAAAACGGATAGCAGGCACTTACGTGCGTCGACATGTGTGCAGTGTGCAATCTAGGTACGTCGGTATGCAGCGATATGCCAGCGAGATTGCAAACATTGCGGCCATTATCAAGTTCAATTGGGATTAACTGGGGTGAGCTTGCCGGGATCCACCGATGTGTGCTTCCAAGCGGGGCCCACGTTATAGAGACGTTAGAAAACACTGTTCGAAAGTGCTCAATCAGTTCGGTTATCAGTCCGGCCGGTGGTGCTGGTTCCGTGAGCTCATTCAATCTTTTGCCAACCAACGTGTTTTGCCTCGGTTTGACTTCCAGTAAGCCAAGTTGATTACTGTAATCCAACTCAGCGGAATTCGCGTTGGGATGGTTAAGCCTTACTAGATGGAAATAGGAAACCTAAAGTGCAAAGCTGGCATTTCGGAATATCGTGATGCTTGAAATCTGCAAACGGAATGCAACAAAATTGATACTTATTCTTGAGCTTTATAACCCACAGTTATTACTATGATAAGGCCAAAACTTTGGTGGTTCTTTTCCCTCATAAACCCTCATTGAAAACCTGTGTTTCTCTTTCTAGAAACCAGAAAGTTTAACGAAAATCTTCGATTCCATCCGACAGCCTCCCCAGAAACAATTCTCCCTAGAAATGGCCTAAACTGCCTCTCATCGCAAATGATGCGGAATAATTACTATCCCACACCCACACTTTGCACTGCTGCTACTAGAGCACTTTGCGTGTAGCAACTCACAGTCACATGCCAATGCACTTGAGTTTATAATCGTTGTGTCCTTCCGTCGGTATGCATTCCTTTGCCGCCCAACCCTCGGCCTTTTACTGCACCGCCTGTATGTCCGAGCGATTTGCTCCTTGTCGTCGTCGAAGGGAAATGCAGCAATTTTACTTTCCGAGACGACCATCCGCCCTCCGGTGAGTGGGGGAAGCTTGATTTTTCCCGCCCTCTGCTGGAGGTTTGGCCTGAAGAAGTAGACAACAGGACCGGTCCGATCGGGGGGCAAATGCAACGTCACAAATCGATTTTTCCCTTCAAACATATATTTGCATAATCTCCTGGAAATCGACTCACAGGTTGCTAAAGTTCGTGACTTAAAGCGATCTTCCATACCATATTTATTCTGCTCCATCGGATGCTGTCGAAATACTCCATTTCCAACCAGCAGCCGTCGTGCCGGCCGGATGGTTCGTTCGGGGAAATTCCTTTCCGAACTGATCTGCCAAGGTGAATCCGTAGCATATATATAATGTACGTAAGAGAGGCCGTTCTTCATTCAGCATATTTTTTTTACTCGAAATCAATGTTAAGTGCATTCCTCATCTTTCTACTGCCGACCTACGAGCGGGCCATTCCGAGCGCTTGAATCTTCGATCTTTTCATCTTGAGCTAAGGGGGAGCATCTTTTTTATCTCATAAATGTTGCTAGCTTTAGCGCTGCGCTAGGGTTCTCCAACTTGTATCAAATAATCTTACTATTGTTTAAAATACAGAATATTTAAAATATAATTAAAATAGTTTTTTCAAACTAAAAATTATGTTTTTATTATATTGGGCATCGATTCCATTTTTCAAATCAAATGTTCATTCCCTACCCTAGCGTCGTGTCACGTACTCCTAGAAAGGATACGTCCTTTTTTCCACAAGATGTGTCCAATTTTCCTCTTCAAAAACCCGCGTGCTGAGCAAACAGTTCTTTTTTCTTCTTTCTCTAGACTGAAAGTACATATATTATTGGAAGAACCACAAGGGAGCGACAACTTCGGTTGGTTTAGTCTGATAGTTGATCGTTGCGCTATCGCCGATATTCGAGCTGCTACCCACCTATCTACCTAGCTACTACTGTTTTTCGAAATTGATGCACGTGCATACGGATTAGCCCCGGTGTGCATGAATTCCTCGTGCCACCCGAGTCGGGAGTCGTCGTCGTCGGGTAAATTTCTTTTCACATGAAAATGGGAATTTAGCTCGTTTGGGAGACAATTTCTATTATCAGCTGGCGTTTACTCGGCGGGGTGTGACTCGCAGACGCCGATGATGATATGAGACGTGGTTCGATGGAGGTGGCGATGCTACGTGAGAAAGATTTCTTCTTTGTGTTTCACTGATGCAGTTTAATGTTAATTTTGAACTGGAAATATATCTATCATGAAAATGTCCTCTCATGCAGGTTACACTCGTCATATTTATTGGAGCATTGTAGTATTAGATTGAGTTTTTAGTTAGAAAAGTTACTCTTCAAAAACAATTAGTGAAAAATGAAATCCGAAAAGGACACTGGTGAATCTTGAAAGTCTGAGGCGAATTAAGTATCTGCCAGAACATAATATACCTAGAATCTGAAGAAAAAGTTTCACCTTTCTTTATGTACTGATTCTTCATTAAGAGGCGAACCAGTTGAGCATATAACGAAAGAATCTGGTCATTATAAAATGCATATTTTTCTCAATGCGTAAGGTGACAAAAACAAGTCTGCATATGCGTTACTGGTCATGATTTGATTATCATTTAGATTTCAAACAGCATAGGCTGCTACAGTCCATCAGAAGTCAGGAGTCGTCTTGGCTTCACTTGGTTCAGAATCTTTTGTAACAAATTGGATGGGCCACTCCCAGCTTCCTCCAAAGTGTGCAGCCGCTGGTGGGTTATACATTCACTTAGTATTCGGCAGTAAATACAGTATATACAGTATGAACAAAAGTGTCTTAAGCAGGGAATCAAAGTATCATTGTTCATACACAGAAATAACTGACAGAAACCAAGAGCGCAAGCCAGTTATCCTCTGCCTATAAAACAAACGTATCAATCAGAATGTATCACGATAACAAAATAATAAGACAAATGAATGTCCCTTCACACCAGTGAGAACGACAACTTTCATTGAGAATATATTTTGATACACACTTGCCCGCTCTCACAAGCGCTTGTTGTTGGTGATGCTGGTATACAATAAAACATGTCTGTTGCCTGGTCAGCCTGGTCGGCTGGTTTAAGACAATACTTTATCAGCAACTTGAACAAAAGGGACAAACAGCAAAAACCTTATGAAAAAGACTAGCTTGCTTTGACCCAAATTCTGGCGTACAAAAGTTACCAACGTTACCTTGGTAACTACCAAACACTGCCGCTGCCGACACAGTGTGACACGATGACTAACTTTCATCATACATTGTCGCAACATTTTGAAGTAAGACAAAAGCTTTGTCTCTTGTGCGTTTGTGATTTTTGATGTGTCTTAGTTTTACCTCAGCCGTCATATTCACCAGATCTTGCGCTACTTCACTTCTATTCATTTCGATTGATGCAAAACGCTCACTAATATACTTTCAACCTCGTAATAGCAAATCAACTAAAGAGTGTACAATTTCAAATTCATAGCATAGAGTGTGTTAGGTAGCTTAGTGCAAATATATCATCTACGCATATGGTCAAATCTCAATCGTTACAGAGTTATTACACATTTTCAGTTTTCGGTTCTGTTTCCCTAAAATTAGCTCTTGTTGGTACAAAAAGTATGCTGGATAGCTCAATTCTGTTGCTTTCATGTGAAAACAGATAATTTTAAACTGAAAATTGCCATTAAATCTCCTACTTCATATTGTATTGTATTGTATTGTATTGTATTGTATTGTATTGTATTGTATTGTATTGTATTGTATTGTATTGTATTGTATTGTATTGTATTGTATTGTATTGTATTGTATTGTATTGTATTGTATTGTATTGTATTGTATTGTATTGTATTGTATTGTATTGTATTGTATTGTATTGTATTGTATTGTATTGTATTGTATTGTATTGTATTGTATTGTATTGTATTGTATTGTATTGTATTGTATTGTATTGTATTGTATTGTATTGTATTGTATTGTATTGTATTGTATTGTATTGTATTGTATTGTATTGTATTGTATTGTATTGTATTGTATTGTATTGTATTGTATTGTATTGTATTGTATTGTATTGTATTGTATTGTATTGTATTGTATTGTATTGTATTGTATTGTATTGTATTGTATTGTATTGTATTGTATTGTATTGTATTGTATTGTATTGTATTGTATTGTATTGTATTGTATTGTATTGTATTGTATTGTATTGTATTGTATTGTATTGTATTGTATTGTATTGTATTGTATTGTATTGTATTGTATTGTATTGTATTGTATTGTATTGTATTGTATTGTATTGTATTGTATTGTATTGTATTGTATTGTATTGTATTGTATTGTATTGTATTGTATTGTATTGTATTGTATTGTATTGTATTGTATTGTATTGTATTGTATTGTATTGTATTGTATTGTATTGTATTGTATTGTATTGTATTGTATTGTATTGTATTGTATTGTATTGTATTGTATTGTATTGTATTGTATTGTATTGTATTGTATTGTATTGTATTGTATTGTATTGTATTGTATTGTATTGTATTGTATTGTATTGTATTGTATTGTATTGTATTGTATTGTATTGTATTGTATTGTATTGTATTGTATTGTATTGTATTGTATTGTATTGTATTGTATTGTATTGTATTGTATTGTATTGTATTGTATTGTATTGTATTGTATTGTATTGTATTGTATTGTATTGTATTGTATTGTATTGTATTGTATTGTATTGTATTGTATTGTATTGTATTGTATTGTATTGTATTGTATTGTATTGTATTGTATTGTATTGTATTGTATTGTATTGTATTGTATTGTATTGTATTGTATTGTATTGTATTGTATTGTATTGTATTGTATTGTATTGTATTGTATTGTATTGTATTGTATTGTATTGTATTGTATTGTATTGTATTGTATTGTATTGTATTGTATTGTATTGTATTGTATTGTATTGTATTGTATTGTATTGTATTGTATTGTATTGTATTGTATTGTATTGTATTGTATTGTATTGTATTGTATTGTATTGTATTGTATTGTATTGTATTGTATTGTATTGTATTGTATTGTATTGTATTGTATTGTATTGTATTGTATTGTATTGTATTGTATTGTATTGTATTGTATTGTATTGTATTGTATTGTATTGTATTGTATTGTATTGTATTGTATTGTATTGTATTGTATTGTATTGTATTGTATTGTATTGTATTGTATTGTATTGTATTGTATTGTATTGTATCGAATCATCTGACAATCGACATTATCTACATGAAAAATTAAATGTAAAATTAAGTCTAATGTAGCAACCTGGACCTTGTTTTTCTTTTCCTGAGGTATTACGCGTGAGGTAACATTTCCGAAGTCAAATAAGTCTTCGACTGGCGCGAAGGTGCGAGTACATGACGTCAGTGGTTCTTAAAATCCGCACATGGTCCAATGGAATCTAGTTGTCAGCAGACTCGATGAAAGAAGCTGTCTACGTAAAGCTCTAAAATCAATTCGAGACAGTAAAACCGGTGCGTCAAGGTCATTATTGAGAAGCTTGGCTACAAAAGTCGCGTGTTGATTCTTCCGACGACTCTCTAGCGTATCCAAGTCTAAAAGCTGCGATTTTTGTGATGAATCCCAGTTATTGCGAAGCTCTTGAGATGACAGTAGTATATTGTTGGTTTAACGTGAGCTTGTTATCCAACAGAACTCCAAGATCATTAATCTGATCGACGCGTTCTGAAACAACTCCATTTATCTGATAGTCAAATAAGATAGGCGCATTGCAACGATGAAATGAAATGATATAGCAACACATTTGGCAATGCTTATTGTTAGCTTGTTTCTGTAACACCAATCAGCGAAGATGTCCAGCAGTGTTTGCAATCGGCGGCAATCGTCAACAGATTTCACAACTAGATAGATCTTTAGATCATCGGCATGTACCAGTACGCATCCGGAACCCAGCAGAAGAGCAGTATTGTTAAAGTACAAAGTGAAAAGCAAAGGCCCCAAGTTACTACCTTGTGGGACACCAGAAGTATTACAAAATTCACGTAAAACTGTCGAATTCAGCTTGACACGTAAAATACGGTCTGTAAGATATGGGCTCAACCATGAAGTCAGTCTATGAGAAATACCCAGTTTAGAGACCTTGTGCAAGAGTATTTGATGATCTACTGTGTCGAACGCGGCCTTAATATATGTGTACACAGCATCGATTTGCACTCCGGCTTCCATTTGTGAGATGCAGGTACTGGTGAATTCGATCAAGTCAGTCGACACAGAATGACCCGGCAAAAAGCCATGCTGGTCAACTGAAATATAGTTTTTGGTGCTGTTCAGGATTACACTGCTGACAATGATTTCAAAAAGCTTTGATCCAGCAGAAAGACTTGTAATGCCTCTGTAGTTACTTATGTCTCGCTTTCCCTTCTTGAATACGGGAAACATATAGGACTGTTTCCACAGCGTAGGAAACTTCCGCTGCTCAAACGATTTGTTTAAAAACCGACTGAAAAGCAGGGCAAGAGCAGTAGCGCAGCAATAGAGAATAATAGCTGAAATACCATCGGGACTAGGTGAGTAGGAGCTCTTCAATTTCTTGGCACCAGCAATAACCATATATAACCAGTGGTGTCAAAACCATCCAAATCAACTGCACCATCAGGGGTATCCGACGCAGCTATTTCAGCATCAGATTGTGTACTACAGCCACTCGTGAACACAGAAAAAAATGATCGGCAAACAATTCGCAAGATTCGATAATTGTCGAGGATTCCATTCTACCCAGGATCACACTAGAAGGAATGGAACAGGTTTTCCTCTTAGAGTTTACGAATGTCCAAAAGCTTTCAGGATTATTTTGCAAACCAAATTGCACCCGCCGTACATAAGATTTGTAAAGAGAACTATTCAGCCTACATAATATGTCACTGGCATCTTTGAAAGCACGTTTATTGAGCGGTGTTCTTTGCTTACGAAGTAGTCTCTGTTTTGTGTTTCGATGCCGTTTCAATCTGCGCAGCTCACTGTTACTCCAAGCAGGTTTTGAAGGAGGTTTAGCTCTAGATACATTTCCATTCAGTCAAGTGCAGACTGCATTGGCAAATTGCAATGTCATATCATCCACGTCCATCTCGCCCAGTAATGCAGCCCAGTTCAGGGAATGAAGGTATTCATCAAGTTCCTCAAGGTATATACCTCGATAATTTAGAAGTGCCATTCCGACCTTGGTAGCAGGAGCGTCAACGGGATCTACCACTATAGGTAAAAATAAATCCAGTGGAAGATGGTGAGGATTCTGTGGCCAGAAACCTCTTTCTCACGTAGCTCACGAATCGATAGGATATGCTCGTCTATGTACCTGACTACCTTGCTTCTATCGGAAGGGATGTAAACTGCTACAAGCAAAAACTTCGTGCCTCTGATAACAAGAGGAACACAGACTTGTTCGAGACAACTTCCATGGTTTAGATCGACCATCGACCATCGAACTAGGTGATCTAGTGTGCTATACGTGATGTATGAATTCTTACAGTTTTCCGATACTAATTTAACACTCAATACGTTGAATTTAAAATTAAATTGCAACGAAACTAACAGCGATAGGCCTTTCACATCGAAGAACGAATTGTAAAACGGTACCAGAGCTTCAAACTGTTAGATAAAAGCAATCAACTTTATCACGCCTTTTTAGGTGAATTTTAATCTAAACACCTTGAGAAACACTTATTTCAAAGCTTTTTGTTTCGGAAAAGTTACTAAATTTCATAAAGTATAGATTTAAGAGCAATTTTCAGTGTAAAATTTTCTCAGCTTTCAAATGAAAGCAACAGGATCGAGCTAGCTGACACACTATTTGTACTAGAGCTAATCCAAGGGAAACAAAACCGAAAACTAAAAATGTTTATTTCTTCAATTGTTTATTTATTTGTTCAATAATTCATCTGATGCTGTTGTCTACGCGAATAAAAACTCTATTAATTAACTTAACTATATGAAATATGGAAATCAAAATAATTGTATACACTATTAAAACAAACAACGCGTAACACGAATGGGTTCATTCTGGCCATATTCGGTGCGTCTGAAGTCCAGTCGAAAAAACTCCCAATTTCCTAGAAAACTTGGTATGGCAATGATGTTGATTTGGGTCAGGATCGCGGGGTAATCCAATTCGCCGGCTATAACCTTCCTAGGGAAGAGAACCCTTTCAAGTTTACGTCTTATACGCATATGCAACAAACGACAGCAGTCTTGGTACGGAGCCAGATTGTATGTGTTTCTCCATGGAGGATATATCCAAGTAACAATAACAATTCTAAAGCCACTTGCATTTACTTGAATTTTATAAAGGTTTTATTGCGGTATTAATCATTACCTCTGGTTTTATTGTGGTATTGCGCAATAACGAAAAGATATGAGTCCAAACTCACGTATGGCTAGCTAGAAAACCATTATAAAACTAATATTTTTTTTGAAACGATGGTTCTACAATTGATGAAGGGACGGTAGGGAAAGAAATGAAAATTTTTTGGTGAAGGTGAGGAAGAGCGGAAAGGAAGGGGGGGGGGTATTGGTAGCTATGCTTGACAAGTAGTCATTTTGACTCCTACCTTTTGTCCAATACTGGAAGGTGCATGAGTCGAACCAAGCTGTAATCTAAGATTACAACCGGATTCGAACCCACAACACCCGCCAGGGCATGTGATTCGCTGGTACTTATGGTGTCGTCGTCCTGAAAGTAAACAGTAGTTAGATTAAAACTTCTCGCTCGGTGGTAATCTGCAATTGATGTAGGAAGCGGCACAATATGTGTCGATAACCCAACCTAACGCGTCGCTATCCTTGAGAAGTGGATTTTGCGGTCTCCTTTTGTCCAACGCCTCTATGGTTCAAAGGTACCGCATTTCAAGGTCAAGACTAAAAACTTGAGATTAGTCCATTATAAAACTGTTAATAAAGCAAATTTATTGTGGTTGCTTATATTACCACGGTAAAACTTGTTGGCTGCACCACGTCTCTTATAACCTTACCATAAGTGTGGCGTAGCAATACAAAATGGCGCACCAATCAAAATTGATCTTATCGCGGTTGCTAGTCAAACTGCAATAAATCTGTTAGTTTTATAGAGCTACTAGCTGACCCGACAAACTTCGTAGTGCCACAAATTAACCTGTGTTGTACATAAATCATAAATCTCGGATGATCTTTGTCACAATCTCGAGTTTTGCACGTTTCTGAGGAGTTCAACCTTAGATGATTCATTTTGGCAGTTACGTAACTATGAAAGCATCACAGGTAACCAATAAGCATCACCAATGCTATTCAAATATAGGCCAATAAGCATTTAAGTCGCCTTAAATGCTACTTAAATGCTATTTTGGCAAAATATACAGCTACTTTACTGATAACCTTCTTATAATGCTGACAAGGCTAATTTACAGCTAATTACCGACACGAAGAATTTGAATACAATTTTGGATGCCAATTTACAACACCTGTGCAGTCAAAAAGCTAACATACAATAACGTGCAGTATAAAATGCCATATACGCTGATTTGCTGCTTACGTTAAGGCTTATTAGTTACCTGGAATGGGTAGTTTAATACACAAATTTGCAATTTTTCCTCACGGTAAAGTAGAAAACAACTCCCCTGGCTATGTAATGAGCCAGAAAGCGGATAGTATTATTCGCCATGGTTGTACAACGTTTCGCCGAATATCATTTTACGAAAAACCTTAAGCGGAATGTACCATTTCACGGAAAACTTTTTTGTGGAAAGTACTATTTCGCGATCCTCTCCTTACTCGCTGTCGCTCTTTCCAGGAAACCCAGGCAGACCTAGGAAAACAAATAAACCTAGACAGTAGTGATTTCTGCAGGGAGTTGCCTCCCCCCAGTGGGCGGCGCTTCCGACGGCGGGTCGCCGGCAACACTCGCGGCCGTCTCGTCCTGAATGATCTAGTGTTACTATAGATAGTTTTTGTGGTTTTGTTATTGACTAATGTTTTTTTTAGAGGAGAGTCGAATATCTCGAGTTCGATTAGTTTTTGAGTTTCGCAAAAATTTCTGTTTTATTTGTATGAGAGTCCACATCCCCCTACCACAGGGGTGAGAGGTCTCTAACTATCATAAAATAAATTCAAGACTCAAAAATCTCCTACATGCTAAATTTGGTTCCAATGGCTTGATTAGTACTCAGATTATAAGGAATTTTGTATTTCATTTGTATGAAAGCCCCACCCTCTTAAAAGGGGAAGGGGTCGTAATTCACCATAGAAAAAATTTCTCCCATCTAAAACTCCCACATGCCAAATTTGGTTCCATTTGATTGATTAATTCTCGAGATAAGTGGAAATTTGCGTTTTATTTGTATGGAAGCCCACCCTCTTAAAGGGGAGATGGGTCATAACTCGCTTTCTAAAGAGGAGAGGGGTCTCAATTCACCATAGCAAAAAACTTTCCTCCAAAACCACTTACATGTCAAATTTTGTTCCATTTGCTTGTTTAGTTCTCGAGTTATGAGGAAATTTGTTTTTCATTTGTATACGAGCCCCCCCTCCTTAAGTAGGGACGGGTCTCAATTCATCATAGAAAACATATTTGTCTCCAAAAACACACACATGCCAAATTTAGTTCCATTTGCTTGAGTAGTTCTCGAGTTATGAGGAAATTTGTATTTCATTTGTACAGGAGCCCCCCCCCTCCCCTCTTAAAGTGGGCAGGGGTCTCAATTCACCAAAGAAAATATTCTTGCCCTCGAAAACCTTCACATGCCAAATTTGGTTCCATTTGCTTGATTAGTTCTCGAGTTATGAGGAAATTTGTATGGAAGCTCCCCCTCTTAAAGGGGAGAGGAGTTATAATTCCCCTTATAAAGAGGGCAGGGGTCTCAATTTACCATAGACAATTCACCGAAAACACCCACATGCCAAATTTTGTTCCATTTGCTTGATTAGTTCTCGCGTTATGCAGAAATTTGTGTTTCATTTGTATGGGAGCCCCCCCTCTTAGTGGGGGGAGGGGTCTCTAACCATCACTAAAACCTTTCCTGGCCCCAAAAACCTCTACATGCAAATTTTCACGTCGATTGCTGCAGTAGTTTTCGATTCTATAAGGAACATACGGACAGACAGACAGACAGAAATCCTTTTTTATAGGTATAGATTAATTCGGTAGCATCCTGACCAAACAGTTTTTTTGCTGCTATTAAGAAGAATACCGAAGTTCAACACCAAAATCATTTTTTATGCGAGGCCGTATTGCCATATTCTAGTATTATGCTTTAGCTCGCAAACAAAAATTCATCAGAGCAAAATGTTTTGCAGAAAGAAAGTTACTATCAATCGGTTTTCCAGCCACGGGAAGCAACTAAAATGATTTCGCTAGAAATTGAGATTGACAAACTGAATATATTTATTTTGTTAAAACAACCAGTTTTCGAAAATTGCAAAATTTTAGTGCCGTGTTGATTTTTTCCACCTATCATATCAATATGCACGATGAAATTAAATGCGCAGATGCTGCAAACCAACGAAATTGCTTAAAATTTATGAAATATTCTATGGGATATTTTATTATGGTCGCTTTAAACCCAATCGATCAGAATAATCTGACAGTAAAACCTTAACTTTGCTGCTCACGGATGTATTTTCCAGTTGACAAAGCTGGTGAACTTATTTAGCTTTCACCAGAGGCGAAAAGCGAAAAGCTTTATTAAATTATGGCGATGGCCATCAAGCAGCGAAAGCTTAACCGGTTTTATTGCTGCTTTCAGCAGAGCGTGATACGACTACTTGAGCTTATGACCTGATTCTTATAGCGGTTATGGAAACCTTCTGAAGAGTGGGCCACTTAGTCAGAAGGCAGTTTTATAGCGATCATCAGAAAGTTCTGCTGGAGCTCATAGTTTTATTAGCGGGTTTATGAAATTGGTCATAAAATGAAAACCACAACATGAACGTAATAAAACTTGGAATTGTTACTTCGGTTTGCTATTGTGTACGAGTAATGCTCACGGGACGACCCGCTATCAATAGTGTAGCACCAGTGGACGAAGTCGTCGAGAAGCCTTTGAAGCTCGTGACAATCTTTAATAGACTTTACACTGAGGAAGATCTTCAAATCATCCGCATACAGCAGTCTGCATCCTTGAGGTAACACAGCGCAGATATCATTGAAGAATAATGTAAACAGCAAAGGCCCAAGATTGCTCCCTTGCGGGATACCAGATCGATTACAAAATTGATTCGAACGTCCGCTGCCCAGTCTCACAAAAAGACGCCGGTTAATCAGATCAGCCAGTCTACAGGGGTCGGCGCAGCACCCATCCGTTTTACGTTGGCCAAAAAAGTCTGTAACGATTGAAAGTCAACCGTGTGCGTAAAAAAAAAATTTCGTCAAATACGGTCTTCTATCACGCTTTGAAATATAGGATGAACAAATATGGATCAGAATTGCCGTGCATCCTGCCAGCGGCTACATCTGGCAAAAATACTTTCGAAAACACAATAATACTAGCAATATATTATACACAAATATTTAATACTTAAAGATGTTTACAGTACTGCGTACACCCACAAATAATTACTGCTTGTGATTTGTGGGAAAGAAAATAATTTTGAATGAAAACTGCTGATGATAGGTTAAGAGTATTATAAATCGTGAGCTTGCTGGGCACAACCGAGCAACAGAATTACAACCTACGAGGTTATTGCGTTCTGTGCAATTTACTACACGCAGTAATCAGCGGTACTTTGGAGAGCTATCCCTCCAGCTTGCCGCATCCTAACCGAGTGGTGGTGGTGCACAAGCGTAAACGCAGCCTTTTTGAAAATTTCACGCGCCCTGCAGCGAAACGATTCCGCCGTGCCAGCCCAGGAGACAGACAGCGAACTCGTTGAAGGCGAGCCCGGGTGACAATCTCACGCACTTTGCGTGCACAAAACCCAGCAGTCCCGGGTCCCGGTCCCGGTCCCGCTTAATACTACTCGCACACACGCACAGTCGATTGAGCCGTGTGCTTCATTGGAGAATGACACGGTGAACATCCATCGCACCGCCCGCGGTGGATGCCAGGACCCACTTGATGAGCCATCCATCGCTTCAAAGCACCCATCCGCCTTCGTCGAGTGGAAAAAGTGCTGTTAGCCACGGAAGTGGATTGAAATGGTGCGGCAGCACTGCACAAATGGCCAGTACCAGCAGATGGCGCTTCCAGCAGCCGTGGCTGGCCCATGCGGGCGGGTCCTTTCACGCTGGGATGTCGTACGATCTAGTGCCATTCAACGACAGGAAATTATCATAGTAATGGGAGTAAAATGGAAATGAGTGCCAATTGAATCTGCCGAATGGAGGGTCGTGCTGTTCTGGCAGCTGTTCGAACATTTTTGCGGCACTCCTGAACGCCCCAGCCGCCACCAACCGACCAGCCAGCCAGCCAGCGTGGTTTGTCGCTACTGACACAAAAGGACGTGTTCAAATGTCTACCGGCAGTAATTTGGTGACGGATCCACAATCGGAAAAATGCAATTGATTGTCTAATATTTTACCAGTAATATTCAATTACAGGTACGGGTAAAATCAATCAAAGGTTTTGGGGCTAAAACTGCTGTCGATTTCAGTGCACCGAGTGATCAAAGGGCGGCAGTTAATTTCAAACTAATAAAGTTCTCGACGTGGCATATTTGCTTCTGACAGCAAACATCCGAGTGCAAATCCGTTCCGCATTCTGCGGTTTACTTTTGATCCTTCATCATACAGTATATAGTTCCGTGCACCGTCGATGGTAATAACAGTCAAATGCAATTCTGGCAGGCCGGGATTTCTGAGCGCAACTTTCTGAGATTGACAGCCGGGGTTTATTGCTTTTCTCGCCCCGGTTTCTGTTTGTACTGTAAATGAAAGCTTCCATGCACGTGTAATATGCGGTGCACATACGGGAAAGGCAGCCCAAATGAATTTTCACGTTGCACCCGTCAACAAAAGGTGCTAGACTTTCTTTCGCTCGGAAAAGTCACCCCATCCCTATCCTGCCTGCAGCCCCAGAAATTGGTTGGTCATAAGCAGACTCGAAGAAAAATATATTTTTCGATAGAAAAAAAAGTTTAATAGACTTCATAAACAGTTGATACACAGTTTCCAATTTCCAGAAGCAATATTTCTTGTTTTTCTTCTGCCGGATTTTCCTCTCCAGCGCAGCATTCGACAGATCTGTGTTCGCTTTCACAAAACACAACACGCCGAGTTGGACGATATGAATATCAAACATTGCAGTTTATGCAAATGCCATCATAACGCAGGCTCCTGGCTGCTGGCAGGGCAAGCTTTTTAGAAGTGAAAACAGAAAAAATGGCGTCCTCGTTGAGGCACACGTTGCAACATACATACACACATAGTCCAGTTCCTTGCTGAAGTGGCTCACACGAACAATAGCAAACCGACGAAGAAGCATCGAATCCAAAAATAAATATCCGCATCCGTATGCATCGCTGCTGAAATCACTAGCATTTGCAGTGGCAAACGGGGATGTGAGTGGATCATTCTAACCAGCAGGGAAAAAACCGAATTGGTGTGGAAATTCACCTAGCGGAGTGGACCGACTTTTTCGACAAATCGTTTTAACCAAATTATTTGGCAAATTCTGTTTATAATCGTTTGCTTATTAGAAACAGAATAATATAAATACTTTTAAAATACTATTTTATGCTACAATTTAATTTTTGTTATTGGTTCTACCGTTGAAGTTCGAATTACCGACACTTGCCTAATGAAAAGTAAACATATTCGCCCTGTTATTCAAGCATTACAACATACTGCTTCAAGATTAATCGGAGAAACTTTTCACACGGCAACGGTGGGAAAATAGCACACAGCGTAGAGCAGTCAGTTTATAATTAAAATACGCCAACCTTAAAATTTCGGTGCCTTAGCATGATTACAAACCCATTCTGTGCGCGCGGGTAAAGCGAAGAAACAACTGAATCGTAACCATCAGTTGAAAATAAATGGCTACATACAGAAGCAACCGAGCCCTAACGGGCTGCGAATCGGTGATGGGATGCTGGCTGGACTCGTGGAGAATTTATGTTACCGGGTGTCCTCGATGTTAACTCTCGTGCGCCATGGCTGAAACCGCTGGTGAAGAGTGAGCATATTTTCAATCAAATGAAATTATTCAAAAATAATTTCAGTTCACTAACCACTAGCTGAACGCATAGTTAATACTGCTTTTAATTAAATACCATCAGAAAACATCCTGCAGAAAGTTCACCCTGTTACTGATATGTGAAATTTTTTTTCTCTACTCTACGTTGTTTGCGGAAACGTTTTCATTTTCCAATTTTTCTCAGTCAGCCTGTGTGTGTCTCTTTCGATCTCCGCCGCCGGAGTAACGTAGTGATTCCGAAAAGCAATCTCCGCCGGAGTAGTTATTGTTCCTTTTTCCTGCTGAGTGGCTCCACAGTTCCGGGGCTGCTTCCCTGCTGTTGCTGCTACCGAGGGCCGGGCGCCCTCCTGAGGTGATTGGCCTAACCGCGCTGCAATCTTCTGTGAAACGGATTCGCTTGATTCTTTCGGTTTTTTTTTCGTTTCGTTTTCGCTGCATATCACCTCGGTTTCTGGTTGGCACTTTTGTCGAGCGCATTGTTTTGTCCATTTCCAAATTTGCTGCCATTGCTTCCTGGCCCGAGCGGGGTCATCGTCATCACTAGTCGCCACTATTGCTAGGGCAGTGGGTCTCCGCTAGATTTGCATACTAGCGAAGCCCTCATTCTAGGTGATTTATGTGTTCAACTTGAATGGATCCCCGCTGGACAGGGAGCCGAGTATGACCGTCTGCAAAAAGGAAATGCACTTCTTGTTCGGCAAAGAAAACGGTCAACAAGCATAAATTTACTGGGAAATGCGCGGGCTCCCTTATATCCGGCGTGTATGTCTGCGAATGTACCGAACCGGACCAACCTGCTGCGCCGCCGTGGTCTCCTGGGCAAGCACAGAACCCATCGCTTTGCATAAATTCAGAAGGGGAATGCAGTTTATCGTACTGCGTGATAGTGCATACACGGTTGCACTTCACACATATATTTGACTTCTGCTGGTGCTCCCACCGCCGCACCCGCCGTCTCCGTAGTGCATCCTGCTGCTGCGCTGGGGAGAAATGCAAATCCGCACCAGGTAAATGTTACCAGTGGATTTATGGCAAGGGTTGATTTTTACGAACCCGGTAACACTGGTCGCAATAAAGATGCTGCGATGTCGAAATAAATTGTGCGCAATGCAAATGGGGAGCAAATTTCCTGGGGGATTCATTCCGAGATGAAAGAATTGGGCTCGGCAGCGTGAGGACAGTCTCCGATACAAACTGAACGTTTGTGCATTTGTTTAGCGTTCCAAGAAGAGCCAGAAAAACTAAAAACATGATTTATTGAAAATGATGACGGCTGAGAATGTTGAATGAGTTTATACTCCATTTTGTATTTGGAAACCTTACTTAATGCGTAAGTATAGATAGACGGAACAGCGGCTAGATAGCGCAGATCCGGTGATAGTCACCCAAACAAAGTCTGATGGAGCATACCAATTTGGTATAGAAACATACGAACATGCCCGAATATCTCTCAGCTAGCAATGCTTATATATTCGTAAATATTCGATTACATAAAATACTTTAGAGTAACTATCCTATATCATATCGTGTGTTCAATCACAAGTGGTGACTTTTCAACACTATAAGAATTGCATTATACATATACTATTATAATGATTTCTTATAATTTGTTACGACAATTAAGATTATTTAACAGTAGGGAATTAAACCTACATGTAAGGAAAAATGCTTACATATGTTTCCAACATAATCATAGTCGATGCGCAAATCCAGCTTGAAGCGATGATATACGCGCTGAGGAATATTTTAAAATGATTAACCCTCTAGTTCCCAACCCTGCCAATTGGCGGGCTTCAGGAAAATCGTTATAAATCTACTATGTTTATTCGTTTTATGTTGATATCCACCCATACCTTCGTATTATAGTCTAATCTAACTATTCGAGTGGTTTGTTTGTTTTATTACGTTAATTTGAAACAGATATTTTGTGCAAAACTTGAAAAATGACAGAAAACTGAGAAAAAAATTATTTTGCTCTGCGGAGCGAAATTCAAATTGTTGTAAATTCCGTATTTCTTGGAATAAATGTACAAAAAAATTATGCTGATAAGTTCTACTTCATGGTAAAAAAGGAAATTTGCGATAAAAAGTTTAGGAATTGGTAGATTTTTATCAAGGAACTGACCCCGCCACGCCCCGACGTCAACTTTTTTTTGGTAATTTAACAACGTGTTGTTTCCGTTGTATTTATTGATTTTTTCGAGTTTAAGCTAAAAATTATTGTTATAGGCTATGTTAGCTTCTTTTATATGCCTTGAAAAATACACAAACATGCAGTTGCATTAATATGGAAGGGGAATTTATATGACTTATCACCTAATTTTCAGTGCGCATTTTTGACGACCTGCAATATAGCGCTTTATAGCTATATCACAAAACATTTTCGCATTTTATGGTATTTGAAAACCCTAACCCTGCAACCAAGAAACAGATTCAATGAAACACTGCAAATTTTGCTGCTTAACGACAAAATCTGGATAAGCAAGACAATTATTCAAAATGGTATCTTTCATAAACCATTTTAACCGCAAATTTTAATCTATATCGCTTAATAAGTTTGTGTTTTTTATATCATATTCATTTCATAATCATATTTTTCGATAATTATTATACGACATTATCATTGATTTTATATCTCCACTCGAGAGGAAAGAATGGAATATACGACTGGGAAGTATTCGGAGTAATAGAATCAGGGACGGACTGGCCCACCGGGCAACCGGGCAACCGAGCAAATGCCCGGTGGGCCCCAGTAAAAATTTCGTTGTTACAGAAAATGAGATTTTCCAAAATTTTTATTTCAGTTAAACTCTTTCTACGACTCACGAATGTTCAATTGCTAGGGCCTCGTGATTCATTAAATCATAAAATATTGCCAGCTTCAAATCTGAATATTTAAAAGAAGAATTAGTATGTCATCCGCAGTTATTTGACTACTTACAAATATTGAACTGTCGGCTTAAGCTCCATACTCACTTTACTTCAGTGGCGACGCACAGTGGGACGGCTTCAAAAATAGGCGGACATCAGCGAAACTATTAAGTTCTCCGCATTAGCGTCTTCGCGAAAGTTTCTTGGTTTTCATTGTATTTTTTTGTTAGATAAAAAAATTGCATTAAGGGGGTGGGTTAATATATAGAGAAAATAACTTTTTTATTTTAGCTCCAAAATAAACAGTCTCTAAAGAAAAGTGGTAGAGGACGTTATTTAAAGAGTATTTGGTGAAGGAAGAAAGTTTCTATCCCTTAAGGGAAAAAAGATATTGAGCTACACAATAACAAACCCCCTTAATGTCAGTTTTCCTAATTTTACTTCCTTATTTCCATTTTTACGTAGTTTTGATGTTCAGTAAAGTTTAAGATATAGTAAAAATACACCTTTTTGTTGAAGAGAGCGAAGCTCTAACCTTATGGGATTTTGAGCTGTTACAGTTTTCATATAATTTTATAGTCAATTTTAAGGTGATTTATTTCAAAAAGGCGCAAGTATGCGCAGCCAACCTCAGCGACTTTAAGTGTTGTGATGTAGTGCCTTTCATTTCATGTATATGTCACGGTGGAACTTTTGAGCAAACTGCGACTGCAATATCACGTTTTAAGCCTGAAAAATTACATAAAATAACATAATAGATAAATGCAAATGGTATAAACCCGTTTAAAATAAAAATAAATTTAATAATATTTGATTTAAAAATTCAATGATGCTATATTTCTAATTTACTATTCATTTCTTCACGGTCCGTTGAATTTTGGTCCTCCAGTACTCAATCCTGGGCAATCTTTCTTCAAACCCCTCGAACACCAGCTGAACGTGCCTCATCCGCGATAGTGCACATCTATCAGTGCGATGTCTACTCCGAAGTCTACGGCCTCTTCTTGATTCTCTGCTTAAAATAATTTTGGCTACTCTTTCGTCGGGCATTCTAGACACGTGACCAGCCCAGCGCAAACTGCCACACTGTATTATCATCATTATAACAGCATATTTGCATTCTTCACTCTACACTCCATTTTGGATTTTGCCAAATTTGACGCTAAAGCCCCAAGCATTCGTCGATCAGCTTCTTTTAGCGTCCATGATTCATGTCCGTAAAGGACCACCGAGAGGATTAGTGTTCTCTAGAGCGTCAGTTTTGTGCGAATTTGCAAGCTACGGGGCTTCAGCTACAAAATGTAAAGGCCATTTCGCAGCTGCAATTAGTCGTTTTATTTTACGACTTACATCGTTGTCACATGTCACGAGCATACCAAAATATATTCAGTTCCTCTTCGACACCAACACCATTTGAATTTCCACGCCATGTACTTCGTTTTGGCGGTGTTAATGGTAAGTCCAAATTTCTCAATAAATGACCTAAAGGCTTCTTTCGCTGCTCTACTTTTGATTTCGGTGATATCGGCGACATCCGCAAAATCAAGAAGCACGTGAGGTCTCATCTGCTATTCTGACTCATAATTTTTACTCATCCAGCGTCACACGAATCACCGTAACTAGTTCTGTCGGAAAACCATGTCCTAGCGTTAACTGTCACAGCTCATTTCGTTTGACTGAATCGTACTCCGCCTTCAAATCCATAAAAATATGATGAGTCTGCAAGTTGTACTCCCGGAACTCGTCAGTTACTAGACGCAGGGTTAATATCTGATCCATCGTGAAGCACACTATAGGTAAAATTGAGCAACGTAATGTCTCGATAATTTTTACTCTCAAGTCGATGTCCGTTGTTAAAATTATGGGAAATGAGGCCAATCAACCACTCCTCCGATATTTATTTTCCTCCCATATTCTGTTCCTGACAATCAGGTGGCGAATTGTTTCGTACAGCTGCTCGCTCCTCGCTTTTAGAAGTTCAGCCAGGATAACATCCAGCAACCTTACCGTTTCTCAGCTCACTGATTGCTCTTTTGACCTCCTCCTGTGTCGGTGACTCCACAGTTTGGCCGTCGCTCAAAATTCTTTTCCTGTACCTGCTGCTCTCCGTGTTTACTTCTCTATTCAGCAGCGTCTGGAAATACTCTTCCACGTAGCTGCTACCGTCGTTTTGTCAGTAAGCAGGTTTCCAGCACTATCATTGCACATCACAGGTATGGCAAAATTCTTGTACCTGATCGTTTTGTGGAAACTCCGTGTGTCGTTGCTGCCGAAGCTCTCCTCTGGACTGGCGAGCACGTGCTCTTCGTACTGGCGTTTTTAGACAATGGGTTCTTTTTTCCGCAGCTCTACCAGGACGAACCAAAAAGATTCACGCAGAGTCTCGGGCATTCCTCACATTGGAATCGTGCGAAGAAATTCTACAGAGGATTCGCACAGAATACCTTGCTTACAGGATTCTTATAGGAGAATCCAAGAGTTTAATCCCAGGGATAGCTATAACTCGTCACGGGAATCGCCTGCACTATGAACTGTTCTGTTCTGACGTATAGACGCAGTAAGCTACTAATATATATTGAACTATTGACATCCTATCATTTATCACGCAAATCAAATCAAATATTCACGCTGCGGCAGATCCTCCAAAAAGTCCATGAATGCAGAATTCAACGCACAATTATTTCATTGATTTCAAAGTTGCGTATGATACCATCAACCGTAAAATTATGGCCATTCTAACCTCGCAGGGGACTTTATCAACGTGATGGTCCCTCATGCGGGCTGTTCAACATGCCGTTGCAGGATGTTATGAAAGGAGCAACACACAGGCACAATGTTCAGCAAATCTAGTTAGTTCGTCTGCTTTGCCAATGAAATGGATATTGTCAATAGATTAGCATCTGTGGTGGTGGCTGAACAAACTAAAACTCAAAGTAGTGAAGATTGGGTTGAAGAAAAATGCGTCCAAACTAAAGTACCGTGAACCGCTAATATGACGCACACGCTAAAAGCTGGTAACTCGGTCCTAATCACGACTGAGTTTGTTTTGTTTCGAGCATCGAGCCGCTATGCTGCCCGTTCTCCCGATACTCGACATTCGACAGTGCCTGAGTCGAGTCGAGTTGCACGACATGACTTACAAAATAGAGCCCATATTCATTCGATTTACTGTCCTTGTAACGCTGATGTCTTTTGAGTAGATGTCGTTTTTTGTGTTAATTTACTATCATCAGAATATTGCAAACTGGGGCCCCTAATATCAAAAGCCCTTTGGCTCCCAGTCCGCCCCTGATTAGAATCCCAAAAAGCAAGCTGCTTACTGATAAGGACATCAGTAGACAAGATCGTGCACATTCTGCTGAATTCATTCTCAAATTTGAAAATACAACTGTTTCTGTGTCTGTTTGGAAAGATTCGCTTCCCACGGATAGTGACTATAGACAACGATGAAGTGGAAATGGTTGATGAGTTCATATATTTGTGTTCTCTGGTCACCGCCGACAATATTACGGGTAAAGAGATTCAATGATGCATTCAAGCTGGAAGTCAAGTCTAGTTTCTCTCCGCAAGACGCTTAGATTAAGGAGCATACATCGCCGCTTAAAGCTGACGACGTACAAAACGGTATTCAGACCGGTAGTCCTCTACAAACTTGAGACAGTAACTTTGCTTACGAAAGAAATTCGTGCACGTATTTGAACGAAAGGTGTAGCGGACTGTTTTGGGCGGAGTACAAACTCATATGAACCATAAGCTGTTGGCACTACTTGGAGAGATTCCCATCGTACACCTGGCGAAAGATATTAGACTACGGTAGGCTGACCACATCGCAACGATTCCAGACGACTGTGCAGTGAAATCCGTTCTATTCAACAAGCCTACCGACACCAAGACCATAGGAGCTCACCATACTAGATGGCTCGACCAGGCTAAAGCCAACTTGCGTGTGTCGAGACATTCAACGAATGGAGAAGATTTTTGATACGGTAAGAACCACCCCGGCTCTATGCTGCTAGAAAAATAGTAATAGTTCAATATAGGTCCATGTCCGACTGTGTGGTTCGACCAGTCCACCAATAAATATATCGGTGTACCACCAAGGATACGGGTCTACAATAAGTATATGGAAGGCGTGGATATGGCAAACGGTCTCGTTGGTCAGTATCTACTTCGAATGAAAACTAAAAAGCATACAAATCGCTTAGTATACCATTTATTGGATCTAGCCACGATAAAGCTGCCATAACCAAACGTACATATTTTCCACCGTGTGACATCAGATTTGATGGAGTACAACATTTCGTCATCATACTGATCTTAAAGCGACTTTTGATAGAATTCACCATGGAATACCTTTGTAGAAACTTAGTGGTAGAGTAGTACCTGTGAATCTCGGATACGGCATTTCCTCGGTGTTTACCAATAAATCTGGAGTTCTTCAAGGCAGCCACATGAGGCCGACGATTTTTCTGTTGTTCTTCAATGATGTTACGTTACTGCTGGAATCTGGCAGCTAGTTAGTGTACGCCGACGATTTGAAACTATACGCTACGATTAGAGATGAAGACAACTGCCGTAGATTACAAAGTTTACTGAATTTATTTGCCGATTGGTGCAGACAGAGCTGGGTCATTGTGAGCATAGCAAAATGTAAACTTATAAGTTTCCACCGTACCAAAAGCCCAATCCGCCTTAAATACACAATTGACTGCTTTGAATTATCCAGACTGGATCGAATTAGTGACCTGGGTGTCTTGTCGCACGTTAAATTAACATTCAATTTACACCGTAAAAAGTAAAGCAAAGCTTTGGGTATAACCCAACGTTGAATTTTTAGACATTATCCTTCTTTAGCGACAGATTTCGCAGCCGGTTATTAGTGTACAGCATAATTACGAGGCTAGTGTATTGATCCTACTGACTCTAGCAATACCATCTAGCCGAGATTCTTACATACGATGACTGATCACTATCCTGAACTCCGCCTATTAAGCGCTATCCCAAGTCATCTTTCACCCACTATCGCGAATAACCAATAGATTCATGGGAAGTAATCAGGCCGGCTTCATGGAGGGTTGATCTACAACGGACCAAATGTTCGACCTGCGAATCCTCCAGAAGTGTCACGAATTCCGAGTCCCCACGGATCACCTGTTCATTGTAAACCGTGTAAACCGAAAAGAGCTATGGAAAATTCTGGACGAAAACGGCTTTTCGGGTACACATACTAGACTTATCATGGCTACAATGGAAGAGATCCAGTGCTGCGTGAGAATCTCCCGTGGATTATCGGACCCAGGGGACTTCAACAACGAGATGGTCTCTCCTGCCTGCTAACATTGCGCTTGAAGGTTTTATAAGACGAGCAGCGATCGATATGCGGGGCACGATTTTCAATAAATCCAGAAAATTTATCTGATTTGCTGACGAAGTGGATGCTGTCGCCAGAACATTTGAGGCCAGAACATTTTGAAAATCAGTACACCAGAATAAATCTCGAAGCAGAGAATATTGGGTTTGATATAAATACGTCTAAAACGAAATACATGCTGGCAGGCGGCAGGGCCTGTTTGGGCAATCGATGGGGATGAGTTTGAGGTAGTCGATGAGTTCATATACCTTGGCTCACTGGCAACAGAGGACAACAATACCAGCCATGAGATTAAAAGGCGTATTATCAGCGGACATCGGGCCTACTACGGACTCCACAAACACTTGCGGTCGAATATTCTGAGCTCCCGTACACGTTGTACAAAACGCTAATTAGAACGGTTGTGCTCTATGGGCATCAAACGTGGACATTGGAAACTGCTAGAAGAGAACCTACGAGCACTTGGAGTTTTCGAACAGCGAGTGCTAAGAACCATCTTTGGCGGCGTGCAAGAGAACGGTGTATGAAGGCGAATAATGAATCACGAGATCGCGCGTCTCTAGGGCGAACCCAGTATTCAGCAAGTGGTTAAAGCTGGACGGATACGTTGAGCCGGACATGTTGCTAGCATGTCGGGTAACTATCCTGCAAAACTAATTTTCACATCGAATGTGATAGTTACAAGACGAAGAGGGGCGTGCGAGGTGGCTAGAGTGGGCGAAGCGAGATCTAGCGAGCACTGGGTGCCAGCGGAACTGGAGGCCAGCTGCCATGGACCGAAATAAATGGAGAAATTACAGTACGCGTCAAAGTTACCCCTGAGTCGAATCTCTCTCTACGATCTCTTCGAATTGCGTAGACAGTTGCGGCAAGCGAATGGACTGTCTTGTATATTATTCACCATCGCTAATAAACTAATTTAAATTTTAAGGTGTGAATCGGCGATCGGGCAGCGAAACGAAAGGAGCGATCTTCGACAAAAGTAGCCAACTCCTAGCCTTCGCAGACGACCGCAGCATCATTACTAGAAACTTTGGAATGGCGGAAACAATCTACGTCAGACTAAAGACGGAGGCTAGGAGAATTCGGTTACAAATCAATGCGTCGAAAACCACATATATGGTAACATTTTCACTTTTATCATTACAAAATACTACATTATGCAATTAATTGCATCTACAGCGTTGCTGAAACTATTGCGGTTTTTGCATAGGTAGACATGGAAAGAAATTTTTTTTAATTGTTTATACATATGCTGAAGCTTGAAATTTTCAAACGTGTTCTCAGATATTTTGATTATATAATTTTCACGCTAGCGAAAAGCAGAGCCATGGGTATAAACGTCTTTCAGAACTTGACCCTTCTTTATCGACAGACTTCGCTGCCGATTATTAGAGTACAGGAAAACTACAGGGCTAGTGCAAAGATCCTACTAACTCTGCAGCGGCATCGTCCAGTCGAGATTCGAACATACGACGACTGGCTTGTTTGGCCAACATCGTACCACGGAGCTAGCTGGGCGCCCTTTTACCCTAGCATGAAGTTCCGTAATGTTCTACCAGCAGCGCCGTAGCGTGCAGTTGGCCAGACTGGGCTTCGCCAAGGGCGCTAGCTTTAGGAGGTGCCAAAAGCAGCTTGAACCTCAGTAAGGCACTCTCGAGTGTATCGATATACTGGGCATTGTAATTTGTACGAATCATGTATGACAGTCTAATTCTAAAAAATAATAAACTAAAAAATAATTCTAAAAAATAATAAGCTTCGAAGGAACACTGTTTTAAGAAACGAGGGATACAAAACCGGGCCTTCGTCAGGGTCGCCAAAGTGGCACGCTACGGACCTGGAACCGGGTTTAGAATCTGGTTCAAAATTTGGTCCAAAATCTGATCTGATTTTTTAAACTCTGACCTGATATGCCTAATTTGCACCAGATCCAAAACTTGTGGGCGAAAATCTTCTCCAGGTCCAAAACCTGATTGAAAATGTGACTCAAAATCAGACTAAATATGCGGTCCCACATAACATTCAAAACCTGATCCAAATTTGATGAAAATTTGTTCCAAAATCTGGTTCTGAATTTGATGGAGGTCGAACATCTGGATCAGGTCCAGCAAAATATAGCCAAAATCTAATCGAAAATCTATTCCAAAATCTGGTACAGAATCTAGTTCAAATCTGTTACAAAATTTGGTAAAAATCTAATCCAGGTTCAAAGTACAGTCCAGATCCAAAATCTGGTTCAAAATTTGATAAAAAAATGGTTGGTGGTTTAAAATCTTATCAAAAATAGACAACTCAGAAGGGACACTGATTTAACAAAACGAGAGAGTGCTAAATCGGATTTTCGCCAAGGGAACCACGATGTCACACTAGGGCTCTCTCAACCAGCAGGTATCATACAGCACTTAATAATTTTTTAATCCCGGTCAAGATCGGGCACTCAGTTCGATAGTCATAAAGCTACTTCTAAGGGTAGAATTTTTCGTTTTTATTTTTCAACAAACAGGTTTAATTATCGTGCGTAGTATCTTTCACTGCCTTATTTGATTAATTTGATTCGTGAAAAGTTGAATGAAATATTCAAGGCGAAAACTATGATTGCACAGCGAATAATAACCATCAGTGTAAGCACATTCGACCGCAATTTTCATCTTTCATACAAATTGCCCGTATCAAGTTACTAATTGTAAAAGTTATTATTACTTCGTATTATCATTCAATCTCTCTGGGGTTACGATTGTTGAAACTCGCGCTTCTATACTTCTTCGCTGCCAACTGACTGCTGTAAAGAGCCGACCAACAACCATGAATCGCTCGGGAGACGAACACCGTCTTCCGTCGTCTACCGTCATCTGTTCGTCGTTACTGACCTAGACCAGAAACCAGGCTGAGGTACCCTGACGGAACGACACTTTAGTAACACTCATAAATTTCCTCCTCAATATTCATAATTCTCCGTTGCTTACCAGTCCAGTCAGTCTTTGTCGGCTGTACGACAGTTAGGCTGTCTGAGTCTGAGGTCCTTCGGCCCTACCGGCTTGAACGTCGCGTTCATCGGCATGCGTCGCACAGGATGCAGTTTCCACCGCGATGCGATGGTGGAACTACATACTTCACCCACCGAAGAGTTGTGGTTTTCCTAGATGAAGCAAAAAAGTTTTGGCCGATGCGCTCCGGTGAATACTTCCATTGTATCTTGACGTTCCTGCGAAAGCCGCTTGCTCGGTACTGGAGAGAAAACAACGTTTCAACGTTCGTTGGTTCGTCCATTCAGGTAGTTCTGAGGCGAAAAATGGAATTTATTGAAGTTATTAGAAAGTATAATTTATATTTATCGCTGTTTTCCACATATGGAAGCAGGACACGCGTACTACTCAGAGTTTTTTCCATATCATTTTACTTTGCGTCGGTCGGAGTAGATCTTGAGAGTAGAGATGCCCTTGTTTATTTTAACATAATAATTCATTCGTTCGTTCTAAATGAGGACGTGGCTGTTGTGTAAAATCAGAATATTAATCATTAATGTAATCGAAATTGTACGTACACATTGTATGGAAAAGCACATCCCTATTGATATGTACGCCACACTGAATTGCTTCGCTGCCTGCCTTCGCCTTGATGGGCAAAGCTTACAGTGTTGTTTATTGTTGCAAACTTGTTCGTCCTGGCGCATCAGGCAATCTCGCGCCTTGCGATGAGGAAAATGGCTCACTAGTGAGTGTACGACCGCCGCGACAGCAAAGTTGCCCCATCTGGGTGCTGGAAAATGTGTGCATAACTGTGTACGGTACCTAACCGAGATACAAACCGGGTGGCTTAAATTAAATGCACTTCTTCGCCGCCAATGCGTCGTGCGGAAACGATGACCGAACAGATGTGTCCCAGTTTTACGATGCGATGGCCACCATCAGTAATGAGCAACAAAAGCATCAGGTAGTTCCATCAAAAACACATACACATACATACGGAGAGGTGATCCCTCAGCTCTGGAGTCGTTTATTAATAGGCAATATACGAAATGGCTGGCAAGTACTCAGTGCAATTCTCATTTGTTAGACTAAGTGCCTCCTTAATTACGTCGGAATGCAACTGCCAAGACTATATAAATTACCCACAAGCTTCGTTTCCATTATATGTACAGCAGCATCTGTTCGTCTTGGGAGGGAAAGTTGGCTCTTCCGCTCCCGCAAAGACGGCCATTTCACCTAACATCTTTGCTAATCTTTTCTGAAGGTGCGTTTTTTCAGATCTCAAATATGTTTGTAATTTTTTAGTGTCAACTTTTTAGTTATGTTTCTCAAATTAAATAGTTTTATATTATAACCTTTTCTAAAACTTTTTCCTCACTGCGAGTGACATCTTTATACTATTTCCCGTTTCGTCCAATATGCGCACAATTCACATTAGTCACCGACCGTAGAGGACCATTACCGGAGAACTAAACTTCAAAGTTTCAAATCTGCTTTCGTTACACTGCGTCTACTAGACGCAGACAGGTGCTTGCGGTGAAATACAGATACGGTACAGATAGTTCCTAATAGCAGTTGCAGTTTAACTATAATAGTTGCAAAGTAAACCTACCGGCTTGCACTCTCCTCAAACGTCGTCGTGTGTTGTTTCTTTGTGCACTCAGGCAGCTCAAGAGGCTTCGCCAGCACACTTGGGCAATTTATTGTACTATCAGTACTAATTTATGTGTGCCTTCAGGCAGAGACAGAGTCGGTTAACGACACGGTAATTTGTACTGATGTGTGAAACTACCGTCTGGACAGAATAGGAAACTACGAAATACTCCACTCTGCATAGTCTAGTGAGTTGGCAAAAAAGTTCTCAGACGGAATAAGTTTGTCTAACTTTACAAGGATAATAACGACTGTGAGAACTGCTAGGACATGGAACGATTTGATTCTAAAAGATTTATAAGCTGACTCTAAAATAGGTCGGAAACTTGCCAAACTGAATAGTAAATGTACATTCGATGTTTATTGTTGTATGACGGGAAGTTCCCTAGCTTCCAACCACTTTTTCGGCAACCCAATTTGAATCACATTACGCAGTGTAATCGAGTTATTTAAATCTCTCAACTTCTTTGGCAAACAAATCAAGGGGCGACCTAATAACTACCTGCTGGCAATGTTGAGATTACAACAGATGGCGTCGCCGTACTTTGATATTCCCCCAATCCGTTACCCAAGTTGGCGGTATTTTCGTCCAATTTAGGTGTCGGTGACATCACACTGTAGGTACAGCAGCACGTTGTTAAGAAGAGCGACCGAAAAAAAAACTGAATAGCGATCCGAAACCCTTGCCAAAGGACAATAAACCTGCAGCCGAGCGTTAAGAAGCGGGAAGGGAAAGCACGCTGGAAGGTAGGCAACAGTAAAGAAAAAATGAAAATCCCGAAGAAAATAATACATCTCAAGTTCATTTGGACCGTACAGACATTTGCATAGATATTACTCCCTGGGGATACTTGTTAACACCGTTGTCTTTTTAATATTATGCCAAAGAGGATTTTCCGGGCGGGACTTCGAAACGGGCGGGCACCACCGGTTGGAAATATTGCTCCGAAGATTGCCGGGCAACCCAGAACAGACACACAGATAGAGAGAGAGAGGACGAGAGAGTGCAAAAATGAAAAATTAGCATTAAATCAAATTGAAGAAAATTGTGATGCTCCTCCGTACCTACGGGCGAGATGAAGGGTAAAGTGCTAGGTAGAAATGCCAGCCATCAATAATCATTTGTTTGGGAAAGCCATGCAATATTATGTTTTTTTTTGCTTGCTCATAATAGGACGGAGATTGTCTTGGTTGCGACTTTTCAATGTGGAATTGTTTATCCTTCAACAATGGTCGATTGCTCACAATTATCCCAGATAGTTGCTGTTCGCGACGCTACAAGCGGATACGCAATGTTGGTCAGCAGGATTTGTTTAATCGAAATCACGACGATGCTGGACGATGGAGAACTATTGCACACTTGCAAAATGCTTTCGAAAGTAGTGTGAGATTAAAGTCGACTATACAATGTTCGAGCGCGGTACATTTAATTCTATCGATGCATCCATAACGGAAAATGATAAAACTCTATCGCCCATCATGCCTAACATACATTATTTCGTTACTTGAATCACCGTGCAATTATACGAGATGCTCATAAAGTTAAGACGTTCTTTTTGCGTCCATAAATGGGCGAAATATACGTAGTAGACTGAAACGCGTAACGCTTAAAAGTACAACCGAGTCATCAATAAAACCCTGAATTAACATCCATTATGCCTACTGTCCATTATGCCTAATATCCTAACCTCCGTATGCCTTGGGGTACACTCGTGGTTGACCGGAAACACGTTGTGCATTTGCGCACCACCTGTCAAGCTAGATGACGCAGAGCCGGCGTTACAGCGCGCGAGGTCCTGTGCAGATTAAGCAGGGAGGCCTTTTTTGCATGAGCATTGACTTAAAATGGTACTATGACATTCTTAAAGATCATCTTTTAGGGCCGGCATCGATTGCTGTATACGGTTTACGGACTGCTCAAACCCATTGATGAAGTTGGGCTAGATAATTATAATCATCTGCCCCAATTTGGTACTACATAGCTACATGAACCTTTTACGATTTGGGTCTTATACTCGGCATGGAGTGAGAAGGCAATTTCTGTAGAAGATATGTCTAGATAAAGCAAGAGCCCTGCAATTACAGAACAGACGCACAGAACTTACTAGTTCAGAGTTACAAAAGCGGCAGGTGACGGTATAATTCAATATTCTTCAAATATTATGAGCGGGACTATATCCAGTTAGAAGTCCCCTGGTTGTGCTTAGTCCACTGTTTAAATGTTTAGTCTACAATCTGTATTTGATTCCTACTAGATTCTTAACAGCATAATCAAGGTGAAGAGCTCAGTTCAGTTTTTTATCTAGAATTATTCCGAGGAGTTAGCCTACATTACTGAAGCTCCATTTGACAGTTAGATATCAGTATTGACTGAAGTTTTTGGAGCGAAAACAGACACTGAGGAAGCCTGCAAGTCGTAGGCGAAATACGTATCTGTCGAGAATAAAATACACATAGTAGAATTAAATTGGATAAGTTTTCTTATTTTTTTTTTAGGTTTTTTTAGATATCAGTATATTTTTTCGCCTAGTGAATGGTATAACGACCATTTTTGTGGGGTTTATATTAAGCCACTCTTGGGGGGCTCTGTAGCCGCAAGGTTACCGAGTCTGCTTTGACAAGCGAATGGTCGTGGGTTCGAATCTTAGTAGAATCAGGCCATTCGATGTCAAAGTGACTTTAGCATGGGTTTATTCTCTGGCCTCTCATCACCCTTCCTTCATGCTGAGTTCTACATTATCCCGAAGACGCTTCTTCGCTACTGGTATGAGCACCTAATGAGGCAATGGTTTTGAACCTCAGGAGGACTCACCAGTGCTAACTATAACGAGGCGAAACAGGTTTGGTATAGTATGACATGCATCGAAGCATGGGTAAAACCCTCAACACATAAGCACGCATAAAAAAAATATAAGCTTATCGTTTACTCAATAACGATAAAGCACAGAAATGCAGTGCAGAATACAGCATACACCCGGGCAACATTACAATAGATCAATAATATTGTGGTCAAAGTGATAAGCCCATACAAAAAAAAAGCCACTCTTGTAACATCATAATATGGTGGTGTTTGTAGCTCCTAACTGCACTGCGTCAAACTTTTTTTTGGCAGTGAAAGCAATAAATAGTCCCATAACCAAGCTGTAACCAGTGACCAAAGCAAGGGGCAGAGAACTCCTTGTGGACTTGCTCTTATCGCCAAAATCGTGAGCGACATCTCTCTCAATAAGGGTTTGTTTTTTCTGCTCGAAAGCATTACTTGAATCTAGCTCATTGTAGTGTGATCGATTTCCTTTTGAAAGAGAACCACAAATGATTACACTACAGCCGTTATTAAAGCGAAGGGCGTGTTATCGAAAGCGCCTTCAATATCAAGGAAAACACAAAACGCCGTCTCTTGGTATTTGAGCGATTTTTCAATTAACATCACTACACAGTGCAACTTGGTTTCTGTAGATTTACCGTGTTGGTGTACATGTTGATTTCTAAGCAACAGAAAGTTTTTTAAAAATCCGTGATTTTCTCCATTAACTGAAGCGGTGATGTCAGACTTATTGATCTGAAACTAGGACAGGACGGCCCAAGTGTCAATCGCTTTAATTAGATTTTACTACGTATTTTGGCGGGAATTGAGCAAAATGGACTATTCTTGCATTTCACACAGTATGAAATAGATGGGACTTGGTTTTTCTGATGTTTTGACACCATTTAGAAGCTATTTGAGTTCACTTCACGGGCGGTAAAGAAGTTTCGATATTATTTAACTAGTTTTTATCATGGTTTTTGGGGGATAATAGGGCAAAATGGGCCACTTCCTGAAATCTGCGCAGGATGAAACCATCTCCAATCGATTTCCTGCATTTTTTATTAGGAATAGGTATCTGGTAAGATTCCAAACCAGCAGCTTCTAATTCTTGGGAGTACGAGCTCGTTTTTGCCCATTGTGCAGTGGCGCAGAGTGTACAAAGAATTTTCAAACGGGATGGCGGTCATAATAAAAAGATGAATAAGAAGCCATATGGCACGTGCTCTCCTAGGTCTGAAAGATTTATGCATGATCTTCTCTTTCTTATCTGCCGTAGGTGTGCCTTTAGGTATCTGCCTACTTTCCGACAATTCTCTGGGATATAGGGTATGAAATGGGGAAGGCAAATGAGGAGCGTCCAGTATAACTCTAGCCATCCCAAGCCCCTACCTAGCGCCTCCACGTGACCATACCTGGTAATGCTCGATTGAGTAGCCAAGCTAGGAGGTACGACGCTGGGTGGTTCCCGGTTGCCTGACTTGAAAACCGAGGTTTTGGGCAGACGGCTTAGCCACACGGCCTAGCTAATAGGTAAGCCTAATAATATTTTTTTGAAACGATGATTCTACAATTGATGAAGAGACGGTAAGGGAAAGTAATGTAGAAGGATTTTTTTTTCTGGGAATGAAGGGGAAGGGTGGAAAGGAAGCTTGATTCGACCCATGCACCTTCCAGCATTGGACAAAAGATAGGAGTCACAACGACAACTTGTTAAGCATAGCTACCTATTCCCCCCTTTCCTTTCCACCCTTCCCCTTCATTCCCAGAAAAAAAAATCCTTCATTACTTTCCCTTACCGTCCCTTCATCAATTGTAGAATCATCGTTTCAAAAAAATATTAGGGTTATTGATCGTGGTTCGGCCTATGCAAAAACTGATCCTGGTTCGGCCCATTAGCATAATCATCGATAATTCATTAAATATTTACAGATTTAAAGGTAAAATAATTTTATAAGCAGCTTATAATATTTTCCTATGCATTGCCTTCATTTATTTGCCATAAAAATTAATGTAACTAGCTCAAATAATTAACTTTATAACATATGTAAAAGCGGCTTCTAATGTCGTCATCAAAGCTCTCTTTTTAAACGCCTAGAAAGTGTTTTAGCCTGTGAAGTTTTGGTTGAAAACAATTTTAAAATATAGATTCAACTATATTCTTCCATTATTGGATCGTTTTATTCCAAACAAAAAGCGAGATTACGACTTATTGAGAAAATACGATTTTAATTTTTTGATCTTAGTTCGGCCTACAAATGATCGTGGTTCGGCCTATCAGCTTCACTGATTCGCCGCTAGTGGCGCCGCGCTTCGCCCACGTTTTAACCAATTTCTGGCTGTACGTACCACTTGTGTTAAATCTAAATGTTGTGTTTTATGCCATATTTTATTATTTCATGCATTTCAGAAACAAAATTATTAGCATCCTAAAATTGAGTTTTTCCTAACAATAAATATGAGGGTATTTTTTCTAAAGAAGCGTACAAACTGCATTGTAATGTTTCAGAATTTTATGCAACCTTGTACACGACTTCAGGGCTTGTGCATGAAACAATATTTAAAAAAATCATGGTATCGTGTTTTCCTAGAAAACTCAAATGGAAATTTCTCGATTTTCATGTACACCCCCTATAGCTCTTGAGCCAAGTATTGAAAAATAAATATTTTTTCATGCTAATGTAAGCAAATTTACTCATCAATCCAGAAAAATACTATCTCGAAAAAAATTCATGATTGTGGGAACTCTACCGAAAAATTAATAAAAGTATAGTATTACGAACTAGTTGGAAATGAATTCCTTTTAGTTCTACTATAATTTGACTTTCATACGCGTTTTTCGGTTACGACTTGCAACCTTCATCAGCGTGGCAAATTTCTGCAGAAATTATGGTAGAACTAAAAGGAATTCATTTCCAATTAGTTCGCGATATTTCGTGAGTTCTACTAAGACGCTCGTAAATAATTTTTAATAAAAGTATGCTTTACCTTTTGAATTTTTCAAAAGTATTTCGGTTCGCCAATTTCTATTCTTTTAACGATAGGAATTTAGGATTATTTGTTGTCCCTGAATTAGGGCAAAAACCAACGACTAACGACGGTGTATGACCGGTTATTTGTTAACACAGTTGTGATTTCAAAAGCAGCTATTTTCACTGATCTATTTGAAAACATGCTGAAATTAAATGTAAATTCTGTCTTTCTTCGAAGGCACCTGTTAAAATACAGGAAAACTGCGAGACTAGTGCTTCGATCCTATTGAGTCTTACAGCCTCTTCCAGTCGAAATTATAACATGCGACGCCTGGCTTGTTGAATTAGTGTTGTACCTTGAGGTCAACTGGGAGGAGAAAGTTAACTTATTTAACGCTGCTAGGTAGATAAAGTGAAAAAACATACTATATTTACCCAAAAATACATCTGTACTATTTGTAATGCTTCCGAAGAAAGTAAAAAATTATCTGAATTTATATAACCCGAAATAGTTAGAATATTGACCATGTACAAGCTCATTTAACACTGCTAGGTAGACAAATTTAAGTGAGATACTATATTAGGCACCAAAAGTAAGCTTATATCATTTATAATTGGTTAATATATAAAAACATTCGTTTCAGAAACTTTTTATTGGAATAGGCCGAACCAAGATCATCGATGGGCCGAACCACGATCAACATAGGCCGAGCCAGGATCATAATTTGACTGTCATTAAAAAACAAATTCTAAATCAACTGGTCTTCTAAAGTTTCTTCTAAATTAAGAAATAGAATCGTCTTTAGTTATTCTTCCCAAACATTCTAAATTTTTTTCGAAAAACATTGTGATTTTGTAGATATACGTGCATTAGTCCATGTGTGCTATGTGAAACAGTGAGAATAGGCCGAACCACGATCAATCACCCTAATATATGCCTGACCTCATTTCAAGGTCATGACTAAAGTCACGAGTTTGGTCAATAAGCCTAATAAATTATTTTAATTATTTTTTTCGTTTTAGCTTATGAAGCATCTACTGCTATATAGTAAAAACTTTGGCCAAAACGAGTTTTAATACTGCACGTGGATACCAGAATGAAAAATTAAATTAACTATTAGAAGCACTTATGGAACCTCAAAGGACGCTACTCTATTCCATACGAAGGATTGCTGGTGAGATTGTTCTATTTTTACCTATATATACCACATTTCATCTTAATATCATATTATTAACAGTATTATTATTGAAATCATAAATGTGGAAGGCTGGATGATGGAGTGGATTGCCAACCTGAATCCTTAAGGTCTGAAGCAAATTTGGCACTTCTCAATTCAAAACAAACCAATCATCACGTGGGTTAAATTTGGTACAGCGAAATTGATTATTACATGGAAGGATCCTAATGCTGGAAGGCGACTCTTATAACCCCGGAATGCGCACAAGTGCCTCTGCTTGTGGGTCCGCCCAATCCCTTTTGGCCCTTCTGTAACAGCATTAGTGTGAAATTCATTTGATAATCAAATTTGGATCTACTGTAATTCTACCCACATACATTGGCAAGTCCTTGAAATGATGGTGGCTTTCCCCTACTACTACTACTACTTTCCGACAATTCTCTGGGATATATCACAAAGTGAAACCGGCGGGAAAAATATTAATAAGCTCGGAAATTATAACGCTGTCCATTTTCTGTTAGATCTGGTGATTTCATTGGTTCAAAAGAGTTAAGTGCACATTTGATCGAAAACTCCGTAAACAACCGGCGTGCAAGCAGAGTCGAATCGTTTGGCAATTAACGAATGTAGCATTCGTAGGCTTTAATGTGTTATAACTATTTTCATAAAAATGTAAGTAATTTGCTAAATTTTATTCAATAAACTTCAAAACCACTGTTTTTCCACTAGCACGTAACCAGGCTGAAAAAACCAACAGCAATCGCTTACGCGTAGCCGCTCTTGATGATGGTTTGGAAAGCACATAATTATGATCACGTTTACTTATTCTAGAAACTAAACAGCTGTGAATATGCTATCACAGAACAATTCTACTTCTATTTATCATGGAAGAACACAAAAATTCCCCTCTGGTATGAAAATATAAATCAATTTTCATTCACTAGCCATTAGCAGCATTTTGTTTTTAATTCCAGCATATGGTGCGTTATTTACACTACTACCAGTATGTGAGGCCTGAAACGCCTGAAATGCTTCTATCGTGTTGACATAGCTAGTATTTGAGTGACAACCACTTGCTTCTGGCGCTAATGTATATGAACGATTCAATGATACACTAGCGCCAGCAGCAAGCGGTTGTCACTGCAAAACTAATTATCTTCAATGAGCCCGGAATGTAGGCAAAAGCGACGCGTTATCCATCGGTCTCTCTTTTGATTGATCTGTTTTTGCAAAGTAGCATTTCATTAAAACCAAAATACACGCCGATATTCAGTAAATAATATTCTATCAACTGGTATAAAAATCTTGTCTCGAAAAAATATAGTTTCAACGTAATTCTTGAATATTGTTCAGGCTACCGCTTAATGGGCTGGAAATACCCTCCCGTACCCTACGTTGAAATTTCTCCAGTCAGTCAATTGATTTTACCGAATGGTTCAAAAGTTAGTGCAAATCGAGTGTGTTGCAATTTTATCATGGACACCCTTTACACAATCGAATTGAAAATATGACAGCCATTGTTTAAAGGTGAGTTAAATTGGCACCAGACCCACTCCAAAAAAAAAATCATCATAATAAGCTGTAATAGAGCAAATAAATCGTAACTTTAGATTTGCAGTTTAATCCCGCATTAGCAAGCCAACAAAAGTCAAAAGCTTCAAACTATAAGTAACGCCTTAAAGCTGCGTCGTCTCAACAGTTGCGTCTCGGCAATGGTCTTCAAACTCAAAGCCTATACGGACTATTTAAACTGTGAAGTGAATCTCCAATCCTACCGGAGATAGCCATCGAGAAGCTTATAACACCTGAGTTCAGCTGGTCGAGCGCAAACATGCTGGCGGTGGTGATGCCGGATGAAACGCCAGCAAAAGGACGAAGCGGATTATGATTGCTACTCACAACCACCAGCCGGCTGCCGGCTGGTCAGCTTTTGCTGCAGACAAAGTTTAGTAAAACAACAGCCAATAGAACCAGGCTCTGTAATAATGCTTTTGATTATTATTTTGATGACAAACTAATGTAAGAACGTATCCATCCCGGTTTCATGTTGGAACCGAACCGGGGGGCGGCAGCCAGAATAGGTGCCCCCCGACGTGACAAGCGACACAGTTCAGTGTAAACAGCACCATCAAGACGTTATTGCTCGTTAAAGTTTTAAAACCCCGTTCTTAATCAATTTTGGCTCCAGATAAGAGGAGAATATTCCACCCACCACTTTCATTCGGGAAGATGGCGGAAAATTAGCTTGCTTCGTAGAAACATTTAGGCGACGTTCTGAGCTTTAACCTGTTTGCCGGTTTGAAGGGACAAAATGGAAACAGCCGTTTCCACGGTAGTAAAAAAGTGCAATAAAGATGAGAATGATGGGCTTTTGGTACGCAAAAAAACAAAATTTACAGCGATCACGATGCAACCAACCGTCGTAGCCCGCGGCCCTGTGCTGTTTTAATAGCTATTAAAAAGGTCTAATTTAAATTTTTAAATTAAATACCCGGATTCGGGTTCGAATGCGTAGAAGGTAAATAAGTTCTTGAATAGAGAGAACGAGGTTGAGAACAATCATGAATTACCTGAAGAAAATAAAAATGGAAATTAATCATTTTTCAACGTTCAGTACCATGAAACAAAGATATATAAAAATTTGAAAGTGCCCCGGTTTGTTCGAAATAGTAAGGTTCCATTCTAAGTTAAGCTGGTCCCAAAAGTCGTCGACCTATCATTCTATAGAAATTCATGGCTTTTGAACCAGAACACCAACATTGACGATTGTTTAATACGAATGATAGGGTTTTTATGAATTTTCGCTAGAAAAAAATATTGGACAGAAGCTCAAAGTTTTCCATTATCGCAAAAAAAACATTGAAAATATTTGTTTTTTGTACCTTTATGGTGTGTAGACCAAAGAACCAACTTGATTTGTTCTAGAAAACTGACCAGTTTTTGCACGTTACATCAAAAATTTAGACTTTCAGAGGCCGAGACATCCTCTCTAATTTGGTTTTTGATCCACTCACTAAGAATAGACTTCCAAAGATGCGTAGAAGTGATTTTTAAAAAAACTTTCAAAGCTAATAATAGAACGTATAATTTATAAATAGCACCGCCAGTAGGACTATTTCGGGAAAATTCTGTAAACCATTCCAAAACAAATTTAACACCGTGCAACTATGGCTATCAGTTGCAAAATAACGGGATTATGGGTTTCAATCAACCTATCCAATAATGCTTCCTGGTGTTTCAGCATAAAATAAAATCTGCATCGGCCGGCCAGCCAGCCAGCCAGCCAGCCAGTGCCAGCGCACTTGCCGGAAAAGCGATTATTGCATTTTAATGCGAATGTCCTGCTCTCTGCTGCGATTTGCATACTTGATACATTTTGCATACATAAATGTTTGTGCACGTTCTGCTGGTTCACTTTGTTGGCATGGTTCACTCACTGACTGTCTGGGTGACGAATGTAAAAGTTTTTCATCCCCTTCGTGCTGCTGCTGCTGCTGCTGCGGCATCAGGTATGTTACATTACGAGTAGTGAGTGTGCTAATGCATGCCCCGGGACGGGGGACAACTCCTGGAATGAGTCGCACCGTAGTAATCAAGCCATTCTAGAGGGTTGTGTAAATGTGCTGGGATTGTTTAAAATAATAAAACGTGCAAAAGTGCGGACAGCTATGGGTAAATTTCGTTGCCAAAAACGGGGACTGATATTAAAAGGCATAATCAGAAACATTTGCGGATTTTTTTTAATTCCCTCTTTATGCTTTGCAACGACGGACGGACGGTCTGCCATAAAACCCGGTACTACAGACTGTGGCTCCCGTGCGACCACTCCGGTTGTGTCGCAGGAGTTTGGGCGTCCCGGGCGCATTCGGAGCGAATGCGGTTCGCATACCTAATGGTGTCATGAAACACATCTGCAGCAGCAGCGGTTTGGACCATCAAACACGAGGTTCCGGTCGAAGCGGTCTTTTCGCCGTTCATCATCATTTGCGATGTCGTTTGCTTTCTTTCCCGGTGGTGTCTCGGCATGTAATGGCCATTCGTTACAGAAGGTAATACGCACGGCAGTTCGGTACCGAACCGAACTGGTCGGCGGGAAAGCCGAAAGCTACAGCATCCAGAGTGGTCAACGCAGACCCGACGGTTCTGGGAAACCCAAACGTCGACGGTGACAACGGTTGGCGAAAAGTGAAAGTGTTTCAACTTGCCAGGCAGTCTGGGCTCTGTGAAAAAGTACCAGAATGCAGTGCTGTGGAGGAAAAAAAAACAGGAAAAAATACAGTATAATTTATGGACTGTTCATAGAAGCAGGATTATATGCGCATAAATTTAATGGAAATCATCCGGGAATCTATCCGGCAGTCAAGTGCAGTCACCGGGGAGGAATCACCGGAAGTGATCCGCTTCTCTGCCGCGGCAGATCTTGACCCGAGCCCGAGGTACATATTTTCCGAAACGGGTGAAAGCGTTGTTTATGTTGCTGCTGGGTGGAACGTAGATTTTAATTAACAGTCTCAGACGACATGTACACGTTCGGGAAGGTTCTTTCTCGCGCGTTGCCGCGACGCTCTCGTTGCGGCGCACGCTCGCTCGTTTGATGATGGAAGTCATCATAATTAATGACTGCGGAAAATGTTTGCTGTCGGTAAAAGCTTTAAATATTCACTTCACGGCGGCGAAATTTGCGGCCCAAGTACGGTCCATTGCTTGGTGGAACATCCGCCGGGTGAGGGCGGTTGGTTATCGAACTAGATTGCAGTTTGTTAAGTATACTGGGAACATGCTCTATGAAGTTGTTGAACAATGAATTTAAATAAAGATTGAAATAAAGTATTGATAGAACTGAAGAATTATTCACTGGCAACAAAATGTATTTTAAGTTGAATGTTTTTTAACAAAACGAATATTAGTTTGAATAGTCTATAAATTTTTGAGACTCAAAATTGAAAAGAATTGAAGAGAGCAAACATGTTGTTCAAGTTTGCACAAATTAACACTAGCGTGCCCAGAAGCAGACATTAACAGAAAGGCACAGACCTTTCAGAAGAATGTTTTGACCTGGAATAGTCTGGAAATCGGGTAATCAAAGAATCAAAGAAATCTACTATAACTTATCACAAAAATACCGTTTGATTAAATAGATTGAAAAGTCTAATTCTCGGGTGCTATTGGATTTTTGTCAAATGGACAAGAAATTAGACTTGAAACTGGACTTAAAGAGATGAAATCGGAGCTGCAATCGGATCTGATATAGTTTATTAAATTAAACTTGAATTTGTACTAGTTTGGGCTTGAAATTGTATTTCAAATTGAACTGGAAATTGAACGAAAATTTGGAATACTTTGTATTTGAAGTTTTACTTGGAATTGGTTATAAAATAGGATTTATAAAGAATTTAATATTTTTATTTGCAATTGGACTTGAAATTCGACTTGAAATTGGAATTAATATAAATATAAACATTAATAATTTTATTAATCTGGTTGTGATGCCCGTGGAAGTTTACAGTTATAGAAGGTTAAACAAAATTAGCATTCTCTTGTTTACATCCCAACACTTGCCTAAGCAAACAATTGTAAGCGTTTTGCTCCGAGGATGAAGGCATAGATCTTCGAAACGTCAACCGAAAAGGTCAAATTCGTAATAAATCTGAGACCAAAAAACCACATCTTTTAGTAAAACTTCAGCGGTCTATTCTAATTCTCTTAAAATTGTTATTGAAATTGAATGTAAATTCTGTTTAAATTTGACTTGGAATTACATTATTTTGAAATTGAACTTTAAATTGGACATTAAATTACATACATACAGATATACAGTTTTAATTGAAGTTAGGACGTTTTACCTCTTTTCTGGTGCGTTTTTTCTCTTTTCCAGTCTCGTTTCTCCACTTTTTGACGTAGGACTAGGTCTTTGATTTCTATTCTATCTATATGGAGGTGCACTTTGGAAAAACGAAAAGGGAACATGTAATGAAAAGTGGTTATAGTTTGCACGGTTATAACTCAGTCATCCATCAATAGATTCTAGAGATATTTGTATCAATCGATTGGAAATTTTTCAAAAAATCCATTACAACAAGTAGATTACATGTTTTCTTAACAGACGTTTAATAATTAAGAAAATATTAGACGAATATTCATTATTTTCATTTTTTTTGCCTTCCCACGTCAATGCTTCCCTAGCACAGATGACAAAAATATATACGAGACGAGCAATGGGTTAAGCTCCCTTATGATTGTATTTAATTTACGCCCTAGCTATTGCTGCTTCCTCGGATAAGGCAACGAAGGCATCCAAATTCACCAATCCATCGACTCATCCGCCAGCGAACGATATGGTTTTGCCTGCTATGCCTTTTGCTGCGCATCGTCATTCGGTCGCGACACATCGGCAGGAAAGGTTTTATTTGAAACATTGCTTGCCTTACGGTGCGCATCGTCATTCGGTCAGCGGCTTTGGTTGGCGACACATCAGCAAGCAGCTAGCTTGCGACACATAACATAAATATAAAAGTCTATCTTGATTACAGATCCTACCAGTAGCGTTTGCCCGGTAAACAGTATTCCCACCAATAATGCACACACCTCCACACACACCAACACACACACGCCCACACACACACCCACACACACACACCCACACACACACACCCACACACACACCCACACACACCCACACACACCCACACCCACACCCACACCCACACACACACACACACACACACACACACACACACACACACACACACACACACACACACACACACACACACACACACACACACACACACACACACACACACACACACACACACACACACACACACACACACACACACACACACACACACACACACATACACACATACACACATACACACACACACACACACACACACACATCTGATGGACGAAAGTAGACAATGGACACCACGAGTCAGAAATTTGAGAATTCGAGATTAACAAACGGACCTTTTCACGTCTACCATTTAAATTAGCTGAAGAGTTGAAATTATGAATTTTTCACATGTAAGAACACAATCATTTAATGCGCAACTTGGGCATCTATATGTATATGAAATTCGTACAAAAATCACCGGATTTAGCATTGGGAGACGAATTGCTCTACATTCGTAGTCCTAAGTCAAGCCTGCGCCTGTGCCACTAGGCGTAGAACCTTGTAATTTTTGTTCCATTTTTTCTTCTTTTCTGTACCGGTTTTCGTAAATTTTTCTTTTGCTATGTCCCGTGTTTTCAGTTTCCTTATTTTCCTGTCTCATTTAGTCCAGTTTTTGCTCTTGTTTTTCACTCTTTTATTGTATTTTTCTCTTCCGTTTTCCGTCTTTTCTCTTCCTTTTTTTCTCATTTCGTTTCCAGCTTGTGGGCTCATATGCAATTTGCAAGGTAAGGTGACTACTTCAAACACTTCACCCTATTTATACAGTCAGCCTCGTCTCACCTTACAGTTCCCATTTGACACATTCCAGCGTTAGGGGACACCATTCCCACTACGAAAATCAGTCACTATTTCATCAAATCCTTGGCATCAAAGTGGAAGATAAGGTCCTCGTTAATCAACTATTTTACAAGCTATTTGCTAAAAAAATTGATGAAACAGGAAGTAGTTTTCACACAGTAGAAATGGATACTACTCGTGTCCCGCAACGCTGGAATGCGTCATTCGTTTTGTACAATCACCCAGGTGACTCTCAGAATTGGGCAAATTGGGCCCTCGCCTAAAAAATTATGGTGAGGTGATGGCAATACAGTGCTTCGTCTTTTTCCAACGCTCCTCATTCTTGTTTTTCGTCTTCGTTTGTTTCGTTTTTCTCCTTTTAGATTTCCCTTTTTTAATGTCACCTGTTCTCTATTTGTGACCCCTTTGCTCTCCGGTTTTCATTTTTTATCTGCCGTTGTCCGTCACTGTCTCTCTTCAAATCGCAAATTCTTTTCTGTCATCTATGCTATTTTTGCTCTCCGGTTTCCTTTTATATCTCCGTTTTTCGTCTCTTTTTCTTCAGGTTTACCTTTTTCTATGGTCCGTTTTGCCTGTTATTCTTTTCATGTTTTTCTGTCCCATTTTCCAATTTCATTACCATTTTCCGTACTCGTTTTCCTCGTTTCTTCTATCGATTTTATTTCTTTCCTCTAGTTATTCTTCTGTCCTTCTCTTGAGTCGTTTACTTTCTCTCACTTTCCCGTTTTTTTACCTTTTCGGTCACGTTTTTCCTCTTCTTGTCTCGTCTTACCTCCATTTGTCTCGATTTTCTTCCTTTTCACTCTAGTTTTGACGTAGAACTACGTCTTTGTTTACTAAACTGGGACTGGGTAGCACTTTGTGAAAACGAAAATAGAAGTGTAACGTTTGAATGAAAGATTTCAAATGGTAATAACTACTAAACTACTGAACGAAACTGAACAATTTATATGTCGTTGGATAGATAAAATGACCAGCAATTTTATAGGGGCGTGAGAGAGCAATTTGAAGGAGGGCGTAAGAGGGGGGGGCTCCCATGCAAATGAAACACAAATTTCCTCAAATCTCGAGAACTAATCAAGCAAATGGAAACAATTGACCAAACTCGTGACTTTAGTAATGACCTTGAAATGCGGTCAGGCATATATTAATATTTTTTTGAAACGATGATTCTACAATTGATGAAGGGACGGTAAGGGAAAGTAATGAAGAAGGATTTTTTTTCCGGGAATGAAGGGGAAGGGTGGAAAGAAAGGGGGGGGGGGGTAATAGGTAGCTATGCTTAACAAGTTGTCGTTGTGACTCCTATCTTTTGTCCAATGCTGATTATAATCTCTGATTACAGCTTGGTTCGACCCATGCACCTTCCAGCATTGGACAAAAGATAGGAGTCACAACGACAACTTGTTAAGCATAGCTACCTACTACCCCCCCCCCTTCCTTTCCACCCTTCCCCTTCATTCCCGGAAAAAAAATCCTTCTTCATTACTTTCCCTTACCGTCCCTTCATCAATTGTAGAATCATCGTTTCAAAAAAATATTAAATGGAAACAAATTTGGCATGTGGGGGTTTCAGAAGACAGGATTTTTTCAGGTGTACTGAGACCTCTTCATCTTCTAAGAGGGGAGGCTCCCATACAAATAACATACAAATTTCCTCATAACTCGAGTACTAATCAAGCAAGTGGAACCAAGTTTGACATGCGCAGGTTTTTGGAGGCAAGATTTTTTTTCTATGATGTACTGAGACCCCTTTCCCTTTCTAAGATGGAGGGGACTCCCATACAAATGAAACATGAATTTCCTCATAACTCTAGAACTAATCAAACAAATGGATCAAAACTTGGTATGAGGGGACTTTAGAAGGCAAGATTTTTTTATGGTGAATTGAGACCTTATTTAAGAGGGGGGGGGGGGCTCCCATACAAATGAAATACAAATTTCTTCATAACTGTAGAATTAATCAAGTAAATGGAACAAAATTTGGCATGTGGGGGTTTTTGGAGGCATGAATTTATTTTGAATTTATTTATTTCATGATGGGTTGAGGCCCGTCACCCGTGGTAAGAGGATAAGGCCCGTGGTAAGAGGATAAGGACTCTCATACAAATAAAACAGAAATTGAGCATTCATTACCATTTCAACCTTTATGATGCACACACGTGATTTTTAAAAGAAATCTATGTCTCAATGGTTGCAGGCGTTGTACTTATGAAACGCCGTCCACGTATCTCAAAGCCACCATTGCATTCAGTTAAGAATTGAATCTGAATTTTGCGCTCTTCTCTTTTAAACATTCACTTAAAAAATGGCACTCACAGATTCCTATAAACTTGCCTATGCCAGAAATGCAGCTTACATTAGTCTTTGATACGATGATCTGATATAGTCCTACGTCACCCTTTCGTACAAGCCTTAGGGCTGTATATCTTGTAGTTTTTCCTTTTTTTCTGCCCGCTCTTTTCAGCCCTCATGTTTGTTTTTCTCTTTTCTATTCCGTTTTCGTTTTTTTGCTTACGTTTTTTCTCATTATCAGGCCGCTTCCTACATCAATGAAGTAATTTGCGGTTTCGTCACCAACGAGAATGACATTTGCTGAGGATCGCTTATGTAGGAGTGAGAGGGGAGCAAAGAGTGGAGGAGAGGATCCGGGAGTTTGGAATTTGATGTTGTTGATATTACTCCTACTGCAAACAGCCTCAGCGAGGGCCTCAGCTAATGTCAAAATTTCTTTATGTGTGTGCGTGGTGGAATACTTCATTGCAGATTACCACCGAGCGAGAAATTTTAATCTAGCTACTGTTTACTTTCTGGACGACGACACTATGCCGGCCCTTACGACATGCAAGGTACTGCACGTGACGTTGTTCGTCTGTCAGCTTATGTTAGCCGCGTTTCTCGGCGCGGGTTTTCGAGGGAAGGCCCCGTTCCTATGTAATAGACTAATCTCAAGTTTTTAGTCTTGACCTTGAAATGCGGCCTTCCCTTGAAACCCCGCGCCGAGAAACGCGGCTAACATAAGCTGACAGACGAACAACGTCACGTGTAGTACCTTGCAAGTCGTAAGGGCCGGCATAGTGTCGTCGTCCTGAAAGTAAACAGTAGTTAGATTAAAACTTCTCGCTCGGTGGTAATCTGCAATTGATGTAGGAAGCGGCACAATATGTGTCGATAACCCAACCAAAACGCGTCGCTATTCTTGAGAAGTAGATTTTGCGGTCTCCTTTTGTCCAGCGCCTCTATGGTTCAAAGGTACAAGTACCAGCGAACCACATACCCTGGCGGGTGTTGTGGGTTCGAATCCGGTTGTAATCTCAGATTACAGCTTGGTTCGACTCATGCACCTTCCAGTATTGGACAAAAGGTAGGAGTCAAAATGACTACTTGTCAAGCATAGCTACCAATACCCCCCCCCCCCCCCCCTTCCTTTCCGCTCTTCCCCCACCTTCACCAAAAATTTTCATTTCTTCCCCTACCGTCCCTTCATCAATTGTAGAACCATCGTTTCAAAAAATATTAATATATATGTATGACCGCATTTCAAGGTCAAGACTAAAAACTTGAGATTAGTCTATGAGGTAATATCGTTGAAAAACAACACAAACAGGAGAGATCCCTTGTTGCTGCCTATAGGCACTCCCGACAAGTAGTAAACCGGGAAGAGAAACAAATTCCACTGGGCGCCCATTAAATAGGTTTTAAATACGAATATAAAAATACACTGCCAGTACTCGCTCAACAGACCCATTTTTATAGGAAACTACATAGAAAATGGGATTGTTATGCGAGTAGTGGCAGTACAGATAGACGTAAAAACCATAAGGTTGGTCGTTACGGATCGCTCAGGCACAAATCCGTGTTGGTCGATGGATATACAGTCTGGCCTCAATCATGGGTCACACACAATTATGGGTCATTTTAGCTTTTTCTGCTGATTAATGCGTGAATATTATACGAAATGATTGCTAAAATCGTTACTCATAAGTAACACCAATATTTTGATCAATAAATTAGTGATATTTAAACGCTAATCAGCAGCTAGAGCTAAAATGACCCACAATTGTGTGTGCCCCATGATTGTGGACTGACTGTATTATACTTTGTTTTGGTCCTCCTCCTTTTGTGTCGTGTTCTGTTTTCGGTAATTCCGCTTATTTTTGCCTTTTTCTATTACACTTTTTCAATTGGAGCTTTCAACCGATAGTTTTTTTTATTCAGTTTGTTCAACCGATAGCTGGTTCGCAACAAACTTTTCCTTCACTAGGCCGTTTTTTCCTTTCTTGAACCATTTTTCTCTTTTTCTGTCAGGTGGTCGTGATTTTTTCTCTCGTCATTATCGTTTTCTTTGTCATTTTATTATGTTTTCTCTCATCTTACTTCTTTTCACTTCCATTTTTGCACTTTTTCTGTGCAGTCTCCTCTATTTTGTTTCCTTTTTACTCTATATTTTCCCCCTTTTTCTTCTTTTTCTATTTTTACGTGACATTTACCACCGCATTCTCTTCTTGTTTTCTCTCGTGGTCTTTTCCGTATTTTTCCTAAAGAGCAGTAAAAGACGGACTACTGCTAAATCCGTCGATAATTCATTTGTGAATAAGCTAAGAAAATTTGACTTACATTTTCAAAAAAAAAAACCTCCAAGCTCGTTCAGCTTACTGTTTGTTTCATAAGATACGAATTTTTGATTCAGGAAAATATTTAGGAAATCCGTGTTTTGCGTCCGTAACTGAGGAGCAGCAAAACGGTTCTTATGAAAACTTTATTATTAGAAGATTGAAATTGAGGCTTGTCCTGCTGCTGTTGAACATTGCTCTTGAGGGGGTGATCCAATGAGCGGGCATCGAAACAAGAGGCACGATTTTTAGCCTTGGGACTTTGCAGATAACTTTGAGAATCTTCTTTTAGGTTAGGGCCAACCAACCACAGGTGAAAGCCCCATCAAATAGTAAATAAATAAATAAATAAATCTCTTTTTTCGTCCATTGATTTTACGTGATTTCGTTTTACATCCCATTACGTCGTCTTACGTAAAACACGTCCGAAATTTGAATTAACGTCTAAAACTTGAATAAACGTCCTGTTTTTTAGGTCCAAAATTTGAATTAACATTCTATCGTTTAATGTCCCGTAATTTGAATTACGTCCTCTTTTTTAACGTAGTAGAAGTGGACGTAAAACGAGATTTGAATGTATCATGGACAGGAACTTTACTATGGCGGAAGCAATCTACGCTGGACTGAAAACGAAGTCTAGGATCGAAGACCAAATACATAAAAGGAAGAGGTTCAAAGGTAACCAACACGTGCCTCTTACAGACAATAACCGGTGATAGCATCGAACTAGCAGTGGTAGATGAGTTCGTAGATTTGGGATCGCTGGTGACCGCGGAATATAACACTAGTAAGAAGATCCAGTGGCACATTCAAGCGAGAAATAGGCCTACGGCCACTTCGCAAAACGCCACGATCAAGAAGCATTCATCGCCGCACGAATCTGACGATGTACAAAACCCCTATTAGTTTGGTAGTTCTTTATAGACTTGAAGCCGTACTGCGCCATTGCCGTGTTCGAGTGGTAGGTGTTTCGGATGATATTGAGCGAAATACAAACTAAAACTGAAGAGTGGTGGAGGAGTATGAATTACGAGCTACAGGCACTGCTTAGAGAGATTTCAATTGTACATCTAGCGAAAGTCGGTGAGCTTCGATTGGCTGGACACGACCTAAGGATGCCAGTCGACAGTACAACGAAAACAATTCTCTTCAACAACCACACCGGCCCCAGGAACAGGGTGATTCAACGTGCAAGATGGCTCGACCAGTTCGAAAGTGATTTGTAACTTCTGAGAGGACGGGGAAATTGGCAACGAGTGGCCCAAGATCGAGTTGAATGGAGACGACTACTTGAAATAGCACAAGCCACCCCGTTAGGCTGCTGACGACTTAAAATCAAAGTTAGAATTGAACTTGAAATTACACCAAGCGTAATGGACATCAAATTAAGGCTTGAAATTGGATATGAATTAGATACAAATGATTTAATTTGAACTTGAAACTAAACATTAAATTAAACTTGAAATCAGTGTTGAAATTGAGCATGCCATTAGAATTGAATTTATACTTGAAATCAAGCTTTGAAATTTAATTTACAGCTGGAATTAGAACTGGGCTTGAGACCGATTAAAACTTGATGTAATCAATTTACTTGTCGCAAAAATAGTGGCAAATTAAAAACTGCAGAGCTCTGGGTTATAGAAATTATTTTGTTTATTATTTATTTTAAAAGAGAAGGTGTGGCACGTGCCCCAGTTTGCCACAGTCTGGACACGCCAGTGCAAATTAATAACTCCATGCTGACAACTGGAATCCCATGGTTTTTTCTTGAATTTTATGTCGATTGTAAACCAAACAATAAAAAGACCAAGCAATATGAATTGGAAAATCAACCCGTTCTTTTAAAACCTCTGAAAGCTCTTATCTCACCCACCGAATACAACCAAACACTTGTGTTTTCTGCCTGGTGAGGACATGTTACATTTGTTCACCAACCCGGAAGGCAAATGTGGAACAACCGTGATCGAACTATCGACCACATCGGCAACGAGTGCCGGAATCATCCCAGCGGACACAGTGCGATGCGATGGTGTAGTCCAACAATCGACAAACGCGGTATCGCGCTCCGGGGATCTTGGAGAAAAAGTTAAAATTTATTAACGTCATTTATTAGCCTGTTTATTTGTGCCATTTATATAAAGCCAGCAGCAGTCAGTGATGTGAACGATGGTGTCACGGCGCTCTGCGGGAAAGGTGAAAAGCTTCGATCCGGCCTGCCGAACACGGCCAATCGCCGGCCAGCGACAAACCCTACCGGGCACCGACGGCCACCACTATTCGGGACCACTATTATTGCCCTGGTTGTCTTCCCACGAACGATAGCGGTTCGATTATTGCCGGTGATAAATCAGCTCACTTTCAAAGGAGATTTTATTGGACTGCTCACCACCATTTCGTACCGGTTTGCGGGCGGCAATGGTCGTTCGTCCGCCGGTCAAAGGCATTGCAACACTGCTGAAGGATACTTAGTTCCAGTGTGAAACAAACCCTTTCGAGAAATTGGATCGATAAAGTTAAAGACATAAATTAGGCGAAAAACTTTTCCTGGAGTTAAGCAGTACTGTTAGTTTAGAGTTTTCTCGTCCGTTATTGAGTTTTAATCATAAGAAACTGGATTTACTTTTCCAATTTCAAATGCTAATAGCTGCTTCGCAGCTGGTATTGCGCCAATATTAAGAACATCAAACAGTTATCGAGAACTGTGAAACAGACACTTCATTACGCGATTAACATCGCCGGCAAAGAAAAACCGCCTTTCATCGTGCCATCACCTGCCAATTTTGCGAAGAAAGAGTATACACTTTGGGAGAACTTTACCGCTTAAAAGTCGTTTCAATCTGTTTTTTTCTCTCTCACTATCCTTCTGTCGGCATGTTGCTAGCAAGAAAGAAAGTATAATAGAAATTTATTGAGCATTCAGAGGCGAGAAAATTTAATTTCGGGTAACTTTTTTTCCTGAGCTCTTCTTACCAACTGTCCGCCGCCGGAGGCGCAGAACAAAGGAGTAGTAGAACGTAAAATATTAACTTTACCGTATCTACAGGAAACTGTGCTGGCTGCAGAAAGAGGTGATAACTGTATTACTGAACTGAAAATGCTTATTTTCACTAAAAAGTTGTAACTGATTGATTATAACCATTTCTATTACATAGTGCTAAATTTAAACGAATTTCAAATATTCCGTACAAACTTTCTCCTCCTAGAAATGTGTACATCCTCTGAGACAGTTTACATTTCCGCTTTCACCCAAAAGTGATATATTTTCCTGTCCGGATACGAAATCAACTGACTATTCCCAGTAAGCCACTGTCGGCTGTCGGCTGTTCATTACTCGACGGAACCTAATATGTGGAAAACAGCAGTTTTTACGCCTCAATGTAAACCACCACCACCACCGTTCGTTGCAATGAAATGTACTGCATCGTTCGTTTTTCGGAGGAAAAAACATCCTTCCCCATACAGTTATGGTTGAACTGAATAACGAAACCAACAAACATGGAACCCTCGACTAGGGCCGCCGGAGCGTCGAAAAAAAACGATCCATTACTTTGTCACCTTTCTCGCACCTTTAATCAAAAATCAATACCCCAACCTCAAGGCCGCCTGCGGAAAACATCCACCCAGCTAAGCCATTTGCCCCTACTAGCCTCATCTCCCTGCTCTACTACTGCTCGCTCTACGCTGTGGTAGTGGTGATGGTGGCGTAACTTTGCCATCTTCGTCCGTCGTCAGCTCGGAGGCGGTAGCAACGTGCAACGATGCCGGTGCACGTGGGAAGGGAGATGTGATGTGATGTTACCTTATTTAACATTTTAAAATTCTTGCGCAGCATCCATTTTGGTGCGGTGTGTCAAGTTACGGAACAATTACGAAAGTTTGATGACATGTTTTCTGAAAGAAAAATAAAGTGTCGATTGAGCTAAAAAACGCTATCAAAGATTTAAACTTTCTTATGGAGGGAGTAAATAGGCTCGTAGAGGAACAGAAAACCTTATGATACTGAATTCGATATTTAGAATGCAGTGAACACACTGTGAAAATTCTCACTTTCGATTACCGGTCGCGTGCATTTCCAATTACACCACCACGTGAAAAATTAGTGTACGGATTGTTAACGCTTCTTTCTTCTGGTAGGTTTTCTTATGGAAATCAATGACATTTAGATAAAAAACAAGGCTAGACGTGATTGTTACCAATAAACTATCAGTTTAGTTGTTTAGTGGCTCCTTTTAGTTGTTATCGATGCAATGATCACTTAAATAATTATTCTAATAATCTCAACATCTCTATCTTTTACTCTCTTTTCTCTTTCATCTCGATCGCTCTTATAGTTTTTCACTCCCTCTTTCGCTATTCCGCTTCTTCCACCCTCTCTTTCGTACCCTCCTTTCTTTTCTTTATGAAATCCTCTTTCTTTTTCTCTCGCTTCCTCTGTTACCCTCTCTCTCTCTCTCTCTCTCTCTCACACACACACACACACACACACACACACACACACACACACACACACACACACACACACACACACACACACACACACACACACACACACACACACACACACACACACACACACACACACACACACATACACATACACACACACACACACACACAAACACACACACTCACACTCACACACACTTCGCATCGTCTTCCACTCTTTCGTTTCCTGTTTTTATCTTTCACAGCTTCCCGATTTCTCTTTTACTCTCTCATTTTTTTCCTCTCTCTTCAAGTCTCACACAAAAAAAACACGACGATATCCCCTTACACATGTTTACAATTAACTAGTCAAACTGGTATTTTTGACCATTTTAGGAAAATCTTGTGAGCAGAATTTTAGCAGAAATTTATGAGAAAAATGAGTAAATGTATGGGTTTGATTATGGGTAAATGATAAAAAATTCTTACGATTTTTGGCCGACTCTTTGGTCCACTCAGCCTGAAAAACAAAATGTTGCAAACAAAGGTTTTTTTGTAACGATAGTTTTTTACAATTAACGGAGGGAGCTGTAGAAGAAAATAGTGAAACACAGAGACGATAGGATCTAAAAGATTGAGATCAGGCGTGAAGGGGAAAGAGCGGAAAATGAGGGGATTGTGGAGTCTCTCTGTCCAGCCCATCTGTGGTTCAAGGGATCACTACTACCCGCGAGCCACATGGCATGGGAGGAGAAGTGGGTTCGTAACCCGTTGTAATGCTCCGATTACAGCATGGTTCAATCCATAGAATCCTCCAGCTTGGATAAAATATTGCGGTACATAACTTCTTGAGCGTTGCTTTATATGACCCTTCCTTAATCCCAATCCCAATCCCAATCCCAATCCCAATCCCAATCCCAATCCCACTCCCAATCCCAATCCCAATCCCAATCCCAATCCCAATCCCAATCCCAATCCCAATCCCAATCCCAATCCCAATCCCAATCCCAATCCCAATCCCAATCCCAATCCCAATCCCAATCCCAATCCCAATCCCAATCCCAATCCCAATCCCAATCCCAATCCCAATCCCAATCCCAATCCCAATCCCAATCCCAATCCCAATCCCAATCCCAATCCCAATCCCAATCCCAATCCCAATCCCAATCCCAATCCCAATCCCAATCCCAATCCCAATCCCAATCCCAATCCCAATCCCAATCCCAATCCCAATCCCAATCCCAATCCCAATCCCAATCCCAATCCCAATCCCAATCCCAATCCCAATCCCAATCCCAATCCCAATCCCAATCCCAATCCCAATCCCAATCCCAATCCCAATCCCAATCCCAATCCCAATCCCAATCCCAATCCCAATCCCAATCCCAATCCCAATCCCAATCCCAATCCCAATCCCAATCCCAATCCCAATCCCAATCCCAATCCCAATCCCAATCCCAATCCCAATCCCAATCCCAATCCCAATCCCAATCCCAATCCCAATCCCAATCCCAATCCCAATCCCAATCCCAATCCCAATCCCAATCCCAATCCCAATCCCAATCCCAATCCCAATCCCAATCCCAATCCCAATCCCAATCCCAATCCCAATCCCAATCCCAATCCCAATCCCAATCCCAATCCCAATCCCAATCCCAATCCCAATCCCAATCCCAATCCCAATCCCAATCCCAATCCCAATCCCAATCCCAATCCCAATCCCAATCTCAAACTCAACCGAAATTCCAATCCCAATTCCGATCTCAGGCCATTCGACGATTTTTCGAAACTACACCGATTCTGATGAATACAATACTTTCCAAATTTCTTTTAAGCGAGCAAACAAATTATTGAAGCAACATGAAGCAAAGGCTCAGAGACATAATCGTTTGTAAATAAATATCTAAAAAACTTGAGGTTACCTCTTTTTCCATGAAAGAGTTAGGGAAATCATCCGATTTTAACGGATATCACTTATTGCAAAAGAACATAACTCTTGAATCAAGCGTCATAGAGCGAAAATTTTGTTTAATATTTTATTCCCAGTTGATTCATTTGATTGCGTGGTTTTGTGATGTATCGGCTGGAGAATTCCTGGCATTTGGAGCTTGAAACTCACGAGAATAAACCACGCATCTCGCAAGGGCCGAAAGTCGAAAAGAAAAATTATCGCAGCATTAGTATTCTTATATGGTGCAACTAGTACTTAGCCTTGTCCGATTTCGCTGGAGAAAAATCCGTAGTTTTAACATTTCGGCACCAACCATTCTAAAGGACGTAACTGCAAAATGTATACAAACCGAGTGAGAGTTATTTCCTGCTGGACTAGCATAGAGAAAGTCTCGGTTTGTTTACATTTTCCAGTAAGGCCCTTTTAAAAAGTTAGTGTATTTCCGAAGAAAATCTATCTCCGAAGAAAAAAACTACAAGATATACAGCCCTAAGGGTTGTACGAAAGGGTGACGTAGGACTATATCAGACCATTAGATCAAAGACTAATGTAAACTGTATTTCTGATACATGTATGTTTATAAGAATCATTGTTTAAGTGAATGTTTAAAAGAGAAGAGCGAAATATTCAGATTCAATTTTTCATTGAATGCAATGGTGGCTTTGAAAATACGTGGACGGGGGTTCATAAGTCCAACGCCTGCAACCAGGAGCCCTTTAGGAGCCACCCTCCTAAAGAAGGGAGAGGTCTAAATTTACCTTAGAAAAAATTTGTTTTATCGGTATTGTTCTTGATTGCATTTGAAGGGAATTAATATTACTGATACAGTTGCGATTTGACCTAAATTATTCAAGGACGCTTACTCACAACTTTCGTTCTTGAGCTTTCTTCAAACGATTTTCGCGTTCATCTTTCGTTTTTCGTTGTTTGGTTTTTTATTCATTTGTCTTTAGTTTTTCTCTTTTTCTTTGTTATGTCTACTCTGTCGCCTTTTGCGTTTGTTTCCTTGCAGTTAGTACTCGAAAAAATGGACAGCCCTGCATAAAGGCGAATATAAAACGTATTCAGCGCATACACTTTTACCCCTGGTAGTATTCTTTTATCTGTCAGCTCATGGTAATGACTACTGACCTGCTGACACTGTTTGTCATTTTTAGTTTTCAACTCATTCATGAATTGCAGTGCTGAACGGATTTTTCGACTAACCTGTCAGTCAATTTTCTTGCTCTTGACTGGATCTAAAAGATTAGTTTTTTAAACAGCCCGCTTTTCTAAATCAGCCAAAACCTGACTGAAGGAAATTAATTAAAAAATTTGAAACAATGTTCACGGTTAATGGAATTTCGTCTGCCGTTGTCGGCAGTACAAAATTAATGAATGATTCTCATTTGATTTCATTCACTATTGTCAAGAACGAATGAATGTAGCGAACAACACGAACATGGACGCAAGTGATTCGCTCGAATCGGTGGTTTCAGGTTGCTAATGCTGACTTCATTTCATTTGTGCTAGAAATAGTAAAGAATGAGTAGTATATTGCATCAATTCAGGCATATTGCATAAATTTAACATGAGATTTCTAAGCACCACTTGTCGTTTCGTTGTTAATATTTTTTTGAAACGGTGGTTCTACAATTGATGAAGGGATGGTAGGGGAAAGAAATGAAAATTTTTTGGTGAAGGAGAGGAAAGAGCGGAAAGGTGAGAAGGGGGGGGGGGATTATTGGTATCTACGCTTAACAAGTAGTTGTTTTGACTCCTACCTTTTGTCCAAAGCTGGAAGGTGCATGGGTCGAACCAAGCTATAATCTGAGATTATAACCGGATTGCACTTGTACCTTTGAACCATAGAGGCGCTGGACAAAAGGAGACTTCAAAACCCACTTATTAAGATAGCGACGCGTCTGGTTGTGTTTTAGACACAAATTGTGCCTCTTCCTCCGTCTACTGTAGGTAATCACCGACCAAGAAGTTGAAATTTAACTTGTTTTTACTGGAAGGACGACGAAACTATGCAGGCCCTTACGACTTGCAAGGTACTACACGTGACGTTGTTTGTCTGTCAGCGTGTTAGCCGCGATTCTCAGCGCAGGTTTTCGGGAAAAGGCCCCACTCCTATGAAATAGACTAATCTCATGTTTTTAGTCTTGTGTGTGTGTGTGTGTGTGTGATACAATCCATCGCCCGCTGACCGGCAGCGCTTTTATGTAAAAAAATTATTTGCATCTCTTAGCTAGAAAGTTGGTTTCTGTTATAAATGCAAATAATTTTAGTCCTGGAGATGGAAGGTGAAAGCTCTATTGTTCATCCAGCGACCCATTTCTAGAATGCCTGGATATACACGCACATTCCGAGGTCTCCTTCATAAACAATAAGCCCCGCATGAATACTTTTATGTATCCACACTTCCAGAATAATTTTCATTATTCTGGCGCGTATTTAGTGTAATATATTTAAAATTGAGAACAATAATAATTAAGAGGATCCATATCAATATTTTTGTTTTCACCCGTGCATTGCACATCTCTTAACGCTAGCTACTCTAGTATTCTCGCAATTTGCCGAAAAATATCGACCACACTATGTATCGACAAATATTGACATTTAAGTTATTATTTTAACGATATCTATTACCACCGATAATTTGACAACAAAGTCACAAACAACATATCAACAACTATTCACAATAGTTGGTGCGAAAGATTTGTACCAAAAAGAGTCACGGTGGCAATACACGAATGAAAACAGAATACTTATCTTCATCTGTCGAATGAAATATTCTCCAGGTCACATAGCAACACTTTACCGCACTGCACCGCGGCTGTATTGTCATCTCTAGCTCAAATCAAGAATGAAAGAGCAAGTAAACAGAAAACAAACTTCGTCCGATTGCCGCCGTTCACGATCTCTCCGTCTCGGCTTCCCTGCATCAACCACTAATGCTTTCGGCCACACATCTTCCCATTTTTCTGCACTATTTGTTTCATTTTCTTCTGTCCCCCCCGCACAGCAGCGAAGGCAACGTAAACATATTTTGCTCGTTGTGATCAAACCACTAGTGCTCACTGGCAGATTTCATAATATTCACACGCGGCATTATATATTTCACAATTCTAAAGTATAACACCGATTTATTACGCGCTAATAACGCAAGTTTTCGATAATTAATTTGCGCGAATCCGAAATGCACTTTCTTCTTTAGACAGTGTTCCCAGTCCTCGACTAATCTCATGTTTTTAGTCTTGACCTTAAAATGCGGTCATACACATAATTAAAGTCATACGCTCTTTCCCCTCCTTCACCAAAACATTTTCATTTCTTTCCTCTACCATCCCTTCATCAATTGTAAAACCACCGTTCCAAAAAAAAATAAAATTAATTATATGTATGACCGCATTTCAAGGTCAAGACTAAAAACATGTGATTACTGTGTTTCGTTGTTGTCTTTTTAAACTCTGTTAGCCATTTTTGATTATTCTTTACATCTACCTTTCTATCATTTTTACATTGTCTTTTTGTCCCTTTGCAGCGATCGTCTTTTGCGGCACTTTTGGTTGCACTTGATGGTGTTTTACGTAGCCATTTTGGTCATTTATTGTCGCTATCGCCTTTTAATTGCCTTTTCTGCATCTATTTATAGCCTTTTCATCATTTTTTGTCTCTTTTACATTTACACTTCTGTGGCGTTTGTCAATTAATTTTTGTCTTCACTTTTTCGTAGTCTTCCCATCGTCTTTTCGCTGCTTCTTCGTCGTCCTTCTGTATTTATTTTCAATCCTTTCATTGTTTTTTGACGTTTTTACGTCATCTTATTGTTGTCAGTTTGATTTCGTTTCACCGTCTTTTGCCATCTCTTTGTTGTGTTTCCTTCGAATTGGTCATCTTTTATCATCTTTTTAGCATCTCTTTGTTGTAATTTTATCATCTTTTCATTGTATTCTTATGTTTTTGATGTTTTATTGCTTTTACCGGCGCCATTTCGCCGCTTCGTCGTTTTTAGTGCTGTTTTAGTATTTTTTCTTCATTTGTTTGACAGTTTTACATTGTCTTTTGTCGTCGTTTCACTATTTTTTTGTTATTTTCCTCGTATTTTTGCCGTCTTCATGCTGCCATTTCTACAATTTCGTGTATAAGTCATTTTTTATCGTTGTGTTTCCTGAAGGCTTAAATGTTCAACAGTTTTTTATTATCGCGTAGAAGCAATGAAACTAATTGAAACTAAATGCAAAGGATAAAGATTCCAGCTACTTGGTTGTTCATTTGACAGTAGTAAAGGAGTTTGTAGTTTTATTGCACTGCAGAAATCAAATTAGGAACTGTCCAAATGTGCTAAGAAATGGAAACAAAAATATTTTGCCGTTTCATGCCATCACCACCGTACTATCAACGCCATTAGTAAAGAGTTGTATCTGCCGTCAAAGTGATTAATGCAAGTTCGTATTGACAGCATGCCAGCATTAACGTAAATGTTTCCTTTTTATTTCATTCAATCAGTAGAGTAATTTCTCTTTACTATTCTGTTCATTTCTTTCCCTCTATCAGAATCTTTCATACCGGCTCTTTATGAATACATTTATGCTTCTCGGGATATTATTCACAGCAGGTAGCGTGCTCGTGATTGTTATAACTAAGAGAAATTTTCAACATTTTCCGTAAAGTTTATGAAAATCCGTAAATAAGAGAACTGTTGAGTCCGTAAACCTGGTCAGTACTTAACTGATTTATTGTGATATCGTCCAGGTGTATTTTTCTGTATTCCGCACTTCGCTCTTTTTGCAGTTTCTCTATTAATTGAGCAAACTGCTTATTATCTGTGCTTTAGTGTCGAAGTTACTTACCCTTTTTTTCCTTCAGGTGCTTTACTACTTGTCAACTAATCTCGCTCTTTAGAGCCATGAAAGGCGGAGACTAGTTATAATGTTCCCATGAACAAATTCTCCCATGGACAATTCTCCCATACGGTAGTATTCACAGGTCAGATTCCTAACTATGATTGCTGCTTTCCAGCAGAACAGAAATTTGCTAAACCATTCGCATCGACTCACCGTTTGCCAGCGTCATGGCTTACCAGCCGAAAGCGAACGGAAAAATCAGCGTAAAAATATCAACACCCTTGATTGACGCTAAAAGCATAATAACATCAATATTCCCGTCCCCGAGTTTCGCGAACAGCAAAACTGTCAATATAGTCGTACCACACGGCTACGCTTTCAAGTGCTGCTGCTGCTGCTGCTGCTGCTGGCGGCAACCAGCACTCCGGCATCGCAGTCAGTCTCCGGTGTTATCCCTCGTCCTCCAAGCCACTAAACAGCACACCCACTCAAAAAATGACACAGACACCCAACGACGCGAGAGAATTTAGGGAAGTCAGAGGCCGCAGGAGCAGGCGAATAGATACCAAAACGCTTTGCACAGCGCCAGAGCTCGTACCACTCGCTGACGGGGACCATTCAGAGGACGGCCAAAGCCGTGGGACAGGAATGGTTAAGATTGAAAGAGTAACCAAAGTTTGCCGTCGTAGCGGGAAGCGCGTGATGTTGGCCGCACATTGTTCGCTGAGAAAACCCCGCCGAGCAAAATGAAATGAAAGAAAAAATCTAGCAAAAACGCTGAGAGGTAGCTTGAAAAACTCAATCAAAGAGTAATAAAAGCAAACGAAGATTACACTTTATCCCATCACCACCACGCCCACCTTCACCATCGGAGCGTCTTCGACGCCAGCCCACTCAAGCAAACGGAACTTCGATGGAGTGGCTGAAGATAGATTCAAAGCAGAACATTCCGTCGTATCAGTTCAGTAGACAACGTGGGAGAAGCATACTGAAAAAGGGTTGCTTCGTTTTCTTACACATTAGTACCTTCGATTTGCAATTTTCTTTGGTTTTGCAAGATTGCCGATTATGGTTTGGTCTTGTGAAGTTCAATCGCCATGCGTTTGCAGCAGCAATAGTAAATGACCCCGCGCCTCCACCATATTGTTTGGTGCACGTGAAGTGTTTTAGTTCAATTAGAGTTGCTAATTCTGTTCTGTTAAATCGTTTTCAATCGCTTTTATGTAGTATCAAAATTGGTCGCACAGAATTCAATACGTCGTTGTGAGTTTAAAATTATATATTTTATATATTTCGATAAATGTTCATCGACCGAGTGATTCAGTGAGCATTCGGTACCACTCGAAACATTTTTGCGATTTTCCGATTCACCAAAACCTACTCACCGCCACCACAGAAAAGATAACAACAATTTCTACCGAAATGCCGATGACCAATCATCACAGCCAGTTCGAACGCAACCGCAAAATAATGAAGTAGCCCAAAAGTGCCCATTTCGTACCGGATGGAAGCTCTGCTGCCACCCAGTGCTCCCTTGTATCGATCACGGCTAGATAGCGGGCACCAGCTGAAATCGGAATCTGTCGACTCTCACCACCTGAACCAGCCTCCGTGTTCGACTTCGAACACACACCGATATGTATCGATCTGCCCGCCACACTGTGTCACTGTGGCTTACCGATGAATGACAGGACGAAAATCGCGCCCGAGCTTCGTCAAATCGACGGGTGCAGTAGTGTTATCAGCTTGCCGCAGGAAAAATCGATTTCGACTGACGAAATCGCATAATTGAATTGTGCCACAATATCCTGCCTGCATAAGCCGCTGTTGTCATTTGGCTTGGGCTTGGGTTAGGCTCAGTCCGTGCCGTGGTGGTGCCCGCAGGCTTACCACGGCGAAGCTTTATCGTACGGTAGGGCAAAAGTGAATGCTGAGTTCGTATCGGCTGTCTCTCGATGTGACACAGTTCCAATTCCGTTTGGGTCAGGAAATGACGAGTTTCAGTTTCAGGTCAGTGAGGGTTATTATGGATAATTGAGATTTTCTAGCAAAAATTGCATCACGGAAAGCCTAGAGCTGGATGAGAAATGGTAAATACTAAATAGTTTCTCTCATGTACAATCTAATCTGGGATAATGTTTAATGGGACATAACGTATGTAAAGATTACTGGAAAGAAATCATCCTTTTTTCTTTACCTTTCTTCACTAGCTACGGCGACTTATACGTAGAAGTCGTCTTCTTCATTATATTCACTGCAAAGCTACACTCCAGAAACCATAATGCTTGCCCTCTGCTTTCTTCACAGACACTTAAGCATTTTTGTAGTATTTTTGAATGGAATTGTTTTCAAACCAACTTCTTTTCTGACATTCTGCCACTAGAACTAGCCAGCATGAAAATATTTGTTGGTTGTGAAAAAATGATAAAGAATAGTTAAGTGTATCTTTCTATTTTTGCTTAAACAACGCGAATGTTCGGGATACTGAAAATGAACAGAATGCAGAAAAAACTTTTCAAACCTTTTTGGTACTAGATTTATTTTTTGCACTTACCGATAAGGTAGTACTGAGGTGAAACAGGTTCAGTTTGAATTGGATAAAAAAATGATATCACAAATGAAAGCTTCCGCATGTAACGGTTTAGTTTTAATTGCACTCTAAAAGATGCTTTTACGGCCAGTTTTATTAAACCATTTATAAACCTAAGAACATCACCACCTGTTAAAAATCTCTGTTTTAGTATATTTCAACTGGATGACTCACAATTGATTATATTTTTATAGCGAATTTAAGAACAATAATAAAATTGCTCCAAAATATGTACTAGTACTTATTTCTTGCACCAAATTAGCAATGAAACCATTTTGATTTTTAATTGCTTGGCAATAACCGCCAGAATATTGTTAAATTCATGCATATCCGTCCTATAAAGCAACTCGTAATTATACAGAAACTGTTCAGTAAGACCGAAAAGCCGCAGTGGAATCATACTGCAAAAGCGATATATTTTAATATAAACTTCACCGATTAACAACGCTCCACTCGAAGCATCCGGGTTCATTCCTGTCTTTGCTTTCTTCTCTCCCTTCTTTGAATGACGGAGAGAGTATTGCTCACAGTGCACATCATCTTCGGTAGCACCGTTTTAAATATATTCACCAATAAGAGTCCTCTTAAAGGGCATAAATTCCGAGTAGTTAAAAATATAAAACCGATAGCCGAAATTTGAAAGTTGATTCTATGGAACTATAAATCTGAATCTGAGTTTTTACACTTTAGAAGTCTTTAAGAGCCTGTATTAGAGGCTAAGAGAATACGTAAGTACTGTGCGTTCTATTTGTATTTGTTTTTGTAATTTGGTGGATTCATTTGACAACTTTGACATTATGAACTACATGAAAATGAAACTTAAATCTAGAACAAAACTATTGCAGCATCCTAGACCTTATCAGACTTCTACTAAAGGCGCGCAAAGAAACTTGTCCAGAGTCAAATAATCCGTCGACTAGCGTGAAGGTGCGGATGCAAGAAGTCAGTGGTTCATAAAAACCGTCCATAGTCCGACGGAATCTGCTTGTCATTGTGATTCGATGAGCAAATTTACACAATGTGCAAAATGACTTGGTTGTGCTTGCACACCGATTATTTACGGAGGCTTCGATCTAATGGACACTCAACTCTTTTGAACCAATGAAATCTCCAGGTCCGGATGGTGCTCTACCCATTTTCTTACAAAAATAACGGACGGTGTTATAATATCCGAGCTCATCAACCTCTTTCGAGCCAGTTTCACTTTGGGATATATTCCGGATAATCGGCGCAAAGTAAGGGTGGTGTTCATAACCAAGACTGGCAAAAAAGACAAAACCATGCCTAAGGCTTTCAAACCGATAAGTCTGACTTCAACGCTTCTTAAGCTGATGGACAAAATCACGGATAACTATATCCGCAATGAGTTTTTAAAAAAACTCTCCCTTGCCTGTAAATCAACATGCATATCTACACGGTAAATCTATGGAAACCGCGAAAATATCAAGAAATGGCCCTTTGTGCTTTTCTTGATATTGAAGGCGCTTTCTATAACACGTCCTTCGCGTCAATTAATACGGCGCTTTTTCAAAAGGGAATCGACCAAACTTCAATGAGCTGGATTCAAGCAATGCTCTCGAGCAGACAAATTACAGCATAATTGGGAGATACGTCGGTCACGATTTCGGTGATCAAAGGATGTTCACAGGGTGGAGTTCTCTTCCCCCTGCTCTGGTCACTGGTGGCCGACGCACTCGTTCACAAGCTATCACAGTTTGGTTATGAGACCATTGCCTACGCCGACGACGGTTTACTTATCGTCCGAGGAAAATTTGACGCAGTATTGTCAAGTCGCCTACATGGAGCTCTAAACATCACCAGGTTATGGTGCTCACAAGAGGGACTTGTCTATATCTGTCCATATCTGTCTATATCTGCCTATAACTGTTTATATCTGTTTATATCTGTCTATATCTGTCCATATCTGTCTATATCTGTCTTTATCTCTGTCTATATCTGTCCATATCTGTTCATATCTGTCTATATCTGTCTATATCTGTCCATATCTGTCTATAGCTGTCTATATCTGTCCATATCGGTCTATGGAAACGAAAAACACTAGGTCTGCCATCGGTAATGTCTAACAACGTTGATTTGGCAAGCTCTCCGAGTGAAATTTGTGAATTGTTTGCCGGGCACTTTGCCAGTGTCTTTAAAAACGGATTTATTCCTGCACAGCAAATCGACGAGGCACTTCTGAATGTTGAACAGGGTATTTTAGAAATGCGGAATGTGACGCTTACGGAAGCAGACATTAAAAATGCGATCTACAAGCTAAGATTATCGTGGCGGCCTGGACCGGCTGGCATCCCACCGAATATTTTTAAAAAATGTTGTGATGCTCTTTATGCACCTCTCACTGCTGTTTTTTACCAGTCCATGTCGCAATCGACGTTCCCAGATGCCTGGAAGGAGTCCATCTTATTTCCTGTATACAAGAAGGGAGATCGTGGTGATGTGGCCAACTACCGTGGAATTACATCTCTGAGCTGTGGCTCGAAACTGCTTGAAATCCTTATAAGTAAACAGCTGATGTACGAGGCAAAACGAGACATCTCTTGTAATCAGCACGGATTCTATCCTGGACGATCCACTGTCACTAATCTAGCGAAATTTACATCATATTGTGTACGAAAAATAGAAAATGGTACTCAAATTGACACAGTGTACACTGACCTGAAAGCTGCCTACGACCGGGTGGATCACAATCTGCTTGTAGCTAAAATAGAGCGTATGGGTGCAGCGTCGAGCTTTGTTAACTGGTTGAAATCATACTTAGTGAATCGCCGCCTCTCAGTAAAACTAGGTAACGCATCTTCTAGCGAATTTTGCAATCGATCTGGCGTCCCGCAAGGAAGCAATCTTGGGCCCCTTCTGTTTTCCTTATTTTTCAACGACGTGTGCACTGTGCTTCCAAGAGGCTGTAGATTGCTCTACGCTGATGACCTGAAAATTTACGTAAGTACTGGTCAAATCATTTGAAGATTGCCAAACATTGCAAAAGCTCATCGATATCTTTGTGGAATGGTGTCGAAAGAATGAACTTTCTATTAGTGTGTGCAAGTGTTCGGTTATTTCCTTTAATCGTAAAAAATAACCCAGTACTTGGAGTTATCACATCGGCAACGAGCGCTTAGAAAGGGTATATGCTGTTGAAGATCTAGGAGTGATACTCGACTCACATCTTAACTTTCGGGAGCACTACTCCTACATTATAGCCAAGGCCAATCAAAATTTGGGTTTTATATTTCGTATGCTGTAGTTTGGAGCCCTTACACTGGAATTTGGTCTTCCAGACTAGAGGCAGTTCAAAGGAAATTTTTACTATACGCATTGAGACACCTTCCCTGGCAAAACCCTTCATGCTCCCGCCGTATCAAGACCTTTGTAAATTACTCGATATGGAAACTCTCGCCAAAGGGAGAAATATTGATAGGATGCTCTTCATCTGGAAAGTTTTGCTGAGCGAATTGGACTCTCCAAATATCCTCGCTCAAATTAACATAAACGCTGCACCACGTGCCCTTCGCAGCTTAGAATTTCTTCGCCCGGATTTTAGAAGAACTGATTACGGACAAAATGAGCCAATCAGAGCTATGTGTTATATGTTTAATCTGTATATAGTCACTTTTATTTTAATTGTTCTGCTAATTGTTTTCGAAATCGCTTGCAAAGTTTGAATGTAATGTAGTAGAAATTAGTATGTGTTATTCATGTAGACCCTGTTGTCAGATGGATCAATGTTAATAAATAAATAAATAAATAAATAAATAAATAAATAAATAAATAAATGAATAAATAAATAAATAAATAAATAAATAAATAAATAAATAAATAAATAAATAAATAAATAAATTAATAAATAAATAAATAAATAAATAAATAAATAAATAAATAAATAAATAAATAAATAAATAAATAAATAAATAAATAAATAAATAAATAAATAAATAAATAAATAAATAAATAAATCTGTCTATATCTCTGTCTTTATCTGTCCATATCTGTCTATTGTAAGTATGAGAAACCCCACACTGCGTTGCTGACTCGCTCTATCTTCTCAGGGTCGTAGCGTGATCGGGGGACTCAGCACATTCGACTACTTACCGTCACAATCAAGCAAAGCGGAACAACGAAAGAAAGTTCAGGAGGAAAAGGGATCGGCTCTTTGAACTTAAAACTATTATTACATTTTAACTATTTATTCATCCGGGTTTAAAGTTCACTAATCACGTTGCGGTACCGATCACGAACACGACGCGTTGGGGCCCATCGATGACATGCAGGAAACGACGAAAGAGAGAATGTACATCCCAAGTAACATTTTTGTTGTATAATAGCTTATTAAGCGCTTGATAAGCTGTTATACAACAAAAATGTTACTTGGGATACCTCGACCGCTTCACGGTCGAATAGCTGAGGTTGGGCACGATGGCATATACAGGCGAATGCACGAAATGTAGGCTCTTAGTTTCCACCGATTTCCAAGAAAAACGTCCAGAACATGTAGCAAGGCCTTACGATATTCCGCCGTACAGAAAAGATAACGTTGCTCTGTTCTCTGCTTTCCAGTGTGGGTAGCGCGGCCTTAAAACGTTCCTGGTAACACCCGTGGTAGAATCGGGTCAGTTTCGCCACGCACTACTGTTTCCACGCATTGCCGCACGACAAGTCAAACCTTTTTACGTTGGTTTAGAAACTTAAGCCGTATTATAGATTTTCACTTTAATCAGAAGACAAATCGCGATATCAGACTGGTCACGCCGTTTGGCGGTACAAGAATCAGTGTACTCTACCATACGGTTCGAGCTCGACTACCCAACTTCTTTTAGGCCTTTCCACAATCGACCTTCCTTCATCCTCTATCTCTCTCGCCGACTATCTCCCTTCTTTCTTCACTAACCGGATCCAGTGGGTGCGTTTGCAGTTACCCGAACCGGTTAAGAGTTCCCAGGGTTGTGTCAGGATCAAACGGTTATGTTAGTGAAATGGCTTAAAACTATGTTAAACAAAAAATAACAAAATTTTAACAACAAAAATTTTAACAAACTAACAACAATGTATAAGAACCGATAAACAAAACAAAACAAAATATTTACAAACTTACGAACTAAAGGCGCTAAAGTAAACAAACTTTCATTGTGCCCATCGATTTGGAAATGATCGGTAACACTATATCTCTCCATATCTATCTATATCTGTCTGTATCTGTCTATATCTTTCTATATCTTTCTATACCTGTCCATCTTTGTCTATGTTCTTCTATATCTGTCTATATCTGTCCATCTCTGTCTATATTTTTCTATATTCGTCTATATCTGTCTATATCTGTCTATATATGTCCATATCTGTCTATATCTCTCCACATTTGTTTATATCTGTCCATATCTGTCTATATTTGTCCATATCTGTCCGTCTCTGTCTATATCCTTCTATATCTGTCTATGTTCTTCTATATCTGTTTATATCTGTCTATATCGGTCTATATCTGTCTATATCTATCTATATCTGTCTATATCTGTTCATATCTGTATCTGTCTATATCTGTCTATATCTGTCTATATCTGTTTATATCTGTCTATATCTTTCTATATCTGTCTATATCTGTCCATATCTGTCCGTCTCTGTCTATATCCTTCTATATCTGTCTATATCTGTCTATATCTGTCACTGTCGGAAATGCCGGCCACCGCGGCAGCCACCTCCCCAGGTTTGTCGACTTTTGTTAACTTTCCCTAGCTCTTGCTTCGACTTTCCGAGTTACTTAGTACCGAATGGCCGAATAACAAATAGACGAAATCCAAATGGCAGAATTTCGACAACTGTCACAAAAAGACCGAAATTATATTTAGGCGCATCACGAAAGGCCGAACCAGAATTACAGGCAGAATTTGGCAGAATTACTAAATAATGTCTTTAAGGTCATAATTAAATCATTAAAAAAAATTAAAAGATATACTCGTGCGTATTAAAAAAATATCAAATATTAAAGAGACAATAGAATTTCGTAAAATACTAGCATATTAGTCTCGGAACAACAATACACACATACTCTGCACTTTATTTTTTATTTTGGTACTGTAGAACATAGACCATTATAATATAGACGATTTATTTTTCCAACTTTCTTTTAAGCGCAAATGAGCTACGCTCATTATAAGGTGCGAAATCTATTTACCGTGTCAGTAGCAAGTGTTTCCTCAATGATTTAGGGGAGACGGTCGCATGCAGCGAGTGTTCGTCGGCGACCCGCCGTCGGACGCGCCGGCCACTGCGGGGAGGCTGGTATTTAGGTGCATGCATTTTCCTAGGTTTACTAGGCTAGTAGTGGTTATCCCTTAGTTGAGTCCGAACGAACGGTAGCGAGTAAGGACACTATACCCAACGTTTAAGTAGATCGAAGGCAGCGCACATTTTCTATGACATTCGGCCTTGGGTGTTTCGGTCATTTGTGATTCGGCCATTCGTGTTTCGACCATTTTGATTCGGCCATAAGGTTTACTACACCATTTGTTATTTCACCTGATTGAGTTTCGGCCATTCGTATGCAATCTCACTTACTATATATTAAAAGCAATTTTTAAACTGAATCGTTTAGACCAATTACAAACTAACGGCAGATTGCCTAATGTACGTTATGCCTACCATAAATCATGCCTTTCTCACATCCATTCCCTATCGTCCATTTTACCAATCACCCATTATGCCTAACGTCCATTATGCCCAACATAATTATGCCTAACGTTCGTTTGCCTAAGAGGGTACACTCCACGAAAAATACGAATACAAAGATACGGATATTGTGAAGCGACTAAAACTCGGCAGGTTACAGTAGGATGGCCACTTTGCAAGGCTGCAGGATGAGAGCCCAAAAAAACGATATGCAGCAAAGAACTCGGTCGACAGCTTCGAAGTAGACTCCGTACCCGGATCCCGGATGAGATAAGTGCTGCTGGCGAGGATGCTGGAATAGCGAGTATTTCGAGCGATTGGAGAGTGGCAGCCGAAGACCGACATACGACCGACGACCGATTCGAAAAGTAAAAGTGAAAAGTGAAAAGTGGAAAGTGAAAAGTGAAAAGTGAAAAGTGAAAAGTGAAAAGCGAAAAGTGAAAAGTGAAAAGTGAAAAGTGAAAAGTGAAAAGTGAAAAGTGAAAAGTGAAAAGTGAAAAGTGAAAAGTGAAAAGTGAAAAGTGAAAAGTGAAAAGTGAAAAGTGAAAAGTGAAAAGTGAAAAGTGAAAAGTGAAAAGTGAAAAGTGAAAAGTGAAAAGTGAAAAGTGAAAAGTGAAAAGTGAAAAGTGAAAAGTGAAAAGTTAAAATGAAAAATGAAAAACGAAAAGTGAAAAGTGAGAGAGGAGAAGTGATAAATGAGAAGCAGTGAGAAATAAGAAGAAAAAATTGAAAAGTGGGAAGTGAGAAGTGAGGTGATAGGAGCGAAGTGAGAATTATGAAGTGAGAATTAAGAAGTGAGAATTGAAAAGTGAGAAGTGAAAAACATCATCACCATCATCAGTTCGACCATCTATCCGGTTGATTTGAAAATTAAATCCGATTTACACGGCAAACCCTCTAATAGAATACTTACAAATATCAGAATGCCAGAAGTTCTAATATTTATAAGATACAGTAATGTTCCGATTTTGTCAGCTCCATGTTAAATTTTGGGCTGACAAAATAGGGAAACTGACAAGATCGGGATATTTTTTTTTTCTATTTTTTTTCAAAATTCAAGACTTAAGACCTTGCAATATCGAAGACTTCTACTAAAAATTAAATTTTAACCCTCAATTGGTCAACCGAAAGGTCAATGAACCGCTCACAGCACACTGGTCCAGAATCTATTTTGGTGCGCCTCAGCTTTGAGCGAGAAAACTTAGGTTTAGGTTGATGGAACCTTTAGAAGACTTTCTTAAAGTTAAAAGTTTTATCGTCCAGCGGAATTCTAATTTTGATTATTCCCTCTAAAAGTGCAATAAAAAATTTATTTTTCTTCAGTTTCAATATAACGCATTGATGTAAGCGTGTAGGGCGCTATATCTCTGCATATTAGCGTTGATAGGAGGAAATGCTTATCAACTTAGGGACTACCGTGAGCGTACCATATTCTGCACAGTTAAGACATTTTTATGATTCTTCCGCTATTCTAAGTATTCTAGATTTAAATTAACAACGTGGATAGCCTCAACGTGTAGTGCTACGGTCTATGATATCTGGTAAAATATATGGGAGTTATAAGTCGACCAACAATTGAGTATATTTTTCGTTTTGTAAACTTATCCACGGTGCCTAATTCTGCGCATGTTTGCTTCTAATTCTGCGCACCCAAAAAGTGAAAATAAATACTCCTGCCATGCTGTTTATGTCTTTATGCGCTGAAAGCACACCAAAAACTCCGGCATTAGCCTTTACCATAATTAAATCCATGATCCGGCCTTCTTGTGCTGTCCGGGTGGCAAAGGAATATTGTTATCAGTTTGATTGCCTCATTTTAAATATTTTATTCTCGATAACGTGAAGAGCGAATTGATTCGGGTTTTCTGCATATTGAACATTACACTGTAAACTATAACATACTAAAAATTATGTTTTCATGTAGAATCCACTTCTTCACACTCTGACAGCCCCATGAGGTTGGACATTAAAAAAAATAGAAGACATGGCTTCATGAATTGGTGCTCGTAGGTTCGGACCCCGAGACACAGCACATGATGCCAATCAATGCAAGTTAAAAATTCTACTTGAATTTTCATGCCTCTGTACCTCAGCTATTTGGGTGAAGTTGCGTATTCTTTCGCGATTTCTTCGTAGGATACATTACTGCGCAGAATTTGGAACATGAATAAAAAATCTGTGCCTAAATCTGCGCATTATTGCATCACATTTTTCTAAGGAAAGCAATGCATGCAATCACTCTTTTTGTCTAATACATGACTAAAACTAATTATTCTTTTTAATTATGCTGGGTAATTTGATCATTGCCAAGAATTTAGATCATAAATTTCTTAATTTTCTATAAAGACAATCTTAGCGTTGGTGCTAACGACGATGTTTTCTGTCATATAAAATACTTTTAGTTTCACGTTAAGTGATTTCGCTTTCAAATATTATGGCCCGTTTGTAAATAATAGGGTAATATTCAACAGACATTTATAAAAAAATAACGCAATGATCATAGTTATGCACAATGTTAAAAAATACTTATATAAAGAAAAATGCGCAGAATTAGGAGCTGCGCAGAATTAGGAGCGGTCACGGTACACTGATTCGTTTCATTGAGCCATCGTAAATCTCGCACGTGCATAATACCCATGTAGCAATGACGGTTTTATTACAATCTTATGATGGTTTTCATGACCAAATTGGTCACAAATGCCATCATGAGAGTGCAATAAAACTCAAATTGTTACTTGGGTATCTTTCGATATAAATTAACAAATTTATGGTTGATTATGTAGTACCATGTAGTATTTTTTATCTTGATTTTCATAATTACTGGCTTTACAAGAAAATTTCCGAAGATCCAGGTAAGTCTCATACAACCGGTGCTTACCTAGTAAGTATCGTTTCGTATGGTAATTTAGCATCATTTGCTTTCGTGTCTCGCTTGTTGCATTTTTTCGACAGCGGTTTGTTTTTGGAGGTCATTTTGAATCCATTTCAGCACACTTAGCAACGTTTGCCTCAGGACGGCTTTCTTTCATAGCAACAAATGTCTATCGATATGTAATACCGGGTCGCGCGCGACTTCGGGCTGATCGAATAGGTTGATAGCATATTCAGTGTCGGTAAACTGATTCCTCATTTCTTTTTCTGAAATCGATATTTCGGATTTCCATAGCAGTTTCGCGATGGGCACGTTACTAAACACGTCTTCAAATCATACGTGAGCTAGAATGACAGTGATCGCACCACCCGCCTCGGTGGATCCAGATCAATTCCTTTCCACTAACAACAACTCCTTCTTGTGACACTTGTGGATGATGCAGAGGATTCTTCGGTCTCTAGTAACAGCAAGTGTCGGACTAATATTCCTTTCCCTCTCAAATTGACCTGCATGGGCGTGGCCAGCTTTGCTATTGATCATCACAAAGACTTAGATCATCAGAAAATGCACACTGAGAATGATCTGCTACTCCCAAACATTGGGTTGGGATGGTTCTTTGTGCAATTTCAGCTGATCTAGATCAATCGCGGGAAACTTCCGGGCTGTCAAACTATGCTATGCTATGCTATGCTGTTTCAATATAACACATTGATGTGTTCTGCAAAGTTTTACAGCATATTATTACAAGAAATTTTGCTGAAGACAGTAACCTTCTATCTCTTCACCAAAGATAGAAAAATCCTATCTCTCATAAATAAAAAATCGTTAAAATCAGTTTTTCTATTTTAGCTGCTTTTGTAGTTGTTAAATGACTTTTACTTGTTTTACAAAGTTGTACAAATAGTAAAAATACACAACACTGCTGAAAATAGTATACCTCTATCTTTGCTTGTTTAGGAACTGTAGAACTTTTACTATAAAAATACTCTAATTTTAACCCGGAATTACATGCAAGAAGGCATCATGTCATTCAAAAACTCTCTCCAGAGAACCAGAATAGTTTCAAGCAGGCTAAACAGTTTTGAAAATTATGTTTAAAAGCACAAAAGTTAAGCAAAATTTATAGGCTGACAAAATCGGGATAAAAAGCTGATAAAATCAGGGGTAGACTAAATCGGAACATTAGTATAAACCCATCGTTACTCAATTCGTCATGCTCTAGCAAATGACAAACACTGATTGTCTTTGATTGATCGAATCAACAAAGCAATAAAATCATGTACTGGAAGAATTTCGAACATTCATCATAATAATGTCGTAATCCAAGAAGCTAATGTCCTTCTCAAGATGGAGCACATACTGCAAAACCATCAGCAACCGGAGTTGATTCGGAGCGAAAAAAAAGACAGTGCAAACAAGATAAACTGCTTACCTTAGCAGGACGCAGGACGAAAATAGACAGCGACGATATGCATACAAGATTCCCCTCCGTCGTCGCCGTCGTCGGCCTCGTCGCTGCCAACGTGTTATTCGTCGACTACGGCGTGCAGCTTCCCGGAATCGCAAAATACGGTCGCGCGAAGAGATCTTCTTTCACACCCTTTTCATTTAATCCTAAGCGAATAATTGAAGCACTTTTTATTCATCACCGTTACAAACACAGTGCAGTGGCTTACAATAACCCGAACACAGACATACTCGCTTACGGTTCGGGAGCCCATTCACAGGTTGATGAACGCATACACGAAGTATATCCCATCCCTGGTTGACGGGTTTCCTGCTTCCCGACACGACGCATCATTTTCTTATTTTCACGCCAACACACTGCGAACTGCCACCGAACCGCACCGCCGCCATCCTTGCTCCCGCTGCTATTGCAGTACTACACTGCACTGGGATGATGCACACTCTCCTGCTTGCCACCAGCTTATGTGGCACGGCTTTGCGAGGGGTTGTGCATTTCCTTTTGTTTCTATCCCTTATTGTCACCTTTCCTTTGTTATGGTAGCCGGGGATTTTGTACGCAATAAAATTTAACTCGCCACCGAGCAAGAATCGGGAGTCGCCTTACCTTTACCTACGCGACGTGGTACGTGGTGAGCGAGTACCCGGGGGAGGGGTGAATGCAGTTTACAAATTCTTTTATTACGTGCAGCCTTTTCGATGTGTTATTTGCATCGCCTCAAGTGTGAAAATTTGTGTATATCCAACATAATAACAATAACGACATGTGCAACCCCTTTTTTTCTACCGAAGGCTGCCGCGGTCGATTTGTAGAGTGCGTTTGATTCAATAGAAGGAAAAAATAGGGCATATCGGTTTTGAATGATTGCATCCGTCGTGTTTTGCAGTAATCGACGTAATGATCGGAAAATCGAATCCAATCAATTATACTTTATGCAGATTAAATTTCCTGTTTTGAGCGTTCGTTGGTTTTTAGAATTAAGGTAATTTCCCTCGTAATAAATATATTTAGCAGAATTTTTATTGCCTGTCTAAATTTTCCAGAAAATCAAAATGTTACCCATGTAATCGTAAATTTGTTACTTACTTTACCTAATCGGCTTCAACCATTGACAGAAATGAAAGAATGCCAACATAATAGCATCAATTTTGAGGTGTAAATTCGGAAAATTTCTTAATATTCACACCTCAGTCGACGCATTATTACTTGGGTCGTCCCGAATCGCAACCGAACAGCATCCGAGAACATTTTCCTCCGTACACCTTACACGACTTCACCTTGTGAAGAGTGTTAACCGACAAGGGCTCGACAGTCTGAATGCTTGAGCCGTGTACTAATTATTCCCACTTCAGAGTTTACCTTTCCCAGCACATTGCTAGCGATTTCCCGCGGAAAGTGCCTCGCGGTCTTTACGTTTCCGCCGCTCGATCCAGCCAGCCGCCAGCGGCCCGGCGCCGCCCGTTCGTACCCAGTCTTGCAAGATGTGACATAAATATTACACCATTTTAAAAGGCTCGTCGTAGAAAAAAGTGAGAAAACATTATGCTTCCAACGGTGGAACGAATAAAAGAGAGGAAATGTTTGCATGTCACATAAAAACCTACACTCGAGGCTCGGGATGCACAGTGAGCTTCCAGTGTGCGATTTCGTTCAACCCCGGTTCTGACTTATTATGCATCCCGAGCACCCTTTCTGTACTTGATGGTGTGCTAATTCACGCTGTCAATAGAAAACACCAACCCAGCCCCCGTCAGTCAACGCAGCAGAGCCGTGCACAGCGGAGGTGCCATGAGTGGAACATTCCCGCTCCTGGAACCCCAGTGGATTTCGGCTGGTGCATAGTGTTGGCAGGTTTTTTTTCGGTTACCACCGAGGGGCGACGACTGCAGTTCTTATTTCGCATACACGTTTCCTTTGCGTTTTCAGCCTCTCATGCAGCAAGCACGGTGTGTGTAGGACAGGATAGGATATGTGCTCCAACCGTGTGTGCTTTAACTACACAGACCATGTCGAAACTTGCGAGAAGTTGGAGAGCCAAGCATGAATTTTAGTACAAAAATAGTATTATGGTTTTACTAGTTCTTTCGGGAAATAGAGAATACGACTTGTTAGCGAAATGACTAACACTTTTTTTAAACTAAAAAGCATGTTTTTGACTGGATAAGTAAGGATGTGTGAAAAAGCAGTGCAATTACGAGCAACTTGAGACAGTGTGTCATGAAGCACTGTGAGGGGCCTTCTAAATACTATTCAACGCTTTCAACTAAATCTGGTATTTCATGAGAGCAGAATTGGGCTTTTAGTGAAAGAAAGAGAGAAAACTGACAATAGCTCACGAGTTTATGCTCGTAAAGTGAGAGCAAAAATGGTTATTTTGTATTTATAACAGTGTTGTAGCAATTGTATTTGATAGCATTTAATTTGAGCGGAGTAAAATATACGAGCATTTATGAATCAAGCAATAAAAGAATGATTTGTATCGATATTATGTGAAATTCTCAAAAGTTATGGGATTTTTTATACCTTTAGCAACTTTATTTCTAGTTTTCTGGTGTTTTGTTGCTATTTATGAACGATGCAGTCTCAACTCTTAAAGGGCTACCACGCTCTCTGCCAGCAGCCATATATTTCGTTTTGACAGAGTTCATGGTATGCTTGTCCTAGCAGCTTCTCTCTTGATACCTGCAGACCGCTTCCATAAGCAGCAGTTAACATCGATGCTATCGGCGCCGTCCTAGAAGCTTAGTAAATTTTCATGTTTATGGCACCACTCTTCTGCACGTCTGTATTTCGAATAGACGAATAGTCCAATGGAATATTGAACATCAAATTCGATATCCCGTCACATTGCTTCAAAACATTTCGTGAACGAATAAGTACAATATCGCAACCGCTATTCAAATGCTTGTTGGTGAACCATCAAGGGGCAGATTCGTATCAGCCCGACCAGTGTAGTTGGAAAATTATTTTGTTTAACTAAATCGTACGCCGCCTTGAAGTCTGCAAGGTCTGCGAGGATCATGTGATAGAATATTTGGTCCACTGTGAAGCATCCTACTCGTAAACCGCACTGGCATTCGCCAGCAAAGGTTTTCTGTAATGGCCGAGAGAGTTTTTGTTATGCAAAAAGGAGCCAGCGCAGCACGGTCTGTATCACGGACTAGTCTCCTTTGTAATTAGTCTTATTCTACTCGCCTCCAATTCGTTGAGCATCTCGACACTCGCAACTATCCTAAACTGAACTGTACCACCATGGAACTCAAATGAAGGGTAAAATCCATTTGTTGAGGCATTGAAGATTGTTTAACACACCGAATCACAATATCCTTTTGCACTTCCTCGGGAAAGATAAAAGGCTCGAAAAATATAATCATAATTTTGGTAGCGCGGGAGCATAAAGAATAGAGCCGACAGACGGCAGACGGCAAAGGATCCGTTTGGCCCCGAAAGGAATGGATATTTCGAATATATCGTCAATCTTGTTTAAAATCGGATAGATTTCTGCATTACAGGAAAAAGCATTAGTTATGTCAACCTGGTTGAAATCCGGTTTCTATGGGCACTACGGAAGCACCCTGCCACAGTCGAGTCTGCAATCCTCCCGGAAAAGCAAGTCACTCTCAAAAGCAAGGATCGAGAAACGGTGATCAATTGACCGCAGCGTGTAGGTTAAGCTGGTCCATACCTAGCCAGTTAACTCAAGGGCTGGACCGATAACAAATTATTAACTGTACGACCACCTGCACTGGTCCTTCAATCTGTTAATTTTAACCACTTCACCATTCAAATTTGCACGATAAAATTTAATACGCATGTACTGCACAAGTACGGAAACAGTTGAAATTTTATTACTTGAGTAATTCATGTTGAAACGGCGCAACTACTGACACAAGATCTTTAGATATTAGAGCTTTTGTAATTGATTGGTTAACAATAGTTAAAAAATGAATTGAAAAATATATCAGATCATCAGATATGGTGACTAATATTGGATTTTATCCAAAAACCACCGTTTTCTCCATGAGCCCTTAGTATAAGTAGTTTTTGATTTCTCAAGTAACAATTCCATTTTTTACATTCCTTTAGTGGTTTTCATGACCAATTTCATAACACCGCTAACTAAACTATGAACTCCACCAGAACTTCCTGATGACCGCTGTAAAACTGCTTTCCGATACACTTTTAGTTACAGCAACTTATTTACGACTGGAATTAGTCGAATTTTGGTTGTTACAACTGTTTTGTAGCATCTGTGCTAGTAGGGAAACCTCTTTAAGAATCAGGTTATAAGCTTAAGTAGTATTATCAAATATACAGGGCATATTTGGTAGCTTGGTGCAGATATTTCAGGGGGTGATAGAGGATCATATTTGACGAAAAAAATCCTTCTACGCATATGGTCAAATCTTAATCGTTACAAGCAGGGCCCAACAACGTCAGCTTCAATTGCATAGCGTCACTGAACAATGCTTTAGTTTCAAACTGGCTTCAGTCAGCGTCAGTGAAACGGGTTTCACTTCATCATGACTATCAATTTCAACTTTTTATTTACACTTTTCTATCAAATATTCAGAAAAAGGCCAGCAACTTTGAATGCAAAACAATTGAATTTGAGTAACATTTCCTACAATGCAACGCATATTAAAGTTGACCTAGTCAATGTCGACAAATCGTGCCTGACTTTCTACCGTCGTCAATTGAAACAGCAACCACCTTCAACTGAAGCTTGCTTGAAACCTTCTGTTCAACGAATGAAGCAAGTCACTTCATGTGTAAAGCGAAGGTAAGAGAAAGTAGATTTCATTTATATGTTTCGACGATGCCGGGCCATGTTTACAAAAGTTAGTGAACATTTTTAGTTTTCGTTTGTGTTTGCCTTGAATTAGCTCTGGTACAAAAACTATGCTAGCTAGCTCAACTCGGTTACTTTCATTCAAAAGCTAAGAAAATTTTGTACTGAAAATTGGTCTTAAACCTCCCACTTTATGAGATTTAGTAACTTTTTAGAAGTAAAAAGCTTTCAAATAAATGCTTTTTATCGAATTGCTCCTCAAAATGTGTGAAAAACTGATTGCTATTATTGACCAATTTAAAGTTCTAGTACCGTTCTACAATACGTTCTTTGACGTAAAACGTCTATCTCGAATTGAGCTAGCCAGCATAGTTTTTCTACCAGAGCTAATTTAAGGCAAACAGAACTGAAAACCAAAAATGTTCAATAAATGTTACAAATGCTACAAATGATATTTGACCATATACGTAGAAGGACTTTTTTCGTCGAATCTGGTCCTCTATCACCCCCTGAAATATCTGCACCGAGCTACCTAACACCCTGTTTAATCAAATAATATAATATTATATATTTTTTTAGTCTTATCAAACTCTACAGAAAGCAGCAATAAAACTGATTATGCTTTTCCCTGCTTGACAACTGCCGCCATAATTTAATGAAGCTTTTTGTACAGTTTGCTGGTTGGTGAACGGCTGGATAATATGTGAAACAAATCCCATAGTGGTTCTCAACCTCTTATCCAGCAACTCTTATCCCTACCTCCTCGTGGTAGCAGCCGGGATACGAGCAACCTTAGTATGCTGACAGGGAAGGGGTAATCATCGTTCTCGTGGCTCTGGGACCTCGTGTGGGACGCTGAACAATACTGTCACGAAGGTCCTCCGGCGACACACGGGGTTGATGCAGGCCTTACAAGCCATCCGTAAAACAAACTAGTACAGGAAGCAAATATGTAATGTAAATCGGCACAATCGGCATAGACCAAGGCAACGAAACAGGACTAACGATTGAAAGCTTGGAACATGGAACTGCAAGTCTCTCAATTTTCTGGGAAGTACCCGAAAGTTCGACATTTTACTAGAGCTGCGGCAATACACACGAACTGGGTACAGCTTTTGTCCTCATGGTCCACATACAAAAGAGCGTGATTAGGTGGTGGAAAAACGACACCCATATGTGCAAGTTGAGGATTAGAGGCCGTTTCTTCAACATTAGCATTATCAGTGTGCATAGCTCATACATAGGAAGTGACCGGGACGATGAAGATGCTTTTAACGCGCAGCTTGAACGTGACTACGACAACTGCCCAAGACATGACGTCAAAATCGTCATCGAAGAGTTCAATGTTCAGGTTGACCGGGAGGAGGAGTTCAGACCAGTTATTGGAAAGTTCAGCGCACATCCGCTTACGAACGAAATCGGCTATCGACTCATTGACTTTGCCGCCTCCAAAAAATATGGCCATATGAAGTACCTTTATCCGGCTTTTAGCTCCCGTATCGGTACACCTGGAGATCACCACAACAGCCGGACTCGCAAATCGACCACGTTTTGATTGATGTAAGGCACTTCTCGCATGTTATCGACGTGGCGCAATCATCGATTCTGACCATAACCTTTTGATGGTTAAAGTGCACCAAAGACTTTCTGTTGTTACCCACATTCGGTACCGTCGCCCGTCATGATGTTAGATGAGAAGAATGCAGTGCGGGCGTCGATGCTACAACAGAGAACCCGTCAAAACGTGGAACGATAAAGACAGAAACGAAGACAGCAAACCCGCTTTTTCCGGGATAAGAAGCGCAGCTTGGAAGATATGTAGTACGAGGACATGGAACAGCTAAGTCGCTCCCAGGAAACGCGTAAATTCTATAAGAAACTGAACGTATCCCGCTAAGGTTTCGTGCTGCGGGCCGAAACATGTTGAGATAAAGACGTTCCGGATTGTGTCTGTTACAAGGGTGTCACATGTACTGATGTTCAATCATCAACAGAAATTTTCACGGAGTTTTTGAAAATGTTTTTACTGAAGCAACGGGCAGCACCACCGAATTGTTCGTTGATAGTAACGATGTACCGTACCAATTGTTCAATTCAGGGTAGGATATGCTAACAAATAGAATCTTAAAACAGTTTCGACTACAATTGGAGGTGCCTCTTACACGCTTGTTCAATGTGTCCCTAGCTACCGGCCATTTTTCAGGGATCTGGAAGATCTCGCACATCACTTCGATGCATAAAAAAAGCTAGAGTTGCTATTCAATCGGCTATTCCGAAGCTTTTTGAGTCGTTAGTTTACAGTCGTCTTTACGATAGTGTGAGTAGTTGCAGCTTTCCTGCGCAACTCGGATTCCTGAAGAAAAAATCAGAGGGGTTGTGTACAAGACACGACCGCATATATAGGTGACGCAGGACTACGTAAGTGTCTTTGTAGTGATAGTAGCATGTATTCATGCTTGTAATCATTCGATTCGTCATGTATACATGCTATATGCAACATATATACATGCTACATGCGTTGTATGTAACATTTATCAAAGTAGTAACATTGCATATGTTCAATTCTCAAAAGATTGTTAATTTGAAAACAATTTAAAAATTATCAAGAACACAAACTATTGCTTTACTGCTACCTTACTGAAATTAAAGTTTGTTTTTATTACCCATGGTTCCCCACGTTGAAGGGATTTTACCAATTCAATCCTATTTTATCAACAGCACATCTTTTCACTACACTTCTAATGGAACGGCAAGCATGCGCATTCATACAGAGTCGTATTATAACCGAACACTACAGCTGTAGTACATTTTTCCAACACAGATATCAAATTCGCCGCGGTTTAATCGTGTCGCAGTAAAGAATTTGCGATCTCTTGGGACAATGAACTTGTGCCATTTTTTCTGGCACACTTCCCTAACACATACATCAAACTGGACTACGTTTAATCGCATTTGAAAGATATTTGTTGGCACGAAGGGGCTTTGTCACTCTTTCTGGCGTACTTCCCAAACAAGGACATCAAAATGGTTTAGGTTTAATCGCGGTGTTAAGAAATCTTGTTGAGACGAGGAAACTTTGTCACTTGTTTTGGCTTACTTCCCAAGCACAGCTATCAAATTGATATAGGTTTAGATCGTCGCAAAGAATCTTCCAACCAATCACGAAGCGAGGATTCCCAGTTGGACAATGTTTCATTATTTTAAATTTTTCAATATAGCTGGATTTCGAATTTGGCAACGAATGCCTGTCGTCTATGTTGCCAAAATCGAAACCGTGCCAAAATCGAGACCCTTTTTGAACATGAAAAAAAAAATAATGTAAGTGCGTTAGAAATTGACTAAATGTTATTAATAAGCGATTGCAACCTTTTTATGTTTACAAAATACACCAATAGCTATCCGTGTGGTGCAAGTAAGTTTTTGGCGACCTGCGGTAAGACGTAGTCCTACGGCAATAAAAATATTGTTCGAAACCGCAAACTTTTTTTCATGAGCACACTTAGGGTAATATTATTTCGGCATTTAAAGTATGTATGTATACGGAAACTGACTGATATTTAAGCATATTTTTGGAAGTAAAATATTCTGTGTTGCCAAAAACGGATACTTTTGTTGCCAAAATCGAGGCATGCCAAAATCGAACCATGCCAAATTCGAAATCCCACTGTAGTACGTACTTTGAAATCAATAGCTTTCATTACTAGTGTGGTTGCGTAGAAGATTTTCCGGTCGATTAGCGTAAAAATATTTAAAATCGATCTGGAAACCGCTAAGCTATCAAAATCAAAATCTTATGCCGCTCATGACAACAAGTAGGCTAGAATCATCCTATGTCATTTGCAGCTGACCACCTGTAACGACAAACAATTGAACAACTTTTTCAAGGGCAAGCTTTTCAAGACAAATTTGATGCCAATGGCAAAAATTATTTATACGGAATTATAGATATAATACTTGCCATCTACAATTTATTGTTTTCATTGTCGCATTGGTGCCGACTGTTCCCGGTATCAGACCGTGTCCGACTGATGAGCTAATGAAGAACAAATTTATCGGTCACAGCAACACATGGTATGGAATGCTACTTAGAATTCAAAATTTAGCAAATTGCTTAAGAGTAAGTATTATGGCACGAACAACCATTGTGAACAATACTGCGACAGTGTTTGATCCTGTACGATTATCATATGTATGTACCCAAGTAGCACACGTTGTCACAATTGAGTCGCAGCGGCTGATATGCGACACATTTAAATGTAAAACTTCGGTTGCAGTAACCTAAAATATAACAGTTGTGTAACCGAAATAGCGCAACTTATGTGACTAAATATGATTACATTAACAGTTACTCAATAACCAATATGTAACATGTATAGTTACAAAATGGTTACTATTGAAGTTACACATAAACTGTAAATTGACTTTCAATTGGTGACAAATTATTTATCTTGAAACTTTTATTGCATAGCGAAAACAATGCAGCAGGTTTTTTATTCCAATCTATGGCTGTCAACGTCAAGCAGTAAATTTAACTGTTGAATATAGAAGACTGTATAAATTTCGCTTGTTATTTCAACACAAATTTTAATGCAGTTTCAAATTTGTGGTGAAATGCATGATTCTAGCTTTGAAAAATTCACGCGTTCTTATTTAATCTACCTTTTCGTTACTTACCTCTTTGAAAAATTGATTTTTTGTAAAACAAATATGTACAAATATAAAAATTTTAATTTTAATTTTCTGATTATTTAAATTTATTCTTAGCAATAATGAATTAGTGAAGCATTCACCTAGAAATCATTAAAAACAAATTGTTTTCGCTATCACTTAGTAAAATTCATAGCCATTTTGCCTTTGGTTTTAACTACTACACCATCTTCCTTGAAGTTTTGTATCGTTTTCGGCATATTGCATGAAATGATTTTAAGAAGACATTGTTCATAGATATCGGGAAAAGGTGTTTTTAGTGATTGTTGTGAAAAGAAAGTGTTAATTTAATATCAAAGAATAGTTTCAGTTTGAATAAAACAGTTTACCAGCAGTGTTAATCATAGAAGGTTACATTTCAGTTACATTCTAGTTGCACGTAACCTTAGCCTTCGACCTGGTTACGCTATCGGTTACGGTAACCAATATTAAATCTATTGTGGTCACTTATTTCTTATGTCATCATTTCTAAGTTACACTGTAACCTATTTTCATTGCCGGTTTCGTTTAGATGTAACTTGAGTGTTTTGACGTTTGAGAATAATCAAAATTTGTTTACTTAATACCAATGTCTGTGCGGAGAAGTTTCCAAGTACTATCAATTAAGTAAATAAACGCATTTACAAGAGCATTTTACAGCCCGTGTACCATTTGTTTATCTTTACCATTAGTAAAATTCTTGAGATCTAGTTTTTGCTTAATCCATTCCGTTGTGTTTACAAGGAACCGTGAACAAGTTGTGGCGAAAATGTTACTAGCCGACTTTTTATGACTACTCGTAACGGAAAATTAACTGTTTTGCGACCAGTAAGTTGATGACAGTTTGGAAAAAGGTTTCATTTGTGTCACTTGATAACTATTTGGTAACTCGTAACTGAGAGGTGACTGTTTTGCGACGACCAAGTTGTTGACAGTTCGAAAAAAAGGTTCCAATTTGGTCATTTGGTAACTACCTGGTAACTTTTTGAGATTTTTGTCACTAGAAAACTAAAAAGTAACTATTTTTAATTTTATGTAACCTAACTCGTTACAAGTATCCTAAATGTAACTGCTGTGCAACCTTTTTGTATTTTTTTATTTTTATGATTAGTTACAAGTGCTACTTGGGTATGTATTAGAGGTGTGCGGCGGTCAGCTTATCGGCGGCGGCGGCACAGGAATAATTAATTCGGCGGCGTGCATCGGCGTGCGAGTATTTTACACCGTTAAAATACCGCATTTCGTATTAGTTTAAACAAAATATTTTTAAAAACCGAACTAAAGATGACAAGTAAAACAAATCTTAATAGTATTTATTTTGTGAATGATTTTTAATGACACTTTAATCTATGAATTATTTTTTATTTGTATGTTTGTGAATACGCAATATGGTAGGCAAGGGTACGTAAAAGGCAGGAAAGGTTGGGATACGCACCCCATCTTTCGATTGTATGCCATACATATGAACGCATGCATTGCGTATAATAGACGGCGCCAAAAGCTTTGCGGGTGAAATCGGCAATGTTGCAAATCGAACGAGAAGTAGAGTATATCCAGTCTCATGCGAGCGAGTATAAGCAGCATCCAGCTCTAACGCAACTGACGCAAGCGTACGATAAGCAACCGCGGATGCTATATGCATACATCCTGCTCCTATTTAATAGCGATCGCACAGCCTCGAAGTGTTATTCTGCACAGCCCGCTCACAAAGCCAACAACTTGTGAGAAGCCAACAGCCTGTGTGGGCTAGTGGCTTCCTAGGATATATGGATACTTATTTTGGATACTTATTTTGGACTAGGATATGTATATGGAAACGCATTTTTTCTTTTTTGTTCACCTTACGCCCTCACTTACACACGCGGATAAGACTGCGAGCCCTCGCGAGTGATCGGTGTCAGCTGCTCGGATTGCAATTACGAGCGAAGGTGGCGATCGTGGCGGATAGTTGAATACACACTCGCAAAAACTTGTCGCAGGGCATGAACAAATAAGAGCGAGAGTCCCAAGGAGATGCCCATGCCGGCGTGTTCGTTAGAACAAAAACGCGCGTGTAAGAAAATTACACCCCACGAGTGCGGCTTGCAACACCGGAAATCAGTATCAGGGTAAGACCGACACCTTACTTTCATTATTAATTTAATTTTTTCTTCGGGAATCCGTGAGCATTACCGTCAAACGGGGTAACAATCAATCAATTTTCAATATATATCAGTCACTGAATCTTGTTGTTAACAGTTCAAAGGGGCCATAGATACTGTTATGTTGATTTTCTGCTGTTTTGGTGATTTTTAAAAAAATCCACAAGATGGTGTCAAATTCATCGTCAATTTTTCGTCAGTAAAACGTTTGTGTCGCCCACAGGGACTTCAAATAAAAGAAGCCTAACATACATTTTTTATAGCCAAATGAACAATAAGGAAACAAAATAATCGATTTATGATGACTAGTTTTGTTTATCTTAGTTGTTACCCCATTATTCGTAAAACAAGTACATAAACGGGGTAACTTGCAACAGCTAGTAGATATAAAAAAAACTGTGTTCCGTTAGCTTCAAGAGGCAAGTAATCATTTAATTTTGCATCAAACAATACTAAAGCACACCTGTAGAGTGTAAGATACTTTCGTTAAGTCGGAAATGTACCAGTTTTTCTCTGGCTATACTGAAAATGGCCATAGAAGAGGCCGAAAGGAAAATAACCTCACTGAGAGAATCGATCAGCAATATGACTGTGTCTAATTACGATCACTCGTAACGTAATGAAAATTCATATATTACATAACCAAGATTTCGATGATTTTTAACTCTCCCGCTCCACTTCATGACACGATTTTGCATAGTGGATATACGACATGTAATGCGTTATTACACAACTCCCGCTTCCCTAAGTGCGTTACGTAATATGTGAATGGACCGTAAAGAAGGCAGTTCTAAAGGATCCAGACAAGGAATATCAACTGCATGAATAATATAAAAAGTTATGTATGTAATTTTCGTTACGGGGCTCATAATTTTTTTTCACCAACGTGACATAGGACATTTATACGTATATTCATAGCAAAAGCATTAAAAATCGCAAGTTGATAATCCGACATATTCAAGTCAAAAGAAACTCATACAACTCTTTAAATTCGTTCAATTTCCAACAAATATTGCTTGTCGCAAGTTACCCCGTTTAACCGTTATGTGTTCGACAGGGTACCCGGGTACCTTTTCAGCTTTCAAAGTACGAAATTCTAAAGTTTTCTTTGATCAAGGATACTGAAACTCTGTGACATCTAAGAACTAGTTGAATTGCAACTTTTCATAAAATAAGTTTTCATGTAGCACTTAAGGGGGTGGAATGGGGGGGCTTCGAATTTTTTTACCCCTTAAGTGCTCGACAAGGGTACCCGGGTACCCACAAATTGAAACGCTTGTAACTTTGGCAATTTTTGACCGATTCGGACACTTTTACCACCAAAAGATTCAGGAACTTATCCACTTCCAGTGTGGTTATAACAGAGCCGGAAGTGGCTCATCTGGTTCCCGGAAATCCGGCAGTCCGAGGATGTGTTCCGGAATTAAAGCACTTTTTATATTTTTGGATGTAATTATAGTAATATGGGTGTCCAAAGTTCTTCCAATTACTCCGAAAGGTCATTCTTCATTGTTTTAAGACAATACAATGATATATCCTTGGAATGGCCATTCTGTGAGTTGAGTAATTCGGGGTCAGATTTAGGGTATTTATTATAACAAAAGTTTTACAGCTCCTAAATAAGCAAAGATAGAGGTATACTACATTCGGCAAAGTTGTTTATTTTTACTATTTGTACAACTTTATAGAACATGAAAAAATCATACAACAACTACAAAAAGAGCTAAAATAGAAAAACTGATTTTGAAGATTCACATATAAGAAATAGGACTTTTCTATCTTCGCTGAAGAGATAGAAGGTTACGGTCTTCAGCAAAATTTCTTGTAATAATATGCTCTAAAACTTTGCAGAACTCATCAATGTTTTATATTGAAGCTGCAGAAAAATAAATTTTTTATTTCACTTTTAGGGGGATTATTCAAAATTTGAATTTCACTGTACGATAGAACTTTTAATTTCAAGAAACTCTCCCAAAGGTTCCATAAACCTAAAATCAAGTTTTCCCACTCAAAACTCTAATGCGCACATATTTTTGGTTTTGGACAACTGTGAAGCCCCACGGGAATATGTTCCGGAATGGCCATGCCGTGGCAAAATCATCAGATAGAATCAAAATAATCAAAAATGACCTTCTGGAGTAATTTCATGAATTTAGACACCCATATTGCCAGTGTTGCAAACCAAACAGTTTTATGGCCACAGGAGGTCCCACGGGAACTTGTCACAGAATGGCCATTCCAAGGATATATCATTGTATTGTCTTAAAACAATGAAGAATGACCTTTCGGAGTAATTGGAAGAACTTTGGACACCCATATTACTATAATTACATCCAAAAATATAAAAAGTGCTTTAATTCCGGAACACATCCTCGGACTGCCGGATTTCCGGGAACCAGATGAGCCACTTCCGGCTCTGTTATAACCACACTGGAAGTGGATAAGTTCCTGAATCTTTTGGTGGTAAAAGTGTCCGAATCGGTCAAAAATTGCCAAAGTTACAAGCGTTTCAATTTGTGGGTACCCGGGTACCCTTGTCGAGCACTTAAAGGTGTTTTTTTTGTCGAACACATAACGGTTAAGGGGTTACCAGTAACAAATTAGTTAAAAAATTCTACAACAGCCAATATTGATCGCATATTTTTTCTCAATATGTGAAATTGTTCTATGCTAGACCTAATAACTTTGTATTAATTAAATGTCCTCAAATGTACTACAGATAAGTTTTCACTTGCACTCATAGTTGAGAACTGTTGCAAGTTACCCCGTTTGACGGTATTTAAACTTTTTTCGGCCAGAGTTTTCTTTGAAGCACCTCTCATGAGCTAAAACGAAACGAATAATTAAAATAACTTATATTAATCTTTTTTTGTCGGAAGATTTGACCACTGCGACCATTATTTTGATCTATTATGGTATACTTCTTCTTTTGTCTAGGTATTAGTTGCCGACATAACACTATTGATGGAAGTGTTTGTCACTGTCAATTCATACCTCTTCTCCCAGTCCGGCATCGAACTTCTATTGAAGTTTATTACCTGATTTTGATTTGCAGACCAGACTTCCTTTACCGAAGATTCTTAGTCTGCCAAGAGTTAGTGCACTGCACTGGCAGAGCAAATGTTCTGCGGTTTCGCTTTCGAATTCGCAGAGCTGGCAAGTATCATTGTTCAGCCTACCAATCGTTTTGAGATGGCGTTTGCTCAAATACTGACCGGTAAATAGTCCTATTATTATACTTAGTTCGGTTTTCTTCAAATTAAGCAATGATACATTAATGTTACCTACTAACAAGGTCGTGTGGCTCAGCCGTCACCCAAACCCGCAGTTTTGAGATCAGACAGCCGGGAACCACCCACCATCGCACCTCCTAGATTGGTTACTCAATAGAGCATTACCGTGTAAGGCCACGTGGCGGCGCTAGGTACGGGCTAGGAATGGCTGGAGCTATGTTGGACGCTTCCTCAATTGCCTTCCCCATTTCATACCCTGTACGATTATCATATACAGTAGAGATTTGTATAACGCGGATTTGTAGAACGCGGATTTCTATAGCGCGGGTACCACGATATTTCTATAACGCGGTTTTCCGCGTATAGGAAATACACGTAGCATATGGATATTGAGTTAATTGGGGCTAAACTCGAATTTTAAGCGATTTTGAACAGATACGACCGTGGTGTCTTTTAAGAAGTTGTAGGGCATATAACAATTGACTCTCTAAGTGATATACGGAATCCACAAAGTTACGGGTTGGCCTGCCGGAGGTTCCGGAATATCCGTTGAAATTTTCGTACTGGTAAAGTTAGTTAAAATTGGTAAAATATTTTTGAAGTAACTAAGGTCGGGTAAATGATACAAATTAAAAAAAAAGTAATAAATAAGTGACCTTAGGAAGTCGTAAGGTGGTCTTCCGGAAAATTCAGAATATATCGTGAATATTTTGAGTGTAATTTGACTACACAAGAAGTATAATTCGACTATTTGGGACTCAATTTGGCCATTGGATGGTTACCGGGAGGAAATTCAAAGCTTACCTGAAATTGGTCACTGGAAATGCAAATGTTTTTAATTTGTAACAGTTCAAAATGTAATGGAATATCAGCAATCCTCAACTAAATAGGCCGCCCACGACTCGACATGGCCGCCAAAACGTTCACTGGAAAATTAGGATTTGCCGTCAAAGTGAACAATAAATGAAAATTCATGTTGAAGTCCACGTTACAATTTGAAAAGGGTTTGATATAAAACATTTCGGATTCAGAAACAGAAATGGTGCAAATACTGCAAATATTCGCTGACAAATAAACGAGGTTATTTCGCAAGTTTGTTGAAATTACCAATTTCGCTACTTTAATTTGATAGATGTGGTATAGTAAACTGAACAACCGGTAACATTTACTATACTTACAAATCTAATAGCAAATATATCAACTTTTGTATAAGCTCTTCACCAGGTATTGTGCTCTTCTGGGAAAATTTTAACTGAAATCTAACCATCGTAGTTAGCCATGGCAATTCCGTAATCCGCGTTGACGGTATCTAATATTTTTATGAGTTTTGCCTGCGAAAAAGTGAGAGAGAAGTATTATTGCTTTTGTTTTCACCTTTTCCTGGACAATTCAGAATGGGGTTTCTTGTAAGAGCGAACAGGCTACAAAAACTTTATTGCTTTTGTCAACGCGATAAGCAGTTCGATGCCCTTGATCATCAATTTTATTCATTTAATATCGGATCTTTCGATGCATTTCATAGTGGCCAGGATGAGTCACAAACCGCTAAATTTATATTCCTATTTCACATTGTTCAATTCGAGGTTGAATGAACATAATTCCGAACTCAAAGAACAATTTTCGCTCGTTGACCACTTTTACGGATATTCCGGATTTGTCGGAGAATCGCATGATAGCTTTTCAATAGCACGGATTGTTTACTTTACTTATATTACGCCAAATAATAAGCCATAGGGACTTTAAAAAGAATTTTGAAGCTATGAGAAGACTTCACAGAAATGAAAATTTAGCGGATGTTCCGGAAGCTCTGGAAGACCAAGAGGCGATTTTTTCTGTCTCACCTAGCATCTGCAAGATGGAAAAATATATACTTGACATCTTTCCCAAAGGAACCATGGTCGTATTGATTCAAAATTTCGTAAAATTCGGGTATAGCCCCAATTAACTCAATTTCCATATGCTACGTGTACTTGTATAACGCGCTTCGTATAACGCGGTCCCAATTACCCGCGTTATACAAATATCGACTGTACTAATAAATTCCTGTTAGTCCTGTTCTATTAACTAATATCAAATTTTGTTAAATTTAATAAATGGTTTGAGAATTTCAATCCGTTTTTTTTATTTCCTTTTTACATACACTTTCATTAAAATTTACAAAACGCTCAATCTAAAATTGTACACTGAGGAATGGAATCATATACTTTTGTCATACCTAACTAGTTGTTTCAAAATGGTCTACAAAGTATATTTTCAAAATAATATCCAAATAAATTTTGCGTAAATGGTTCTCTAGAAGTAATGTGGGAGTTTTGCCGCAATGTGATGATTGATGATTTTTAATATTTTTTTCATACAAGGTACAGTCATTGGTAGTCATAAATGAAGAAAGTTATAAAGCCTGCATAACAATAAAACAGCAAAGAACATCTTAAATTCCAGCACTTCCTTCTTCCTACGCTTGATGTACCGGTATTTTGATGAAAGATGTTTTGCTCCATGCGCTCGATGAAGTTTCTCACCGAGAGTGGTCCATCCAAGACAGTCTGAGCGTCATCTTCACCACAGCAAAATGCAGCTTTCAACGTATATTTTGTGAAATTCCTTAAGCCATTTCTGTTATGCAGTCCGCAAATTCGCACTTCTTCAGTATCGTCAGAGCAACAGCAACAGCAACAGCAGCAGCAGAACAAAACTACTCATTTCATTACACCTTACGGCATACCTTCTTATGTCGAGTATGCCACCCGCTCGATTTCTTTTTATTATTGCAACATCGCCCATACATATCTACCCATATCGATATAGCAGCAATCAACATTAGCACACCGGGAAACGGAGAGGTGTGACAGAAAAGGACGTTCACGTCAGCCTTCTTCCTAGGCTGGCCAGCACAGCCACTACAGTGTAGACTGACTGTGCTGCAGTGCAGCAAGGCGAGGCGGGTAGGCCCGCCGGGCGGCGATGATGGCAGCAATAGCGGGGCTCGACGGACGACGGTGTGGTATTTCCAGACACCCTCTTCATTTCGTTATTTTTATCCTTGCTTTTCCTCGATCTTCGTCGCACTGGTCGTCGTGCCAGTGACGAACCGAGGGAAACCTCGTACCGGTCTGCGATGCTGTTTCTCTCAGACAGGAGCGAGTGGGTGCTCGTCGTGGGGTGGTGGTGTACAACAGGGGCGGTGGCGATGGGGTGAAACTTTTTTCAATGCGCCTTTCGTCTGGTCTGGCCGCATTCAGCATAAGTGTCCTGACGTATACCTTGCCCTCGCTGCCACTGCTGCTGCCACTCGGGCTAACTGGGCTTGCGGATGTGTTCGTGTGTCCCGGTCGTGAAGCGACGGACCCGGACGGTCACTGTGTAGGTACCAGCGCTGCCAGGCAGTCTCGGTGGTGGTGCGCAATTTCTACGGCAGTTCCCTTGGAAGGTGCGATATTTTTGCGCATCTGTTGTACCCTGCTCAACACCAAACCCAACAACTTTCGGCATTGACGTAACAGGAAGTGGGATTGTGCAGTGTTGTGCTGTCGTGATTAGCTGCTATCCGCTCGGTTGGAGACGGTTTTTGTCCGCTTATTGTGTACAGTGATTGTTTTGATAAATGAAAAATAGTACAAGTGACGGTTGATTCGACAGAGGCTTCATCGATGAAGTTTAATTCGGGACTGTGCACGATCGGTCGATACTTTTAAGCGTAATTAGCCCCCTTCGCACGCTGCCGTCCCTGTGCACGAATAACGAAAAGTTGCTCTCGCCCTGTGAACCGTACGGACCTCTCTCATGCTGGTTAGTCTGGTTTTGTTAGTGATCCGTGCTGCAAATAGCATCCAACAACATTGCGTCCGTGCTCGAAAAACATGCAATAAGTAGCTGAATTGTGCTTTCTAGTCCTTTTACGATGAATTGTACCTCAAGTGAACAATGCTTCTAGAGCAAATTTCGTGTTTTAATTAACATAAGTATGTTTAACCAGTGAAAAGTTCAAAAAACTTAAACATCCGTGTACGGTGAAAAATCGTTGTTCAACTCCGGATCCGTCTCCCAAAAGAGCCTTTCGAGGAAGTTCTCGCGCCTCACGTTCCGCTCGCACCGCGCGCGCTCTCGCTCAGAACCGTACTCGGCACTCGGTACTAACAGCTCCAGCAGCAGCTGTGTGCCGGGAGTCAGCAATCGAATCCGTCTCCTTTGTACCAGGAAGGAAGGAAGTTTGTGCACAATAAACCGAAACGGAAAACCGCCTGTACTGTGCCGTACTGTCAGGAATAAAATTAAAGGAAAAAAAACGAACCGAGAGCCGCTTCTCTGGAGAGCTAGTAACCACCCTCTCAAGCAGTAACGGTACTACCGGAGGCTCGCAGGACGTTCTCGAGTGTCTGCTGTGCTCTTATCAGCACGAAGAAAGGTGTTGGTGAGTGTTTTCCGCCACACTCGCGCTCTGACTCGCCTTGTTTTTCCTGACCGATTCGGTTCGCTCTCCGCTTTCCCATCGATGTTCGGTTTTGTGCACTCGGTTTGTGTGCGTGTGGAAGCCAAACTCGCCCTCCGCATTGTTTAGATGTGTGAAAGTGAAATATCAACAGAACCTTGCACCCTTTCTCTACCCACAATATCACAAAAGTGAAAATCTTTTCTCTCCGAGCGTCGTCCGCCGTCATCGTTGCCGCCCGTGTGCGTGCTAGTGTTAGTGCGTCGATAGTCACGGGTTCTTTTGTGTGAAGGTATTTCCTTGGTTGGCTGGCTTTTATTGTTGTTGCTGTTATTTTTACTGCTGCCTCTGTTATCGTGTGATTACGTGCATTTATTGATGTTTGGAGGAAAAATCTCAGCTGGGAAGAAAAATCATTACCACCCACTGATGCCGCCTAGCATCGGCTAGCCGATCGGACCGAAAACGTCGAGAAGCGCGCCGTGGGAAGGGAGAGTCAGAAGAACCACTCCAAGAGGGGGCTGCACCTGAAGAATTGTTGTGAGTAGTGCGACATACACACCGTGTGGCCCAAGTGCAAATCGAATTTCGAAGAGTGTGCTCCGATTATTCGTGGATAAAAAATGGCTTGAAATTAGGCAACCAAGTGCATACGACGTCACCAGCAGTAGGAACGGTAGCGACGTCGGCAGTGGCGGTGGCGGCAGCGTCAACGACGCGGACGACAACGACGACGACGACGACGGTGACGCCGACCATTTACCACAGGTGTATGCGGTAGGAACTCTCGACCCCCGGGAATCACCGGAGCAAATCCAATTAAGGTACCGTATTTTATGCTACCGCTGCGCTGCCGGTCCGAGTGGGTGAATGGCTCTGCACGGATCTTGGCATGAAATTGAAAAATGCTTCTGGATTGTTTGTGATGTTCATTCTGCCCTGGTTGGAACATTGAGAGATTTATTTTCGGAGGGTATTGGTGCGGAAATGTGGCGGTGATTAGTACTAGAGCCACTTATGCTCTTACACAATAGATGCACTTCGATGGTGTGTGAAATTGGGTAGGGGAGATTTAGTTGAATAGAATTTTGTTTTACAACCACTTTCTTATGTGAGGCTTTATAAAATGAATTTTCGTCCCATTCAATTTAACCAACCGGGTTTGATAATCCAGTTCTATCAAGTTAAAGTAGGCAAACAGTCAAATTTATTTGTTCCTTTCCAATCGACTTTCACAACTGCACGGGTAGAAATTTAGTTTCCAAAATGCGCAAAATGACTCATGATTTCAGGTTTTCAGCTTATGTTTTATGAAAATACACCATGAATAATAATCATGATATCTCGAACTTCTTCCAGTACAACACAACGCAAAATCATGAACTATTATTCATGATTTTGTGCTGCTTGATATGGAAGATCAGTCATGATTTGACAGCAATTCAAACTTTATGATTTCATGATTTTATTCATGGTAGCGGGATCGGATTTCTTTCTGTGTGAGTCACACAACTCACACAGAAAAGTTCAAGTGCAGTTTACCGATGCCGGTGAGGAATGTAATCTCAACTTACCTAGTTCAATGCTGACTAACGTCAGTCATACTCTTGAAGCAAAAAATTTCTCGGCCACGGTTGCCGATGACACTCTAGTCTATTGGTCAATTGACCGTTAGGTTAGATGGAGTCATGACACTGAGTTCTCTCCCTTTACGATTTTCGATTTTTGCAATAAGGGATGGATATTTGCCGACGGAAAACGTCTGCTGAGAAACAGTCACCAAGGCAAATAACAATCAACATGCGGGTATCTGCGAAACATTTATGTATAAAATATTTTTTGTTACGAAATATTTGTGAAGTTAATTCCTCTCTGCTCTATGGGTTTAAACGTCTTTTAAATACATGGCTCTATTTTAGAGTCAAACTTCGCAACTGGCACTAATGACACCCAAGCTTGCTAAAGCGACTAAAATTTAACAAAAAAAAAATTACGGGGCTAATGCAACAATCCTACTGATACCCGAGATTCGATCCTACGACGACTGGCTTGTTAGCTTAGCAGCATAATTAAAAACTAACTGGGAGAGCTTGTGTAAAGTAGGGGAATGTCGTGGTTGGGCCACCTTTTAGCATTCGCCCATAACTTCCATTTCAAAATGAGTTTTGGAAAACTAAATAGGTACTCCCATATCGCTTTTTAAGCGAACGATACGTTCCGCATAAATTAAAATCGTGTAAAAATAAACTGCGTTTCTGAAAACTCTGGAATTCTTAAGTTCGTTTTAAAAAATCGCGTAAATTCCGAAATTCGCCTGAAAATAGTTGCGTAAAAAACAAACCGCGTGGAAATCGACTTCAGTGTACGTCGTTGCCTTGGTCTAAGAATAAGGTATTGGGTAATTTTCCAATGATCGCACAGCTAAGCCCCTGCGTTTTTAGTTTTAACGATATTTTCTAAACAAATAATTACAAATAGGCAGAAACATGAAAATCTGAATCAGATACAAAATATGTTCACATTACATGGCCATTTTCAAGAAATAAATAAGCTTTTCGTGGAAAAATATGCGATTTTTTGACAACGCTTGAATGCCCAATCGTTGAACACTTCTGAAACCGTATTGTCCTATAGTTGAACACTTTTTGTCCAATGGTTGGACATGCAATATATTGCACCAACCTTAAAGTTAATTTGATAGCTTACTATTAAGAATGAATACATTTTAAGATATATCGGCACCAACTTTTCAAAAGGGCCAGTCTGCAAAATTTAAACAAACCGAGTGAGGGTTTCTTTCCCTATCCTAGTCCAGCAGAAAATAACCCTCACTCGGTTTGTTTACATTTTGCAGACTGGCCCTTTTGAAAAGTTGGTGCCGATATTCATTAAAAATAATCAACAATTAGGCCATTGCAAATCATATTTAAAGTTTTTGTCACCCCCCCCTCCCTTGAAAAATGGCTTAAAAAATCGGGGGGCAAAAAAATAATTTGTAGAATATGAGTCAAATTTCTTTTTATAAAATCAATTGTCTGTGGGCTCTACAGTCTGAAAAACTCGAGAAATGAGTCTCCGAGTTGAATTAACGCTTCTAGCATGAAACCGAAATGGAAATTCGAACAATGGAATTTCCGAGAATCGTCCAAAAAAATTTTCCTTCATTTTTGTCTTTTTTCGTATATTTTTGCATAGAAAATAATAACGTATATATTATAAGCAAGAATAGATTCGGTTTTCACGTTTAAACCTTAAATAAAAATTATTAAAACCCATGTTTTTTTTGCTCGATTGAAAAATTCACTTCGTTTTTTTCGCCCCCCCCCCCCCCCTTCAGTGGCCGAACACCGGAAGGACAAAAACTTTATAAAATATTTGTAATGGCCTTATTTAAGGGTTCCATTGAGGTCATATAAAACCAAATGAGAGTTTCAGTCCTTCATGGACCAGGTTGCACAGTGGTCCAAACAGCGATACAGTACAGTCCAAACAGATACAGAAAGACGTAGTAAATATCACTAGAAGCAACTTTGTCAAAGACATTATAGCTATATCTCTTCATAGAAATTAACCTTCTGTCTGTACAAAAAAAAAATACTTACGTTGTCTGTTTAGGGTCAATTTGACCTCAAAATTCAAACCGCTATATCTCAGCGAAAAATAAACAAATTTCTGAATTTTCAAATGTTTTAGAAAGGTAATTTAATGCACTAAATGATAATATTATGAATTGCGACTTGGCAGGGGGGACTTTTCACAAGAAGGGGTTTTAGCAAAGAAAAGTCGGAAAAATAGGATTTTGTCAGATTTCTGACGTTTACATCACGAAATCTTTACCACCAAGCACGATTTCTTCTACAAGAATATACGCGAACATAAGATCTTCAAAGGTACTTGTGACATTTTACAAGATTTGCTCGCTAGGTGGTGTTTATCTGAAAAACTAGATCTGTTTTGGTGGCAAATTTTTTGGGTTCTACTGGTGTGAATCGTTCTTGTTCTCGCTAATGTTGATTATATAGACAAGATATGAAATGAACACAGTCCGGTGGTAGATAAATCCTTGGTGAAGAGTTCAGAATTCACCCGCCAGGTGGTGTTCGTATACCATTTTATAAATATTGGTCGCAGTTAAACAAGTTGATTGCATGCAAGTTGGTGCAAATTGGTCAGATGGACTAAGATTCATTCTATGATAGACAGTTTAGCACAGTATTTAATCACCAGGTGACGCTAGTGTGCTTTTTGTTTTGTTTTATTTATTGTATATAAACGTATGTTCGTGATCGTCGTTAGGGTAGGCCGGTTACTAACGGGACTGGTTTCTTCACACAGTTAAATAAAACACTGAATCCGCCAGCAGCGGTGGCTGTTAGTGCACTCTGCACTGAATACTGATTGCTATTTATTGAACGCCTTTTATACACTTGTAGTAAATAGATTTCTTCCACACTCAGAACAATAGCTCCTGCGTATCCCATTCGGTCGAACGGACAATAGTTTTTTTGTGATTAGATTCGGCAGGACAATAGAAGCTAACTGCCAGGGAATATTACAATGCGGCTTTCTGCCGCAACAACATATTGCTTCGACAAAAGTCATCGTCTTCGACATTAATTCTCAAAATAAAACTAGTAACAATTATTCGTAATACTATATAGCCAAGTAATGTACCGATTCAGCTAGGATGTATGTTAAAACGATCCGCAAAAATTGAACAAAGTACCGGAAGAAAATGAATACATCACTAGCGTCACCTGACGACTGAATTTTGTATCAAAATTTTCAGAATAGAGTGGTCTTGACTATTTGAACAATTCCGCCGAAGACAAAATTTTGTCATCTAATCAGTATTCTAAGCTGCGATAAAAAAATGAAAACAAATGGACCACCTATGCCACCTAGCGATCAAATTCTGAACCACACTATTAGCCATAGGTTTTATCTGTCACAACACAAGACCATGTTTACTCCAAAGCTTGTCTTTCTGTCCAAATTTTCCGCGAGCAAAAACGATTTACACGAGTAGAATTCATAAAAAGACAAAAAAAGTTGATTATTCCCACATTAACGTCACCTAGCAAGCAAATCCTGTAAAGTGCCACATGTAACTTTGAAGATGTCATGTACGCGCATATTTTTGTAAAAGGAATCGTCGCTCTAGGTGGTAAGAATTTCGTGATATAAACGTCACAAATCTAAAAATTCCGACTTTTACGACTTTTCGTTACTAAAACCCCTCTTTGTAAAAGGTTCCCCCGCTAAGTTGCCATTTAAAATTTTATCGTTCAATTTGTGTTTTTTATCGACTGGATTCAATTGTAACTGTTAATATTCGGAAGGGCAGTTTTCGGAGAAATTTATCAAGACTAAAGTTTGATGTTTTCCCGACGTTTCGACACTTTGTTGGTGTCTTACCCCTTGAAAAAGACACCAACGAAGTGTCGAAACGTCGAGAAAACATCAAGCTTTAGTCTTGATCAATTTTTCCGAAGACTGCCCTACGGAATATTACCAGTTTTATCGTTTAGTGCATTAAGTTACCTTTCTGAAGCATCCGGAAATCCGTCAAGTTTTTGCTGAGATATAGCATTTTGAATTTTGGGGTCAAATTGACCCTAATGTACAAACAACGATCTAATAACTTCTATAATGAAAGATCTCCGGTAGACACACCTAGTCCCGAAGAAAGTAGATTAATTCAAGCACGAAACGAATTTCGAAGGAACTTGTACGGGACCTGGAATTGACCATATGGCTCTGACAGACAAGAGATGATCGCCAATCGCTATTTTATCGAATGCTGATGTATTTTGATATGCGACACCACATACTTTACTGATGCTGAAATGTCCCTTTATGGGAACCGGTTCCGGATTCATAGTGTCCCCCTGGATCCGGATGGTGCGCGCCATGGCTCGTTACTGCGGCAAAGTAACTGATATGGCCACAGTCGATGATATATTTACAAAAATCAACAGATTTTAAACAAGTTTTAGATCTTTGGCAACTTTATCTAAAAAAGCCATATCCCGGCCCCCAAGGAACTTCGGAATAACTCCGGGGTTATACGACATATGGCCATTATCTACAGATATTATGAAAATAGAAAAGAAGAAATCCCCCAAATTCGGTAAAAAAATATTGAAAGATAAAAAAGTTACGACCATTTTGTAAATTTTGCGGTGCAAAAATTATGTAGACCCTAGAGGGTTTAAGGATGCAAACCGTTTCGAAAATTTCAAGTTTCGAACAGTTCAGTGACATCCTTTCTGCATGCACCCAATGCACTTTGGTCCAGAAAGCCAAACTAGGTGGAATAAATTGTTTACTCAGTAGTCGTTGATTTTAGACTATTTACGTGTTAGCAACAAGACCTTGATTTCTGATGCCGCTTTTATTGGCATGAGCTATTTTTGGGAGACCCTTAAATTAACCAGAATTCAAAAATTATCTTCAAAACGAAACAAGATAGAGCAATATTCACTTCAGCAATTTTATAGCTTGAAGTATTTTGACGGAATCCCTCTATCTCGAACCGTTTCCATATTAGGGCGATTTTCCTGAGTCAAGCTAGGGTGACCCTGCTATTTTGCGATTTTTCTCCATAACTTTTTTATTTTGCATTTCTCGCAAAACATGCCTGTAGATGACTTTTGAGGCTCAATAAGACGCAACTTTTGGTGAAAAAAGAAACTGACTGTCGATTTTACTTCTACACTTTTAATAAATTTTGTGATAAAAATAGGCCGTTTTCAAATGTTAGTATCTTAGAAAGATGCAAGCAGAACTAAAATCGGTTGATTGCGTTTGAAAGATCGTGTTTTTTGTGCGTAATATTAAAAAATTGGAGAGAGGATTTTGGTTTATCTCAAATAAATCAACTTTGAATATGTGGGGTTTTCGCATATTTAAGTATATAAAAGTTAATGAGTAGCGCTATAACTCCGGAACGCCTTGACTGTTCTACATCAAACTTGGCGTACATGTTTCTTGACATAAGTAAATCGGCATAGGCGGTTGACAAAAGTGGGGTGCTCGCTAAAAAAAGGGGGCGGGGAGGTACAAATAAGTAAAAGTGGCTGCGATTACACTGGATTTAAACCGTTATAAGTTGTGTGAGTGGTCCAAATCTAAAAGAGAATGTATAAACTTAACCTCATGTTTGTTGACTTGAAGTTTATAATGAGGTTAGGCATTAAAAACGGTAGACATTCCAATAAACGGAGGGAATGGTAGACAAAGTAATGAAATCAAATGTGTTTCATAATATCATAGAGTGGAGTAAGACGTGAAGGGGAAATAACGGAAATTTAAATGAAGCAAAGTCATTGAAGCAACACTTACAAGGTTTGTAAATAATTCCGTTTCATCAAGCTAAGGGATCCGCGCGTTGCAGCAGTTTAGTGTGCCACCATCGCTGGCGAAATTACGTTATTTTTAGACACAAATTGTGTCTCATCCACGTATGTTGTAGTAAATTACCGTAGGAGAAATTTAAACAATTTTCTACCCACGACGGGGATTTCCGTGATTCGCACCTCCCTTTTCATCAGAGGCCACCATCCTTTTGTCTTTCAGCCGCTTGTACATCTGTTAATAAGACTGAAAATCTCAGGCGAGCGAGTGTGAGAGGCATACAAAGCTTACTTCACGCAAGCCTACGACAAACAACTGCTGGTACTGTGTGCAAACATTCTGCTACCTGCACACTCGCGAGTGTACAGCTTCATAGCAACTTTCTGCACATCCCGCCCGCGAAGCCAAAGCTCACGAGCTGTCAATACGTCGTGAGCATGAGCGGTACACTAGGATGTATGGATACGGATCTTACTTTACTTCTTTTCTTCTTTATTTTACACCCTCGCTTACACACGCGGGTAAATGTGCGGGCCAGTGCGCGCGACGATAGGTATCAACTGCTGGGTTGCAATGACGAGCATAAGCAACGACCGTGGCAAATAACTAAATACACTATGGCAAAAACTTGTCGCAGTGCATGAGAATATCAGAAAATAAATCCGAGAGAAATGCTCATGCGTGTGTGTTCGTTAGGAGAAAATCGTAAGAGAAAACTGGCCCACACGAATGCAGGCTTCACAACACTACGTTTCAGTTTGCGAATTCTCATAATACAAAAAACAAAGCTTTTTTCTTCATTTAGACATATCTACCCCTCCCCCTCCCCTCCTCGGTCAGCGACCCTTTTGTCTACAGCAACTTGTATGTCTCTCCGAAGATAATGAAAGAGAAAAAAAAGCCTTCTTTATAATGTTCTACACCCGTAGTTGTGACCCTCCCATCTTTTCACACGCTCTTCGTCTTATCTCCCAGCCACTTGTACAACTTCTAACGGTCCAAATGCAAGATATTATTATTATTGTTATTCTCTATTTGAGAGGTTTTCAACCTGCATGCACAAAAAATCACGATCTTTCAAACGCAATCAACCGATTTTAGTTTTGCTTGCATCTTTCTAAGATACTAACATTTGAAAACGGCCTATTTTTATCACAAAATTTAATATAACTGTAGAAGTAAAGTAGACAGCCAGTTTCTTTTTTCACCAAAAGTTGCGTCTTATTGAGCCTCAAAAGTCATTTCAACAAGTGTTTTGTGAGAAATGCAAAATTAAAAAGTTATGGAGAAAAATCGCAAAATAGCAGGGTCACCCTAGCTAGACTCAGGAAAATCGCCCTAATATGGAAACGGTTCCAGATAGATGGATTCCGTCTTCTGCAATATTACTCAAAATACTTCAAGCTATAAAATTGCTGAAGTGAATATTGCTCTATCTTGTTTCGTTTTGAAGATAATTTTTGAATTTTGGTTAATTTAAGGGTCACCCAAAAATAGCTCATGCCAATAAAAGCGGCATCAGAAATCAAGATTTTGTTGCTAACACGTAAATAGTCTAAAATCAACGACTACTGAGTTAACAATTTATTCCACGTGATTTGGCTTTCTGGACCACAGTGCAATGCATGATACACAAACTGTATTTTTGAGTTTTACGTTGCTAACATCCAAAATTGGGGTACGTACTTGCACACTTCACGGAATAAAACGACCAATTTGGAACCCCGAAAGCACCGATAACTGATATTCCGGAGTGACTAATTTGTCGTATTTCTATTTTTATCCTATCTAGTGCCTATAACGGGAGAAAATAATCCCACTGCAATTCGGAATATCTCCGTCAAAAGCGGTACCGAATTTCACTCATATATTGTTTCATTGATTTTTGCCTGAATCTAATTCGGCTCTTTTAAAACAAGTTGAATTAAAATGGAACGAAATTTAAAGCAAATGCCGCCAAAAGTCTGATTACAGGCACCCCGATTTTAGGAATTTTTTTCGACGTGAGGAACTTAAAGGTTAAGCAAAATAGTCGCATGTGACTTGCAGCAGGAACCAGAAAGCTTAGTTGATGAAAGAAAGTTGATCAAGACTAACAGGATAATTGCTTTAATTTTGCACATATTGGATAATTTAGAGATGTAAACTCGCGTTGAACTGTAAAAAAATCTGCTTATCACTCAAGAATGCAACATAATAATATAACACTTTATTTTTTTGCCCCTTCGACATTTCGAAAATTGTTGAGGGGGGGGGGGGGGCGACATAAACTTATTTTCAAAGTTGTATAAGCCTAAATTTTCGAAGACAAAAACCGATTTTTTGCGACAGACCTCGTGGTTCTAGTGCTACGATCCTATTGACCAAAACAGTGCATGGTGTTAATTTCCATAAATTATGAATATGATATGATTTCTGGCATTTTACTTCTTCGGCTGGCTCGCAGTAAGTCCAATTTTAGCAGCAATAGCGACCATATATCAGTGATGTCGTGACGACTGTGGTAAGGTGTCAATCGGTTTACATTACGGTTTACGTTACGGGCTTTTACATAGGCTACAAAAATATTTCAATGATGTTAAATCGCATGATTATGGAGGCCCATTTAAGGGTTCGTTACGGGAATTTACTCATTTGCCGAATGGTACTTCCAATAAATCAATGGCATGCGCCTTGTGGCATGGTGCTTGTTGAAATTCAATAAATTTTTGCACATAGTTTATCAAGTATTACTTACAATTTGAAACTACCACTGGCGAAATATGGATCCTTTACTCTGATAGTTTTACAACCAATAGTGAGAAACATTAGGTTCATTAATTTCTCAATTCTAACCTAAAAGCAATTTGAGTTAAACAACAACCACAGAAAACTTGAAAAATTCAAGAGAATATAGGAAAAAACTTAAAGAATGTGAAAAGCCATCGTCATTCATTTGAGTTAGTCCCGCCATCGAATTATCATATTCAAATCGAAGCGCATCTCCATTTGCGGATTTCGACAGACGGTCGTCGCCGTCCGGCTTTCTTTCTCTACGAGTCTAATTTGGTTGGATGCAGTAGTGTGGGGAAAGTTTTATTCCCTTAGACAGTGGTCCATCCGGATGTGATCCAACTAGGTACATTCGGTGTCAAACTGACTGCCGCCATGCGGCACGGCAACCGGACCAGTCAGTGGACTGAAGTTAGTTCCCTTTCGGGATAACTCTTTCTGCCGTTCGGCTTCAGTTCTGTCGGTTTTGAGTGGCAGTCATAAAGAAGTGCCACCCTTTTAGGTCCTCACTACTTCTAGAGCAGAGAGTGTGTGTGCAATCATCATCACGAGATCATCAAAATAAATAGTTTTTCCTTCCCTTTGGCTTGGTTAACCGAGGGAAGAAGCTGGAATAAAAACTGTGCTTGAAGTTTTTTTCTGGACTATCTCTCTCTCATTTGAGCGTGTGTTGCTTAAAACTTAACCCCAAATGCCAAAGGAATAGTTTCGAAAACGAGAACGAGAAACAGAGATCATCATTAAGATAAAACTTTGTTGGCAATTGCTGTATGACTATCTGCACGGACAGTCTCCAGGATGGGACTGGTCCTCGGGTAGGATGCCTAGCACTGAGCTGATTGTTTTCAATTGAAAAAGACAAGTTTTAGGGTACTTTGCGAGTCTGTTTGAAACAGTTTGCCGCTACGCCTTAGGTGGTCAGGGCTTGACCTAAATGCTGCTGGATTCAATTTTCCCCATGCAAATAACGATCGTTTCCATATGCCATTAAATTTCTAACTAGTTACCGCTTCATCTCGAATGTATACATACGCTGAGTGTTACTTATGCGATTTTGAAATGTTTCATCTTGGATATCGAACGGATTGCAGCGCCAGTCCTGTTCCGTGACTGTGCACGACTCCGATTTCCCTGTCAAGTTATTCAACCAATTATTTTCCATCGCATGATAGATTAAAAATTCCGTACAGTGCTTTAGGCATACGCCAGTCAACCGACAAGACAGCCAACAGAGGCGAGTGTGCTATTGGCACATCGATGAAAAACAAGCTTCATCTTTCGATTCAGGAGCAGCTTGTTCCAGCCAAGCCCCCATCTCCTGGTTGCAATCGAAAGTTACCACACAAGAGCACCGCAGCCAAAGCAGCAGAAGCAGCATCAGCAGCAGCAGGATGGAGATGATGTTGATAGTTGATCTATGCCTTGCACTGGAGCAAGCAAAATGCTGTCCGTGCATCCATCCTGCACACAAGCTCACACGGAGCAGGGGAGCAATTTGTACGAAAACCAGAAATGCTTTACAATGTGTACGATATATGCGGCCGCGGCCCGAACGAAGCGCAAAAAAATTTTTGTTCCGATGAAGGATGCTTCCCCTTCTGCTCTTCCGAAAGGAACGAAACTCTCTCTGGTACGGATGAAAAGCGGAAAACCTCTTAGATGCGATTCACTGGCTGCCTTTGCCATATCATTTCTCACAGTCGCGGGCGATGTGCGGGATTTTCGATTGCAAATGTCCATCGTTGGGGATGTGCAGTTTTTCTTTTGGTTTCCAAAGGAAAAATCATCCGTTACCGTTATCCGTTCGCTGTCCGACGGCACGAATCCAGTATTGACGCGCATTTTCTCAAAAATTATAGATTTAAAATGCCCTTTAAAGCAAACGACAAGGCGCCTCCATGACATATTCGATCTTAGATGAGGAAGAATTATAATTCTCCAATATTAACTTACAATAAAAATCAAAAACATTAAAAGACGGGAAGGCAGAAAGACTGGAAGACTGAATCTTTGAAAGAACGAAAGTTTGAAAAATGGAAAGATTGATATATTGAAAAATGGAAAGATTGTAAGATTCAAAAACTGAAAGGTTAAAAGTTTGATTGATTGATGTATAAAACAAGAAGAACGATGATGGGGAAGCTATAGAAAACTGAACAACCCTCGTTCGTTTATCCGTGGCAGCACATCCTCACAGCTGCATCCTTTCAATTTCATCAAAGTAAAACAATCACGTACGGAGATGATGGAGGGATCATTCAGTTTTCAATATTCTAGCAGTCAACATGACATATATTCTTGCGATACGGCCCGAAGGCTTTCTGTATGGCGCGCTGTGCCGGGCGGAAAGTCGATGTCGGAAGTAAGGAAAATGATTGAAAGCAAGAACCATGTAATAAATCGATTAATCCTTTTGGTTTCGACAGCTCTTCTCCTGCACGTACGATTGGAAAGTTTCAAACAAGTGTAGGTTGAAGTGGGCTGTTATTTATGAGTTGCTTTTAACAAGCGCTCATGAAGTGGAATACACATGAATAGTTTAAGATTTTCCGTTTCATAACTTAATTTGGACATTAATTGTATCTCATTTCTCTCCGATTTTTCTTTCAGAATCATCGACTAGTGAAAATACTGAACTGCTGAAATAGTCAAAGTAAAAGTTTCAAACAACATTCAAAATGATACTGAAAACAGTATGCTGCATCCTGGCGCTGTTCGCAATTCGATTAGTGATGCCCTACGAGGAGGTGACCGAGGAACTTCCACCAGGTAAATTTAGTTCTTTCTGTTTAAAACTTAATTCATCTTAATTCGTCAAACATTGTGCGCTAGGAATAACATCCCAACAATAGGCCGCTAATTGCACCTTCCTAGCCGGGAAGGTCCCCCGAAACAGGAGAAGAAATATACTTTTTCCCAGTGCAATTAGCGTTCGCTTCGGTCGTCCCGGCCCGGCCCTGGACCTGGACCGAGCGCATCTTGAATGTCAAATTAAAAATAATTCGTCTCATTTACCGAGCCTTTCATTGCGTATCCGTTTCGGCGCGATGGAGTGGCAGTGGAGTTCTGGAGCAAGTGCTCGGGCGACTTTTTTCCTCCACATTTAAGCAGCAGTGGCCAACCTTCGAATGGACCAGCTAGCATCCATCGAGGCCCGCCCCGGTGCGGCCCACGTTCGTTTCGAACGAATATGAATAATAGATAATTTAATTCAATTATAATTGCCAGCTGGTGCTCCAGCCTAGCAGGACGATGAAGGTGAACGCAATGGCAATGAAGAGCTGTCTTTTCTTGCCACTCGTTGAAGCGAATCATTGCTAAAGAATACGGTGGCGAAGCGCGCCAGGGAAAACTCTCTATGAGGGAAGCCTTTTTTATGTCGCGTAGTCGTCGTCGTCGTTGGCTTTTCACCGCACCGCACACCGGTATAGTTGTATAGCTCTTTTGCTCACAATGTGTCACTGCATGGCCTCTCAGAGCTCGAAAAAAAAGGATACGTTCCTATCAACCCCATTTAGCCTGCCCCCAGCGTACTGAGCAAACGACGTGCGATCGAAGCGAGGTGTGAAAATTTTCACACTGCACACTTTACAACTTGCGGTGGGACGACCGTTTCCCGTTGCATTTATCGTACCTATAAATGTGTGGGTATATTTGTGCCTATAAAACAAGCAGCGACGGTGGTGGTGGTGGCGATGGTATGGAAGGTACAGGCGTTTTGTAAAAATATTAATTTCAAAAGCGATGTCAAGAGAAAGAAGTTCAACGGAGTCTCAGCAGCAGCGAGCTGGACAGGATGATCAGGATGATAAAACAACAAAGTGTGACAAAAAGCAGCTCAGCCTATATTTCCGTCATTATCCATTATGTCAGCGCTGACCTCTTTTAAGTTATTCAACCGCAACACTTCTGGTCCCATCAATTCATTTATTCGTTGGCTTGCTTTGAAGTTTTTTGTTTCGTACATTCGCCAGGATCGCCGGATTTTTGCCAACCACTCTCGCTCGTCTCGGCCGAAGCGGACACGGAAAGTTTTTCGGGTGGTACAAAGCAGAGTTGTTATCTGTAAATATCACTTTATTCTTTTAAAATTTTAAAATTTCTTGAACTTTTGTTTTGTGAAGTTTCCTTCCCTGGATTTTTGCTCTTTTTTAGAAATTAGTGATTGAAAATATTTTGAGTTTTTTGCATTTGGATTTTAATGGTTCTTGTTGCATTTTATTCATTATTGCCATCCTACGGTATTCTTCAGAAAGCTAATGCATTTTTTTGCAAAGGGAGGAAGTGTCTGAGGCGAAAAATGATTAATTATATGAACTGGAAAATTTTGATATAGGAATATATCGGGTTGTGCAATGACAGATGAGGCTCACACCTGCGCTCTTCCGTTTGGTACCTGAATGTTTTACTCACTAAACTACTGCCGCCCGTTATATTAGGTAGTCTAAAAACAATTATACCTGTTTTATTCTTCCAATTATGCCATTCCCTGTGTACGCAACACACACTTCCTATGCGATATATTACTTTTGTATGACTGCTGTTTTGTTTCTACCGCTGAGAAGATAAACTGTTATCTACTCGGTTAGTGCGAAAGAAACAAGCAGTGCATAGTCGCACGGCAAGTTTCGTAATTAAAAACACCATCGGGTCGGCAAACAAGATGTGTGAAGAGAAGCAAACGACACGTAAGGCTATCCACAAAGTTTCCTATTATGTACCCGGTCATGGCCGCTTCAAACAAGGGGCTAAATAACCAGGAACCCTGAGGACTTCCGAGTTTCTGGAGTTTACCTCACATCCGCTAAACCGATCTTGTCAACCCGATGGTACACGTGAGTGCCCGGTATTGCCGCCATCGTTTGCGCCCAGCCAAACACTGGAATCTGGTAGAATTGCAATAGATCTAAATTTGATTATCAAATGCATTTCACACTAATGGTGTTACAGAAGGGTAAAAATGGATTGAGCGGACCCACAAGTAGAGGCACTTGTGCGCATTCCGTGGTCATCAGAATCGCCTTCCAGCATAAGGATCCTTCTTTTGTTTGTAAGAAGGACGTGACATATCAGCTTCAGACCTTAAGGATTCTAAGGATTCATCCACAGCCTTCCACATATATGATATTATTGACATAATATTGAAATGAAATGAAGTATATATTGGCAAAAATAGAACAATCCATCAGCAGTCCTTCGAGTACAACAGAGTTGCCTCATTTGAGTTTCCATAAGTGCTTCCATTATTAATTTGATTTTTTCTTCTGGTATCCATGACCTCCCAGTTGGCCTCGAGGTATGATGCTGGCCTAATAAGCCAGTCGTCGTATGTTCGAATCTCGGTTGAGAGAGGTTGTTGGAATCCTGCTGGCCTGGCAACTGGCAACTGGCCCTGCAAGTGTCTTGTATTCTAACAGTCTGGCTGCGAAGTCTGTCGTATAAAAACAGAAGGTCAAGTTTCGATAACGGAATGTGGCACCTAGGCTTTGCTTTGCTTTGCTTTTTATGCATGAGCATTATTTAAACTTGTTTCGGACACAGTTTCCACTGTACAGTAGGAGGTGCTTTATGAGTCAAAACGAAGCAAATAATTAAAATAACTCATATTAAGCTTACCTACTAACAAGGCCGTGTAGCTCAGCCGTCACCCAAACCCGCAGTTTTGATATTAGGCAGCCGGGAACCACCCAGCATCGCACCCCCTAGTTTGGTTACTCAATAGAGCGTTACCGGGTTAGGCCACGTGTAGGTGCTAGGTAGGGGCATGGAATGGCTGGAGCTATGTTGGAGCATCCTCATTTGCATTACTTTAATTGATTCATACCTAGAAATCCGAGTGCGCGACATTAAGAATAACGGACGTCAGGCGTAATGGACTTCCGCTTTCCTTTTTCTATGAATACGCAATTAAGTCAATCATCGCTAAGTCACATTATATTGAGAACGGGGGCTACCCACTTAGCATAAAGTCATTTGGCATAATACTGTTTGGCTTTAAAACATTGATATAATCACCAGCAACCATTCGGCGTAAAGATATTTGGCGTAATGATTATTCGGCATAATTACTTACAAATCATTCAACGATATTTGATAGATGATTCGGGACGAGACGGCCACAGGCCGCGACACACCGTCAGAAACGCTGGCCGTTGGGAACTGCAGCCTCGCTGAAACCACAATCGGCCTTGATTTATTTGATTTTTAGTTCTACCGAATCTAGTTAGTTATCGTTGCACAGATTCACGCTATATGCAACTGCGTCGATTGGATTTTTTGTAAGCTAACGACAGATCTATCGACTTGATTCCTGGCTCAGTAAAAAAAATTTTTTTTCCTTAATTAAGTCCGAACGAACGCCGGCATGTAAACATAAAATCTATTTTCACACATCGAGTGGTCCGTTGCCCATAAGTGTTTTCTTAGAGAACTTATAAAATCAATGCGGAAAAATGAAAAATAAAATTTGCTGAATTATGAAGGAAATCTTGGGTTGTACCGTGCAAAGTCGCTAAAAATTCCATTCATTATTTTATGAGCTGTTTTTCGAGAAATTTTTTTTTTTCTATGACATGCGACAATCAATGAAAACAAATATGTATATGATTTTCCTGGTTTCTACAAACAATTTGGCTGGTAAACGGCTGAATAATGCGTACCGTCGGTGCCTTGTGCACGTGTAGGCATAAAATAGACCCTACAGTGGTTCATAGCCTCTTATTCAGCAACTCCTATTCCTACCGCCTCGTGGTACCAGCCGGGATACGAGCAACTTTGGTGGAGATCGGGTAACCAACCCCGGTGGAAGCCAAGGTCGTATGCTGACAGGAAAGGAGGGCTCTTTCGAGCTTCGTTGGCCCTCCGGCGAAACAGGGGGTTGGTGTAGCAGGCTTTGCAAGCCGTCACCACGAAAAATATTAAAGCATGGAACGAAGAACAAATATATTCTTACTGGAACAATCGGAATAGACCCACGCGACGAAAAAGGACTATGGATTGGAAACTCGGGACGTGGAACTGCCGGTCTCTCAACTTCCAAGGGAGCACTCGAGTGCTCTCCGACGTATTGAAGAGCCGCAAGTTCGACGTCGTAGCGCTGCAGGAGGTGTGCTGGAAGAGCTCAACGGTACGTACGTTCAGAGATGGACATACCATCTACCAGAGCTGCGGCAACACACACGAGCTGGGTACAGCTTTCATAGTGATGGGCGAGATGCGGAAACGGGTGATTGGGTGGTGGCCAATCAATCCTCGAATGTGCAGGTTGAGAATCAAGGGCCGATTCTTCAACATAAGCATCATCAACGTGCACAGCCCTCACCTCAGAAGTACCGATGACGACAAGGATGAATTCTACGCGCAGTTGGAGAGTGAATACGACCGCTGCCCAAAACATGATATCAAGATCGTCATCGGGGATTTCAATGCTCAGGTCGGCCAGGAGGAGGAATACAAACCGGTGATTGGAAGGTTCAGTGCACACCAGCGAACCAATGAAATGGGCCTAAGACTTATCGACTTTGCCGCCTCCAAGAATATGGCCGTACGTAGTACCTTTTTCCAGCACAGAATCCACCATAAGTACACCTGGAGGTCACCAAATCAGACAGAATCACAGATCGACCACGTTTTGATCGACAGTCGGCACTTCTCAGACATTATCGACGTCAGATCCTATCGAAGCGCTAACGTTGACTCGGACCACTACCTAGTGATGGTTAAGATGCGCCCAAGACTCTCCGTTGTGAACAACATTCGGTACCGACGCCAGCCTCGGTTAGATCTCGCGCGGCTGAAGCAGCCAGACGTCGCCGCAAACTACGCGCATTCACTCGAAGCTGCACTGCCGGAAGAGGACGAGCTGGACGAAGCCCCTCTCGAGGACTGTTGGAACACTATCAAAACAGCCATCAGCAGTGTAGCGGAGAGCTCCATCGGGCATGTGGCCCGGAATCAGCGGAACGATTGGTTTGACGATGAATGTAGGAGGGTGATGGATGAGGAGAACGCTGCGCGGGCGGCCAAGATGCGCAGTGCCACACGTCAGAACGTGGAAAGACACAAACAGAAGAAGATGCAGCGAAACCAAATCTTTCGGGAGAAAAAGCGCAACCTGGAAGAGCAGGAATATGCGGAGTTGGAGCGGCTGCATCGTTCTCAGGAAACGCGGAAGTTCTACCAGAAACTGAACGGATCCCGCAAAGGCTTTGTGCCGCGAGCCGAAATGTGTCGGGATAAGACTGGCAGTATTCTGACGGACGATCGTGAGGTGACGGATAGGTGGAAGCAGCACTTCGACGAACACCTGAATGGCGCCCAGGCGGAAAACCATGGCGGCGGGGAAAGCGATTTCGACGGTGCAGCAAACGGGGAAGAGGTGCCAGCCCCAACGATAGGCGAAGTTAAGGAGGCCATCATGCAGCTAAAGAACAACAAGTCAGCTGGAAAAGATGGCATCGGAGCGGAGCTTATTAAAATGGGACCAGAAAAGCTGGCCGTTTGTCTACACCGACTAATTGTTAGAATTTGGGATACGGAACAGCTACCGGAGGAGTGGAAAGATGGGGTTATCTACCCGATCTACAAAAAGGGCGACAAGTTGGACTGTGAGAACTATCGAGCGATCACCGTTCTCAATGCCGCTTATAAAGTGCTGTCCCAAATCATTTTCCGCCGTCTATCGCCAATTGCGAATAGATTTGTGGGAACTTATCAAGCCGGCTTCGTCGAAGGTCGGTCTACAACGGATCAAATATTTACACTGCGGCAAATCCTCCAAAAGGGCCGTGAATACAGAGTTCCCACGCATCATTTATTCGTTGACTTCAAAGCCGCATATGATACCATCGACCGGAAAGAGCTATGGAAAATCATGGACGAGAACAGCTTCCCCAGGAAGCTCATCAAACTGATTAAATCTACGATGGATGGTACGCAGTGCTGTGTTCGGATTTCGGGTGGATTGTCAAGTTCATTCGAATCACACAGAGGGCTTCGTCAAGGTGATGGTCTTTCATGCCTGCTGTTCAACATAGCGCTACAAGGTGTTATGAACCGAGCGGATATCAACACGCGGGGCACGATATTCAACAAATCTAGTCAATTCGTCTGCTTTGCCGATGACATGGATATTATCGGCAGAACATCTGTGGCGGTGGCTGAACAGTACACCAGACTAAAGCGCGAAGCAGAAAAGATTGGGTTAAAGGTAAATACGTCTAAAACAAAGTACATGCTGGCCAGCGGAACCGAGGCCGAACGACACCGCTTGGGCAGTAGTATATTGATCGACGGCGATGAGTTTGAGGTAGTCGATGAATTTGTCTACCTTGGCTCACTGGTAACGGCGGACAATGATACCAGCCGTGAGATTCGGAGGCGTATTATCAGCGGAAGTCGTGCTTACTATGGGCTCCACAAGCAATTGCGGTCGAGCAGACTAAGTCCCCGTACAAAGTGCACCCTGTACAAGACGCTTATTAGACCGGTTGTTCTCTACGGGCATGAAACATGGACAATGCTCGAGGAGGACCTGCGAGTGCTCGGAGTTTTCGAACGAAGAGTGCTAAGAACGATCTTCGGCGGCGTACAGGAGAACGGAGTATGGAGGCGGAGGATGAACCATGAACTCGCACAGCTCTATGGCGAACCCAGTATCCAGAAGGTGGCTAAAGCTGGACGGATGCGATGGGCAGGGCATGTTGCAAGAATGCCGGACAACTGCCCTGCAAAGATGGTGTTCGCCTCAAATCCGGTAGGAACAAGACGACCAGGAGCGCAGCGAGCAAGATGGTTAGACCAGGTGGAGCGAGATCTGGCGGAGAGTACTCGGTGTCCGAGGAATTGGAGAGCGGTAGCCCTCAACCGAGTTACATGGAGAAATTTTGTTCAACAGGCTTTGTCTTAGGACGGCAAGCCACCTAACACACACAAACAATTTGGTCGATTTGGATCCAACGCACATTATCACGGATGTTGAGAAGGCTCGGATAAACTCACTGCAGACTGAGTTTCCCGATGCTAAGTATTTTGATTAATTTTTCTTCTGAAAATTATTTTCAAGTACGTATATTTCTAACTGAATGCAAGGATCCAGCAGAGTAATAGGCTCTTGGTAATAGACCAAAAATATAGACTTACCGAAGGTGAGAGTCGAACTCGCTGCTCTCAATCTCTAGTCGAGTGTGTTGTTTTGTTTAGTGGTGTAATTGGTTAAATAACACACTCGACTAGGGATTGAGAGCTGTGAGTTCGACTCTCACCTTCGTTAAGTCAATATTTTTGGCATAACATCAAGAATTTTCAGTTTGCCTGAAGCAACATTTTTCGCATTAAGCATTTATTCTAACAGAACCTAACCTAACAGAAAATATGTCAATGTAGTGGACAACTTTCCGCCAACTAACGACATGGATGATAGCTGCCATAATCTCTGAACCAATATAGATGGTGTAGAACATACCTAACGTCCATTATGCCTACCATATATTATGCTTTCCGTACATGAAGCCTGTCGTCCATTATGCCTAGCGTACTTCTGCCTATCTCTTATTATGCCTGCTTCCATTATGTATTTTTGCCTGACATCCATTATGCCTAGCGCCCGCTTGCCTAACGTCCATATACCTATCGTTCATATGCCTGAAGGGATACACCCTATAAATCTAGTCGTCGTCGTCGACTCGTCGTAAGCAGCCTAGACAGAAATAGGCTCGTGCTACTTCAAGCAATCATCTCCATCGACGAAAATTTCCCAGCCGCAGTCCCAGTGGCCAAGCGATTGGCGTTGGGGGCGTTAAGATCCCATATTCCTGGTTACGATGGGGTTATTGAACAGAACTGTTTTCATTGCACTGTTGTCCGGTATCCTTGTGACGCGTCCGACTCACCGTAGCGTTCCGGTTTTCGCCAGATGTACGATGGGAATCTCTCCAAGCAGTGGTTGTAAGTAGGCCCTTGTATCCGCAGTCACTAGCGATCCCAAATATAGGAATTCATCTACCGCTTCTAGTTCTTCGCCGTCAAGGTTACCGTCCGTGGCAGGCCCGCGTATGTTTCCTTTGAGCCTCTTCCTCTCATGTATTTGGTCTTCGACGCATTTATTTTTAGCCCAATCTTTATAGACTCTGCTTTCAGACTGGCGTAGATTGCCTCCGCCGTCGCAAAGTTCCGAGCTATGATAGCAGTCATCTACAAAGCTTGGGAGTTGACTACCCTTGATAAAACCAAGTCGGACCACCCCCTCAAGAGGGATGTTGAACAGCATGGTGGATAAGTCGTCACCTTGTCTCAAACCTCGCCGCGTCTGGAAGGGATTCGATTGTGTCTTCGAGATGCACACGAACATCACTCGATCCAATGTAGCTCTGATCAGTCGTGTCATTTTGTCCGGAAAACCGTGTTCGTGCATTATCTGCCATAGCTGGTCTCGAACGACTATATCGTATGCTGCTTTGAAATAAATGAAGATGGGCACATTGTACTCACGACCAGTGCTTAGAAATGTCATATTCAATTTATGCAATACGCCTGAATTAATACAATCTACTACTCATTCTCAACATACTGCTTATACGGATGAGATGAAATCAACATTGCCAACCAGAAGACGATTCGAGCAAATCATTTGCGTTCATATTCGTGTTGTTCTCTACATTCATTCATTCTCGATAATAGTGAAAGAAATCAAATGTGAAACATTCATTGATTTTTAACTGCCGACAACGGCAAACGGAATTACAATAAACGTAAACATCGCTTCGAAGTTTTAAGCTGTCAGCAGCTCAGTAGTCATGTGCATGCGCTGACAGATAAAAGAATACTACCAGGAGTAAAGCTGTATGCGCTGAATGCGTTTTAAATTCGCCTTCGTGCAGGACTGTCAATTGTTTCGAGGACTGCCCCGGCATTTCCACTCTAAATCTAGTACAACTACAGTACATCTAGTACATCTAGTACCATATTTTAAATTTCTGTAATCAATTTGGAAAAATTGTAAAATAGGCATAAAATAATTTTATAATGAATATAATGAATAACGAATAACGAATAATGAATAACGTTGAAATATGATTATAGAAAAAGTATGGTAGCACCCAGTGTTTTACACGATTGCGAGAAATGCGCATTGCGATCATCTCCCCCCGGTGCCATCTCCACCTTTGCTATCGCTGAAGAATAGACGGCAATTATGGTCAAATTGTGGCGCATTTGCTCATCGCCCAGCCAAGGAATGTTTGGTTGCCTAACATGACTAAGCTTGGTCGGCAGAACGGACTCGGTACTGGACGCTTGACTAATATCAGGCGTCCCAGTTCCAGTTTTGGTGCCGAAAACTGTACCTACTCGAAAAAAATGCAACAGACACAAATAATCACCAAAAATTCACTTTAGGTTGGGTATTTTTAAACTATCAGGGAATGAATAAACACATATTAGTTATATTATGTTTTTGCAAAGTTGGTTTATGCAACCTACTCTCTTAGGCTAAATGTGGCAACTTGGACTTAACACTATCCGTCAAATGCAGTGCAACATTTGTGCCATCAGTCTTACACACTTTTATACACTCTTTTTTCAAATCCTGGTCGTTTTTGAAGCCTGTACGGCTTGTCAAATCTGCTGCACCCGCAGATCGCCTACCACACCAAGTAATCTCTCATCTTCCTTGCCTTCAGGGGGTCGGTCATCTTCGCTTTTCTTCGGCTGCTAGCTCGCCGCTGGGTCGTCTGGGTCTCCGCGAACGATTCACCCAAATTTTATCAATTTTTTAAAGTTTATACACAAAAGAAAATTTTGCATTTATGTTATTCAAGATTGCCAATAAACATGTAATGTACCAGAATTTCGCCAGATTCGATCGTATCTCCGTCTTGCAAAAAGGTATAATCACTTCTAACTTTAGCCAAAATTTTACATCTGCGTTTGATAAAACTTTCCAGACGTTTCCCGAACTTCCTGCCATCGCATCGGTCAAATTGATTGCCAGATTGTTGCCAGACACTTTTATTCATGTTTGCCAAATTTTCGACACAACCTATTGGCAACTCCGGTGCTATTACCGTTGCACACATCTAAAGGAGCTGACAACTGAAATTTCTCAGGAGATTATGATGGAAAATTCGGCCTCTCGTTACTAACAGGAAAACACCACAATTAAACGGCCCTTTTCCGGGCCATCAAATTATCTTAGAAGAGTTAGAATGATTCATTTAGATTTATGCCATAATCAAACTAACGTAGTCCTCCGATAACTATCCACTTGTGCCTGGTAGAAACACCTTTAGTGTTTTTTCAGGAGATTAGGGTAATTAAATGATTAGATGTTTTGATTTCAGTTTTTAGTTTAGTTTTCATTCAACTCGATTTCAAATCAACTCTGTCTCAATAGGGGCCATAAATCTCATAAAGTATTGTCAGTGATTGTGTGATGAAGCGACTCTACTTTGCGACTTTCGGTTAAAAAGGGAAATTAATTTCAAAACAAGTAATCGCTCAGTTTCCGACTATTTGAAGAGGCTATTCCATGATACTCTCTATAGAGTAAATGATTTACCATTATCTCTTTTTTCAGTGGTGAAGGTTTGATTCGCCAGTTGTACAACAAGATTCTGACGCAGTACTTGGGATGGATATTGAAACGTATCTGAAGATGGGGTTTTGGCAGCATCCCGGAATATAATTCTATTTGGCCACGGTTTTGGAAGATATCTTCAGCAAAATTTGAGTTTGATTTGTTGTTGATAAATTTGCTGATAGCTGATAAAAAATTGATAGCAAACTCCTGATCTGGAAGGCATCTGCAGCTGAAGCCAGAAAAGCAAGGTTTTCGTTACAGATCTGACCCGAAGTTCTATAATATAGAACCTAAAAAACGCATTCTGCCTAATCCAAAGCACACAAAGGCTCTGCCGATCGAGAACTGATGGGCAATTGTTAAGCGGAAGCTTGGGATGCTGCGACGACGAAGAGATGGTGGAATAAAAAGATTGCCTACGAATGGCCGAAACACAAATGGTCGAAACACAAATGACCAAAAGCTATATTCGGCCGAAAATATTCAGAGCCATCAACCTGCACAAATGTTGAATATATGCTGTCCTTACTCGCTACCGCCCGTTCGGGCTCAACAAAGAAATAATCCCTACTAATCAGTAAATCTAGAAAAATGCAAGCACCTCAAAAGAAGTGGTTTCAGCGGGAACTGTCCTCCTACAGTGGTTGGCGCTGTCGCCGGCGGGTTCATCGGTTAATATCCAATTCTACCCCCGATTGTGGCTTTTTCTCGACTAAAATTCTCCCAGTGTACCATTGTTCCACGCTGAGATGACGTCGGTTGGTGGTTGTACACCGAAAACAAACGAGAGTACACAGCACAGCAAAGAAGTTTACGGCCTCCCTCGTCGACCTTCTTCCAGGAATACAATGATGGGGATGTGTGAGGATGATGATGACGATGATGCTGATGGTAAGGTTGCATGCAGCAACCGGCAAAGAGGGATATATCATGTTACTACCATCTAACACGGGATAATACATAGTTGGACCGTGGAACCGTGGGCCGCAAATTCGGGCAGAAGGTAGTTGAAGGTAAACGATTAAGTTTGACAGCTTTTATGGCATCTAGTTTGAGTGCAGGGAAAGAGAAAGAGAGACAGAGGAAAAAAATAACGCCAGATTAACAGCTCCACACGAGTAATGAAGCTTGAATTTCTCGGAAATTATGTAAGGACACATGCTTGGCCCTTGTGTGCTTGTGTTTGATGTGGCCATCTCCTTACGACATAGCTACGTGCATGCTGCTTTTGGCACATATCAAGTTTGGCGAATGCTTTATCCTCTACACAACAACCCGCTTTTAATCACTGATCACGCTGGCAGCCACCTCTGGCTAAACCGATCAGGAAGAGTAAAACTGAATTGTTCCCGTACGGTGCATTATGCATTTTGCCGGGGTGTTCTCCGTCAGTGCAGTGCAGTGGTCTCGGTTTCGTGTGAGACCATCAAAACAAACGAAACTTGTGGCTTCTGGCACCTCTCGACCATCGCCGTGCTCCCTTACCGTGGCCGCTGCTGGCAGAAGGATATCGGATTTCGGCGTAAATTGCAGCAGGCACACACAGACACGGTGCAGCGAATGGTCATCTTCCTCTGCATAGTGCCACGGAACTGGAAAATGAAAAAAGTGAACATTTCAGATAGTATCAGGACTGCGGATAGCGTGACAGGGGGCCGTTTTGAAAATAGCATGTAGAACTCTTTGAACGACAAAGGTGTGAACTACCATGTATTTTGTGAAACCGGATATTCCCATCGATCCTTTTTTGCCTGCTTCTGGCGATGTCCGATTTGGCGCTGGCAGCGATAGGCAGCGGGAGTAGATCGAACCGGAGCGAACGTGCTACGCGCTGTCTATATTTGTTTCTATGAGCCCTCCCGAGCTTGCAATTACAGCTTACATTCCAGGCAACATTCCAGGTCGTGACACCTCACCGACCAGGAGGTTGTCCAGATTGCATAATGGTCTAAATCCAAATAGAGCTTCCAGAGTCGAATCATATTTACATGGACCTTGTGACATTAATTAATTTATGAAAATCTACTACAAAATAAAAATAGTCCATCTCAACGACGATAGAAATCTTATGAATGACTTTCAATTAAGATTTATACTATTTCTTCATGTCTTCAATATAGTCAACCCTGCTTTTCTCAACAATAACGAATTTTCTTAATTGTATTTTTCAGGTAAGATCATCTTAAACAAAACTCGAGACAACAACAACCACCAACGAATCGAAAGGTAAGACGTACTCTCCCGTTAATCTAGTTCGAGCCGTCGACACCCGTCGGAAAATTTGGTTGACATTATCGACTCTACCAGCCTGAAAGCTGTCGCTTGTTTCAGCGTCGATATTCGATGGCGTGTGGAAAATTATCCCAAACAGTTTCGTTCACTGCAATAAATTACATTCTCGAGAGCCAGTTGTAGCCAGGCAGTCGTTTGGAGAAAATAACCCAGTACGACAGTATCGACCGTATGTTGGCTGGTTGTTGTAATACCATTTCGCCATCCTGAGCGCGGTTCACTGTACACAGTCAGACGAGCGAGAAAGCGTTAAAAAGCGAAACACATTTCATCCGTTTTCCACTTTATAAGTATATAAAGTAACCAAAGTGTCACTTGAAAATTTCGAAGAGTTTATCTTTTCCGAATTGGTCTGGTGCCGTCGTGCGGTACAATGTTCCCGTTGTCCGTTGTCCGTCACTCTTCCTAGCCTAGTCTAGCCTGTGATCTGGGTGGAAAATAGACCAACCAAAATCCAGTCCAATAATGCCGGGAGGAGGGTTCTCCATAATCACATATCGAACCAAAACCGCCGCATATGGAGAAGGAAAACTGACAAAACTGTGTGTGTGGGGGGGTGGCGAGGGTGGATTAGCAAGACGAATCATTTTCGAGAGGAAATAAATAACTTGTTGATGGCAAAACAGATGTTTACGTCCCATTTTGGATGCTGAAAAATAGCCGATGACTGCTCCGCTGGGCCGGAAGGGATGCTGCCGCTTGAACTTGTCATCGAGTGGTGTCTGGTAAGCGAGCGATTCGCTAGCGCTATGGGGTTTTGCAGCTTTACGCTGCTGTAAGAACGTTTAGCAAGGAGCGTATATTTATATTGATGAGCTATATCTGGATTGGTAGAAGATAAATATTATTGAATGCGGTAGTTTTGCCTTCATATTGGAATCAATCTGCTATTATTGCTGGTCTGCATTTGATAAAAACTTTTTATATTTATATCAGAACATAAAATACCTTTTCTAAGAATACTATATATTTGTAATAGAAACATCTAAATGACGTTATGTCATATTGTTCTACCTTAGGCACTGATTTCAGTAAACCTTTTATGGCCCAAAATTGCTGTGAATTTATTATAAATTCATTGCAGTTCCTATAGATTTGGATTATTTCTGAAAATTGATATTGATATATTGAATGAGCTTAACGAGACTTTAATGTCTAAATTTGATGTGATTTTGTCCCAATTTTTACATTTAGGAACATGAATTTCAATTTTTGTTTTGTTCCAATTTTCTCGCAGAATGGACTATTAACTTTTGATCTCCATAAATCACTGAACCCAACATTGTGGCAATCATTGCACCAGTATTTTTTTTTGCATGCCAGAAGGGCATTGGGTTAAAAGGCCACTTCCACAGTCTTAATGATCGTCTTTTGTGGCAGGCCCCGATTGCTGTACACAGTTTACGGACCGCTAATACCCATTGATGGAGTTGAGCGGAATAGTTGTAATCCTGTGCCCCAATTCGGTACTACATGGTTTATAAAGCCAATGACCATTTTGGGATTTAGGCTCCATACCTGATATGGAGTAAGAATGAAACTTCCTAAGAAGTTGTACCTTGATAATGCAAGAGCTCCGCAATAGCAGAGCAGATGCGCTGAACTTTCAGGTTCAGAGTTACAAAAGCGGCAGGTGTCGGATGATACCTTGCCGATATTCTTTAAATGATAAAGAGCGGGGCTGTGTCCAGTTGGGAGTCCCGTGATTGTGCGTAGTTCACTACGAGTTAAATGGAGTAGTTTTTTAGCTACTGCAGGGTTTGGGTAGATAAACTTTTTGGCTTGTCTAAAACCCTGTGTTTGATTCCAACGGGATGCTATTTATAGCTTTTCCCATGTCATCAGTTCGCCTTTCACGGCGGATGTGGAGGTGCCCAGAAACGGTTCAGGACCAATAAATTGCTGAGCTGATCCTTGTCTTCCTAGGTTGTCAGCAAATTCATTGCCCTCGATTCCGCAGTGACCGGGCGCCCAAAGTAATTGCACCAGTATTGAATATTTAAATAAAAATTAAAATCAAATTACTTCAACTGTGGATTTTTTTCTGGACACTAATTTGAATTGTTGGTATAGTTCAGTTTTGTTTAATCAATGACTTCCAATTTTGTATATTAAACGAATGAAATTGTAAATATTTGCATTTACAGACATAAGGATGACAATTTAGCTTCGTAATGAATTTCTAATTTTAAATTTGGTTAAGTTTCATGCTTCCAATGCTCTAAAAATAGTAAAAAATAAGAAATTTTCAACATATGTTTTGTTGTACAAGCCATACTATTCGTCGATGGCCCCCACCAAGGGTGCTAGCTCTTAAGGGCGCCAAAAAGAGCCTGAATTTTAGTAAAGAATTAGCAATAATAATAACACATGCATAGGAAAACAGGACTGATTTTAGCTATTTTTCATGCCACGTTATCAGTTGTTTTGCATGCGGCAGCCATGGCGCAAACAGTCAAACAACTACGCTCGATGCTTTGTTCGTACTACAAGCTCCACTCCGGAGCGAACAAGTTGGACATGGTGAAGTTCTTCTTATCCTCTGAATAGAGCCAATCCAGCAACATCCTCTCCCGCGAGAAAGGTGAAAACGTTGAACGAAAGCTTGGTTCCGGCCACCCGATAGTACTGCACGACCGTAACGTGCAGCAGTAGCTAAAATTGAAGACAGAGAGCAAGATTGAGAGCGGTCTCTGACTAGCAGACAATCGCCCAGAGAATGACCGGATCTGGACTTGGCCCATCATGCCAAGAGATCACTTGGGGAGATGAATCGGCTGGAGATAAACGTTGTTCCGACGAACACTAACTTTCCCAACGTCGTCCAACTGCAACCGGCAGAAAATTTTTGAGCGAAGCTCAAACGGAGCATTTACGCAAATAATTTTATGACCAAAACGGAGAAAGAGTTGAATAATATGCCGACGTCTATCTTTTGATCGGCTATAGCGACGGTTCTAATTAACCGCTGTAAGGCTACCTGGTAGGGAGTCGAAACCTTTTTATGGAACGCTTTGTTTCATTATGGAAAATTTGTTTCATTGAATTATCTTTTGTATTTTTTCATCACCATCTGAAATTAGTCCACTGTTTCAAAACATACATTGAATGCAGCGAAGTATTGGATAAGGAGCGAATACGAAATAATGATAAACCTGGAAGGAACACTGATTTATGGAACGAGGGGGCGCCAAATTGGGTTTTCGCCAAAGGCGCCACAATGTCACGCTACGGCTCTGCTCGCTTCTACACTCAAGTCTTTTTTTACACGATTTGTTTTTTTCGATTACTCAAGAACGGTGCAACAGAGGGACCATTTACAAACTACGTGACGAATGTCGGGCCTCTCCGAAACAGGGTGAAAAAAAAAATTAATGGTCCCTGAGTTGCCCCGTTCTTAATAATCGAAAAAACAAACCATGTAAAAAAAGTATTTGAGTGTACCACACTACAGTTGATACCCGTCTATCTTCGCGGTGGTAGGAGCAAAGTGTAATTATACAAAAAATATTACTGTCGTCGGGACGCGAATGTGTAAGTGTATAGAACGGTTAGAAAGAAGAAGTATGCTACAATAGATCAAAATAATGGTCGCAGTGCTCTCACCTTCCGTCATGGTTACCACTGCAGGGACAAAATTAGATATGAAGCTATCTGACATGACGATGCGGCGGTGGTTAAATTGCAAAAACACTTGAGTACCATAGAGTGTGAGTTAGAGTCCCACCTGCTATTGAACGATTTAATATATTTTTGGTCTCATATCAAAATTCCCCAGTTTCATCCAGTGTATCATTCTTCGCACCAAAAACTCCTTCACTTTACGAAAAAAAGGTTTCGTTGGACCGCCAAAGTCAGAGACAAGTAAAACAAGAAAAAGCATACTATTCCTATTTGAAATGATCAGCACCAAGAAAATGTAGGAAATGATAATTTGCAAATTAATTATTGCAGTAAAATTTCAAAATTGTGAAACTCTAAAGTGTTGTTCATTATACCTAAAACAACAAACCGGTATAATGATATTATCCAAGTTAGGATTGGGCAAAATTCCCGAAAGTATCGATAATTGAATATCAATATCAAATCCGCCGCTTTATCGATACCGTCGATATATCGCTCGTGAAGCATCGATATTAGATTTATCGATACTATTTAAGGCGGCATTCTGGGATTAGGAAATGCTACTCAAAAAAAGGGATTCATAAAAATTAATCAATAAAAACAAGTTGAGCAAAGAGAGTGCCCCCAAAACACGCACGCAACACATCACTCGCTCCAGTACATCTCTATTTCGGACACGTCGCTTTGTACGGAAAACCGCATCACAGCTGTTCACGCCCGACTGAATCGTATGCTGTCCTGGAATCCACAAAAATATGATGGGTTGTACTCCCGACACATCTAGATGACATGCCGAAGAGTAAAAATTTGATCCGTAGTAGCACGGGCCTTCAAAAGCCCACCTGGTACTACCCTACGAACTCTCCAGCCACCGGGGATACACGACGTAACAAAATCTGTTGGTGGCTTTGACCAGCGTTATGCTGCGGTAATTGCAGCAATCTATCCGATCCCCCTTTCTGTAGATGGGACAAACCACACCCTCAATCCACTCATCCGGCAGCTCTCTCCCAAACCCCTGAAACCATCCAGTGATGTGTCATTGCTGGCGGTTCTTGGCCATTCCTGCAGAGTTCCGCCGGGAGTTGTTCCTTTCCGTTTCTAGCTCTGCTCGATCTCTGTCCCACCTCTGCCACTTTCACCGCTATTATGGCGCGTAAAAAGCTTGAAAATCTTTATGCCTTCAACGCCCAATACTACTCTATGTGCTCTCTGGTCAGTTTTGAATTGCTGAAAATCGCATATCGTACGCACTTACAGTTCAATAAGTGTTAAACATGTAAGTGACATTGTTCAAGGTTTTGCATACGAGTCAATTCCAAGGGGTCGGACACTCAGCACATTGTGCCGTGGCACTTCAAAGATATCAAGCGGCACACCTCCGGTTCAATTTTACATATGAAATGGGAGCACTGCCAGGTGTCAAAATCATCTCGCACGCTTGCCAGATCGTTAAGATTATAACAAATTTAACAAATCTTGCAGTTCGGCACTTGTACCGAAATCGGCACAGTTCGGCTCGTTTCAAGTCGTCTAGCATAAAAACGGCTGTGTCGAGGTCATTTCTAATGAAGTAAATTTGAGAATTAAGCTTAGTAGCTACCTGAAAAGAAAACAGTGCGAGAAAAAATCCTAAAAATTTTGTTTTTTTGAGCATTTTCTGACCTAGTTTTAGTCTATATTTTTTCAGCTGCATATCCCGCTTTATCAGAACAGTATCGGGAAGAAATTATCGATTTAGCATAATATCGACGTCGTAAGTATCGATGAAATATATCGAAATATCGGCCTTCGAGTATCGATATCGCGGGTATCGATACGGTATCGCCCAATCCTATATCCAAGTACAAGCACTTATGGGAAAATACAGTCCCTAAGTTCTTTCCTAAGCATATCGTTTTATCCAAAATGCTTAGGAATCGTTTCGTTTTATCGTTTTATTAGAGATATGCCAAACACGCTTAGTAAAAACGCAACAACCGTTTTCAAACTCGAAAATAGTAGAATTTAATTGGAAAAGTTTTCTTTTTTATTTAATTTCAGGTTTTTAATTTCATGAAAAATAATGAACGAAAAATCATGACTCAATGCATTGCTCTTGGACAAAAAATCACTACACGCGAAATAATCCACATGTCCTTTCCACGTGAAAAATCACGTAAATTTCTCTACAGGGAGTTACTTGACTTTCAGTCGAATTGAATTGAAGTCACGTAAATAGTACGGGAAAAGTTGGATAGAAAATATTCAAATAACTTTTCCCATAATTTTGACAAGAAAATTATTTTGATTGTAAGGTTATGTTCCAAATACGACCGGTTGGCGTAGAACTACGTTTTGCGGATTTTGTGATGAAAGCTTGAATATAAACAAACAGCACAAGCAATCGAGTTGCGCTGTCGAGTCGAACAGTAGTCAAGTAGTCAAGTTCAGTCCAGCAATTGATTCGAGCAATCGAGTCGAGAAGTTGAGCTAATAGCGAATTCATAAATTAGCCTGGGTTCGTGCTAACTCGAACCCGAAATTTATGAACGATACGGGCAGTTTGACAGATCGACCCGTAAACCGTAATGCTAGACAGTTTTAACCTGCGCTTCAAACTGAATGCTGTCAGTTTAACCGAAATGCAATCTCGGTTAATTTATGAACGTTTTGACAGCACTTCGATTAAAACTGAGTGCTAATCGACCTGAGCCAGGTTAATTTATAAATTCGCTATAAGTCAAGCAGTCGAGTCATGCAGTTGAATCGAGCGCTTGAGTCAAGTAGTCCAGTCGAACCAGGGAACTGGCAACCCTATCCTTTTCAACTGCAACTGTCAGCAACGCACAAATCGCGGGTCGTATTGAATACGGCCCAAAACAAACATTCTGCATTGTTGTTTTTCTGTTTTGTTTTGAACTTTGTGGTTCGTTCGAGCAGTTTTTTAGAAACTGCATTGGCAGAAGCTACTGATCGGAAGGAGAAAAAGTGGCAGGAACGATATTTAAAAATACTTGCGATATATGTTATGTGGTTATGTTGTGATGGATATGGTGGCTTAGAAAACATGGCTGCCTGCCAGCCCCCTTAGTCGAACAGTTCAGTTGAACAGTCTCGTCGAGCAGTCTAATCCAGCAGTTTAGTCGAGCAATCAAGTCGTGCAGCCGAGTTGAGTCGAGCAGCCCGTGTGCGACGCGTGACGCAGCAAGTAAAAAAATAGGATCGAGGATGAACCTTATGCAATAACTTTCCACACGACGATATCTAAGACTGATTACCACTGGTGGGGTCCAAGCTTACATCAAAGAAGAAAGTTAACCTGAATAACTCGACACTTGAGAATCGAATGAACGTCAGTTACGGCTCGGCTTGTCTTTTTATAGCATTTCAGTAACCTTTACATGTTAGGAAAGCGGGGCTACGCAAGAGTCGTAAGTTTATTTTTTTTCTTCTTCTTCTTCTTCTTCTTCTTCTTCTTCTTCTTCTTCTTCTTCTTCTTCTTCTTCTTCTTCTTCTTCTTCTTCTTCTTCTTCTTCTTCGTCCTCTTCTCCTTGAAGCAACAGCAGCAGGCGTACACTTGGTGTATGCAATAGGCGTCCGTGCCTGTGAAGCAAAGTTACCGCATGGAATATGTATGGGAAAAAATGAGCTAGAAAGTTTTCGTTGATTTGTAATTTATTATCACTAATATGACGAAAACCTGTCAGCTACATTGCTTTTACTCAGATCAAGGAAAGGACATTTATAAAACAACAAGTGGGTAAATAAATATTAAGTTACAGATTAAAATTTTAAAATAGTATAAAAATATTATCTCTAATTGAGGTGTTTTTTAAATAAGGCTAAGGATGGTAATTGCCTAACGGCCAAAGGTATGCTATTGCACATCGCTGCCCCGCTTATGAGCACGCTCCTTCTGCTGGAAGTTGAGTGATGTGCGAGGACAAATGACCTGGCCCGGTCGTTTATCCCTGGTTGAAGATGCTGTAGCAGGTAACTAGATAGTTCACGTAGGTAGCCGCGACGTAGAAAGCAGCAGACTCGTAGTTTATAATGATCTAACATGTCTCTTCCTAAAATCGTATGACGAACTTCCGCTGTGGTATCGCGGCGACGTAGGTTGTAGACGAAACGCACGACTGATTTGAAGCTTCGAAGAAGTTGCTGTTTCAGGTTCATTGTTAATCCTGGGAAGTACACTACATCACAGTAAGTGTATAAGGGGGCCAGCTTTTTCCTAGTAGCTATGGATAGCACACTCTGGAATCGACGAAATGTCCGGAGAGTATTATAAACTTTCTTCACGATACAATGAATCCATTTCAGGTCCATTTCAGGTCTTTATCCATAATGAGCCCCAGATTAGTCACATTGCCTGAGAGCTGAATCGATTCTCCGCAGAAAATGATGTTATTTTGTGGACAAACACCATTTTGCTTGCAAAAAATAATTGCTTGAGTTTTTTTGTGGATTGGGAGATAATAAATTTTGTTTGGTCCAGACTTCGATGGCATTAAGTCTTAATTTATGGTATTTATAAGATTATCGACTTGCCCCACGAGTCCAGAGTTGTAGATTTGAAGGTCATCTGCATACAGCTGGTACCGGCATTTAAGAACACTCGGGAGACTGTTGATGTACAGCCTAAACAGCAAAGCACTCAAACACGATCCTTGGGGTGTTCCATCTAATAGTTGTCTTTCTGATGATGTTGACTCGCCTAGCTTAACAGCTTGGCTGCGTTGGTCGAGAAATGATGAGATCAGATCACAGGCTGCCGCCGAGAATCCGAATTCGTGGCTTAGTTTTTGTTGAAGGATTTGATGGTTGACGCAATTGAAGGCTTGCGAGAGGGCAACTCTTTTGATTTTCTTGATTTTCACTATCTAGGGATTGAAAAACAATATTTTTATGAAAACCACACAATTGCTGCATCTATTGTGAAACGAATAGTATGCGAACAACAAAATCCGTTTTGAATTGGAGTAGCTATTAAAAGAGTCCAAATTTTTCATTCTCTCGTGACCAGCGTCCTGAAACCAAATTTTGGATTGACACCCTGCGGCAAGACGTAGTTCTACGTTAAAAACAAACCACTGGGTAAACTTTTAGACTTAGGTTTTATCGGCATTTGACTGATGAGCCGATAAAACCTAAGTCTAAAAGATTAATGAATACAGTCGATAACTTGAAGGAGCAGGTACATAAAACGGTTAAAAATTTTCCCAAGGTTTTATACACTAGCCACCATTAGGTAGGCGAAAAAGAAAAATAAACCAAGTAGAACCTAATGGACGAAAAAGTTGTCCGCAGATGATGAGCGAAGACCAGCAGTAGCCATTGGCGTAGCTAGGAAAGTTCCCTGGAGGGGGCCTAGGGGGTGCCTTCCAAAAAAATTTCATTCATCTTGTTACTCCGACTGTCACCGATAGTACAACGTTTTGTAGGGAAATACCAGGCGGGTTTCATGAGGGTCCGCGCAATTTCGGACCAGATGTTTACCATTCCACAGATTTTGCAGAAATGTTGGGAGTATAACGTGTTCACGCATCACATCTTTATTGATTTCAAAGCAACATACGATACAGTCGATCGAGACCAGCTATGGCAGATAATGCACGAACACGATTTGCTACAACTGATCAGAGCTTTGGATCGAGTGATGTGTTTCGTGGACGGTACGCGCCCTGAATCACGGAGACGCATGAATCACGAGCTGCATGCCCTGTTTGGAGAGATTGCCATTTTCAGGTGGTGAAAGTCAGTAGGCTACAGTGCGATGAAAACAGTTCTCTTTAACAACTGCACCAGTATCAGGAACAGGGAGACTCAAAGTGCAAGATGGGTCGACCAGGTCGAAAGTGATTTGCGACTTCTGAGACCGGGAAATTCGCGGCGAGTGGCCCAAGATGCAGTTGAATGGAGGCGACTGCTTGAAACAGCATGACCCGGGGTGGTTACTAGGCTAGGCTAGTGAAAAAGAAAATATCTACGCACCGGGAACATGTACACTGAACTTTTTTCCGGTTTTAAAATTCCAATGGGAAAAATTTCTGGAGGGGGCCTACAAAATTCTGGAAGGGGCCTGGTACCCCAGGCACCCCCTCTAGCTACGCCAATGCTCAGCTGGAGTACTGTTCTTCCGCAACCATACCTTAACAGTGGTTTGAGACCTCTGCGACATACCAACGTTGCTATGTGCATTTCGTATTGTTTCAACAATTTTCTCTTTTTCTTTTTCTGATTAATTTTCTGCGCAGCGCATGTTTATGGCCGGTACATTTCACCACCGAAAATACATTATCTTGTCTCTTCTCATCGCGAATTCTTGGATATTGCAAACTAATGCCATGACATGAAAATCGAAGCAGGCGGAATTCAACACTAAATGATCGTAAATATATGGAAAAGAAAATGACTTACCAGTCCATATAGCTCAAACAGTCGGATCCAGTTTCCAAGCCTCAAAATTGTGACAAAATTGTTCGAAATTTAATAGGATAATACGAACCTGTTATCAACTCCGGACTGGCGAGCTGCTCATTTACGATCAGTTTCACTCTTCTGGTTTCCATACGCGATACAATCTGTTTTAATTAAAAATCAAATTGGAATTAGACTTTGCGTGGGAAAATCTCGAGCAAGAAAAAATGGCGAACTTGAAGGAGCGTGGGTCATATAACGGAAAACAAACACGTTCATAGTAAATTCTTGATAAAACCACGTGAAGTTTCGTTGTTTCGCCAGTTTCGCTAAACTATCCATTCCAACAAATCACAATAATAATATTCAGCAGTTTAAATCGTTCGTGATCCATAGGAAACGAATCAATCACAAAATACTCCACTGTAGAACGTGTGTCACTTTCTATCTTATCTTTAATTTCTTCAGCATCGACTGATTTCTACCAAACCCTACAGCATAAGCGCTTTTTTCGATTCCGATAGGAATTGACGAACTTCCAATTGCATTCACGAACCGTTCACTTCATTCCGATTAGATCACATTCGCAATATTTACATTCACCTACAACGAATGAACCACACCACACGGGTCCGCTCATACGACGCGATGTTCATTGACCTTTCGTTCGTTGCGTCAACGTGGTTCACCCGATGGTAAACAACAAACGGCCGAAGTAGAGAAAATGGCAGACCGATACAGCTGAATTCACCACTCACCAATTCACATTTCGCTTCCATTGGAAGAAACGTCGAATGAAGCGCGACGAGGTTTTTTCACCACTCCGGCATGAGTTCATCCGTTAACTCGCACTCGTCGTTTCGTTCGTTCCGTTCTGCCATCGCATCCATTACCAGCAGGCCAGCAGCAGCAGCACATGTACACACGATTGCCCTTCGCGTGGCTTTGATTGTGTATATGCGCTGGTTGTACACGGTAAAGCGTTTAGTTTACTCTGAACTTCGGTCGGCGCTGGACGTGTGCGAGGGAATCGTCGCATTGTGAACTCTGGCTCAGCCAATGTGTATGTTGCTAGTGTCTCGAATCTGAGAAAACCTGCCTGCCAAGGGCCACGCGAATCGCGCACACACGTACGGTCGGGATACACGGAATGTTTGCACTTTTCGATTTTCTCATGTAGCCAACAAACTGTCCGGGAGAGGAGGACGCTGCCACTTTTGGCCCTAACTGAAGGAAACCCCGGGAGTACTGGACGGATTCGGTGCGATCGGTTCCGTTTGTTACGCTGGTCGATGGTTTTGCGGGGTTGTGTTTCGCATGCTGATGTTAATGTTGGCAGGCTTGAAATGCCAAAGTGAAAATTTCGAATTATTGGATGAATTACAGAATGTTTACGGTGACGAGTTGCTGCGAATAAGCCTATGATTTACCACGAAGAATATCGTTAAATTTTACCAAAAGGCAATCAGTGAGAAACCGTGACATGGTGCTATGTTTTAAGTGACAAAAGAAAACAACAGGAAAAATTGAAATGATAGTGGTCAACGAGGGCCGGAAAGAATAAGTTTTACCCTACAAGTAAGTTGCAGACAACTCGGTCGCTTTGTCTTTTTTGGGAAGTCGAACAGCATTCACAGGAAGCGAAATAGTTGTTACTTTAGCAAGAAATCTACACACACTCACTTATACAGATATACACGTAACACATTCCTCGCGGGTCGCGCTGAAACAAAGAGCGAAGAAAGCAGATGCAGACCAAAAGAACCACAGAGTCAAAGGAAAGAGATAAAATGAAAACTAGTTTTTCTTTATTTTCGATGTTCTCTGTGCACGAATGAACGGAACGACCGTGCTATAGCAGCGAACTCGTACGCTCGGAATCAGCGGATCCGGCAGTGTCCGGCACTGGGAGGCGCGCTGCGTTTTAAAATTGAACTCGATGGGAAGAGAAACAAATTTCAACATATTTAGACTGCAAACAAACGCTGGTAAACACTTTTGACAGCAAAAAATTAGTTTCAACCCATTCTGGCCAATCCATTCATTTCATTGGTATACGTTCAAAACTATGTATCACACCGAGAAAACGTAACAGTGTGGTTGGCGACTAAATTGGATATTCATCAATTAGGGAAATGATAGGTCAAAATTGCGCTCTCCAGCCCATGCTGAAACGGAGAACTTGGGAAATCTCGCGAACGAACGGTTACTGCAGCACACCAGCAAATCCGGTCGGTCGGTCGGTGTCGTGGACGTTGTCATTGAGTGATGATAATGTCGCCAACAGACAACAACCTGCCCCCGGCAAGCTGATGTTAGTGCTACGGGGGACTGAAAATTCGAACCCGGTTGAATGTTTGAACTGCGATGTATCGCAAAATATGTCAAATCGATCTGCCCCCACTGGCGGTTTCGCCAGGCGACAGCTGATTGTTTCGACAGCAGACGCGGTTGCATGTCCGGCAGGTTCTTTAGGCAATGAACACGGCTGCCGCTGTCAGATGCATTCAATCGCCGATGGGAGGCTTGATAACAATAGTCGTACAACTGTTGCTATCAAAAAAAATGGAAATTGATTTGGATGTACATCAGAAGTACAGACGGACAAGCTAATTGTTTAAAGAATTATTTTGATTGGACTATTTCCCGCTTCGTGATTGGATTTGAAAAGAGCTTATTTGCACGATTTACAACAACACAAGTTTTTAAGTGTATACTGTAGCTCGTATATGAAAACAATCTCTTAAGAAAGAAGAATTATGGTGCACGTAGCTAAACATTTGATAAAAATTTTCAAAACAAAATTAAGAAAATTTTGTGGAAAGTTGTTTTGGAAATTAAGCTTTCTAATTTTATCCGGCAGTCAGTCTGTCAGTCTGTCAGTTTGGTATACAGGACAATTGAATAGTGCTAAAGATGCGATCTCCCACTTGAGAATCGAATATACGACGACCTACAATTAACAGATTGTAGAGTTCGGTGTATAGTAATCGAAAATGTTTAGAGCTCATGGTTACTAATTCAGGTTGATGTTCCACAAGGAAGCCACGTACAGTCACTACTCTGCTTGATGCGTATAAATGATAACAGAAACCTGCAGATATAGTCTTTCACACTGCTAGACTAAACTGAGGACCATCCAAAATCTGGTAATGAAAAAAGATATATTGAGAATGCTGAGCATTTCAAATACTTAGGAATATATCAATATATCATTCAATGAGTTAGGATTCAGAACAAGATTCGTAAGCGTAAAACCTCAACATTTTCTGAGCGTTTCAAAGAAATTTTTTCCGAAATTGCTCGGTGAAATCTTTACTTTTGAAAATTCTCCATCTGACCGAATCTTACCATAGAGTATCGAAGTAATTAGTGTAACGATCTTTCTTGTTGGCTAAAATTAACTTTTAAAAAACCACCGCCTAAGTAAAGGTCATCTCCGTTCGTTACCACTTTTTGCGGCACAGAACGAGTTATAACATCTAAGATGAACTTGTTTCGGCTTCAGTTCTCCCAAACTCATCAAGATACTAATGTGTAAATAATTACTGACATGGTGAGAATGCTATAAGATTGAGTTTCGTGTTGTGAAGGAGGTTTCTCCTAAGATTGTAGATGTGGTTCAGATTGATTAATATATTATCTTAGCCGTGTCTTGTTTAGTCATACTTCATGTAGCTCTTAAAGGAGGGTCTACAAGTTTTGAACTTTATATAAAACAGAATATTGTTTCGATTTTCGAGCTCATTGGAATTATTTGCTGGGAAAATTTAGGGCATTCAGGAATTAACTCTGTTACTGAGCAGAGTTAGACCGAATGTCATGTGGAAAGTCTTAAAATAAAGCTTAAAATAAAGACAGCTCTAATATATACTAATTCTTGGTTTAAAAGTTGTTCTCGTCACATTATAATCAAAATAGTCAGATTATTCATTATTCCAAGCATTTACAGTACGGTGCATTTAAAACCGTTTGTTGGCATGCACTTTAAATTTAACATACCTGCACAAAGAATGATCTAACGGTGTCAGATCGCGCAATCTTGGTGTCCAATTAAAAGTTCCATTTACAGAAATTATCGATTCATCGATGTTGGAAGAAATGTCATCGCTTTCAATTTCATTAATTTCAATATATTAAATAATTAGGATTTTGTGGGCCTTAGAAAGAAATAGTGAATTAATATGTAGTGTTAAGGTTTACCATTAATAGAAATCGTACGGTCTTTTGACGTAAGTCAAAAAATCTAAAAATACGAGCGAGACGACAAAATGAGTGGTTGTGAGCGCTAAAAAGTCGCTCATTTATCTACCAATTCAAAAAGTATTTATATCAATTTAGGCTGATTTGAGTTAGATTCTGGGCCGATTTGAATCGAATTTGGAGACGATTTTAGTTGAATTTTAATCTGACTTTAAAGCGGTGGCGATTTGAACAGAATTTGAAACCGAATTTTATCCGGAATTTATTCTGAATTCATAGTCATCGTCGAATTTTGTCGGATTTGAACCCGATTTTTATCGGACTTTAATACGACTTCAAAGCAGGTGGCGATTTGAGTCGGATTTGGGACCATTTTTGGTCGGACTTTAATACGAAACTGACGTCAGCAGCTATTTCAGTCGAGTTTCGAATCGATTTGAGTCAGATTTTGGGCCGATTCAAGTTGGACTTTAATCCGACTTCGAAGTCGGTGGCAATTTCAGTCGCAATTGGGAGTTAGATTTGGGATCGATTTGAATCGTATATGGGACCAATTTAAGTCAGGTTTGAGCCGCATTTGGGAGCAATTTTATTCAGGTTTGGGTTTGGGTCAGTCCGATCTTAATCAGTTTGAGACAGATTTTATCCCAATTAATGTGGTATTTGGGGCTAATTTGAGACTGATTTTACTCAGATTTTAATCTGACTTTAAAGTTGACGACGACTCTATGGATTCGGGACCTATTTGAGTCGAATTTGGGGATGATTTTAGTTGGATTTTAATCCGACTTTAAAGCGGTGGTGATTTGAGAAAGATTTCTGGCTATCTTTCTACGAATTAAACTATATAGTGAAAACAATTCATTTTTAAATATTCACTACCGATAAGTACGTAAGCGTAAAACATTGTCATAGTTGATGAATCAACCAATCACGTGCCAGCGCATTTTTGCTTTTCAAATCTAGAACGCTAACCATATATACCTGCGATTTCATTCGTTTCTTTTACTGAAAAACAGTGACCAGCTCTTCTTGTTTCAACTGGCCACGAACTAAACGGCATTGAATTCCTTGAATGGCTCAGTTTCTACTTATATGGCAGAGTTCTAGGTGTGCAGATAAAACTCTCTTTCTTTTCCCGATTCAACTTCTCAGAGTACCTCATGGCACTAACATGGGACCTTTCCTATTTTTGCTTTTTTTAAGTTATTGCATCGCTGCTTGAAATTGGAAGCTACTTGAGGTATGCTAACGACTTAAATTGTATTCTAAGTACAAAATAAATGAACATGTGCTCACGAGAAACGATCAAGTCGATAAACTTGGGGTACTGCTTGATGTCAAATTCACCTTTTATTTACATCTTGCCACAGCAAGCTCGAAAGCTTCTCGGCAGCTAGATTTAATCGCTGAAGTTGCTCGCGATTTCAGTGAGGCAATATTGTTCTTTAGTACGTCCACTAACTGAAAATGCTTACTTGGTATTCATGCATGTTATTCCAAACTGTGAATACAGTTACAAATCATGCAGTATATTTTTAAACCTTTGAACTGGGAACAACCTCCTCATCTTGAAAAGGACGGTCAGATTCTTCCACTGAACAGCACTTTCGACTAAATTTGAAAGACACATTGAAGACCCCTCCGTAAGCTGGGTGTTGGGTATTTCTTGGGTAGGTTACAATAAACCCTAGGAGCTGCCTCCGTGTGCACAAGAGCACCCTCCTATGAATAGTTAGAAATCGCTCAGATATGGTTGATTTAGTAATCAACCGGATCCATCGCTAGCAGCACACTTTTGGCACTTTTAGGTTAACAAACTTATTTACGACTGTAATATGTTCTATATTAGTTGCAACAACTGCTTTATAACAACTGTACTAGTAGGGATACTAGTGAGAACCATTCAGCCGATTCGAAGAGACACTCAGCTCATAATAAAGAAGAGGCCCCAAGGCCCATTTCAAGATTAAAATATTCGAAACTTGAAATTTGAAATTCAGATTACAAAACCAACAGAAATCTATTCTTTAAGAAATTCATTCGGGCCTCCCAGTTGGCTCCGAGGTATGACGCTGGCCTAATAAGCCAGTCGTCGTATGTTCGAATCCCGACCGGGAGAGGCAGTTAGGGTTAGAGTCAATAGGATCGTAGGAACTGGCCCTGCAATTGTCCTGCACTCTAACAGCTGGCTGCGAAGTCTTTCGTATAAAAACAGAAGGTCAAGTTTCGATAACGGAATGTAGAACCTAGGCTTTACTTTGCTTTAAGAAATCTGCAGAAAAATGCATGGAACTGATTTTGAAATTTTTCAATCAATAATCGAAACACCTGTATGAAAGTAAGATAACCGCAAGATTTATTTCAGCAGTATCCAATGGACAATGTTCTTCTTTCTTATTCGTAAACCACAAAGCATATTCATACAGTTCTGCTTTCTTTGACTTTTTCATTAGATTCCTTCAGATAAAAGTCGTACACAAATATCTTGTTCGAAAGACCGAAGCAGCTCTTAGACATTTTTCAGTTTTCTACAGCTTTTCAAATACCGACAAGGGTATTAAATTCAAATTGTTTTCTTGTGAACAAAAAAAAAACTTTTCTAAGTATCGATTTTCATTTTGATTCATCCATTCGATCGAGTACACATCATAGTTGCACTTACAAAAGGCACAATGGCACAATTGTAATTGGAACTGTATGCAATCAGCTTCTTGCATGTGACTGCATGTAGAGACTTGGTGAAAGGACTGTCCTACATGTATTGCACCGGCTGCTGTAAAGAAGCTGTAAAAATGTTTGAAAAGAACGTTTTTACGTTTGAAATAAATTACTTACCGTGAACAGGTATAATTCCGATCACTCAACCATTGTAGTCGTTTGTTACTACAAGTTTGAATCAAAAGTCATAGCCAATAAGCTCCTTGACTAGGTGACCTTAGATTCAGTATTCCTAAACCCTATTACTACGGTTGAGTGATCGGAATTAGGACCTGTTCGAAATTGTTTCCGTTCACGGTATACGAGTTGCTTAAGACAAGTAACGACTTTCAATGTACTATTTAGATTGCAAATAGGCAATGTTTTCACTGAAAAGTACTTCGCTAGGTAGTTGAGCAAACAATGATGTTAGTATTCATAGGGTTGATTACCCGAAAACAAAAGCATGGAGAATTGTGGAATGTGTTGAACTTCAGTTTAGAGTCAATAAAAACGGAGAATATCACACGATTTCAAATGCAATCGAGGAAGTTTTAGTCCCAAAGTTAACCTGCTCGGAAATAAATGGGTAAATTTGACCTTCCATGAATCGAGCCTTTTGTGAACCATCAAAATCTGTTCTGAATTGTAAAGGCTGCTAACGTTTAAAATCTTTCATCATTTCGTGACGCTGCCCTAAATTTAAATCTTATAATGACAGCCTGCGGTAATGTGTAGCTCTCCCTTAATATTTTTAAAAGTAAATTCAAATCTTTAAAATAAAATATTAATGGCTACGATAAAAACCGTCGTTTGACTAGCTTTCACCAAAATTCAAATAATTTTATATGGGAAGTATTTTTCCGCATTGACAATTGAATAGTTAGTAACATCCTCGGAATTTTGATATAAACCAATCCTGTTTCATTTCGTTTCGAATGTGTCCCATTTTGTCCTTACTCCTAAACTGCAATCGTCGTGGCAAAAAATTGATTCACAGTTAGCTAGCACTGTCGTCGTATGTTCGAATCTCGGCTAGGCGGTGCTGCTAGATAGATTAAGAGTCAGTAGGATTGTTGCACTAGCCTCGTAACTGTCCTGTACTCTAATAGCCGGCTGTGAAGTCTGTCGATAAAGAAGGGTCAAATCTTAGAAAGACGTTTACATTGCATTGCTCGAGAGCTGGAAACTGGACATAAATTTGAGCTTGAAAGTATTTTTACAACATTAATTTACTTGTTGCAAAAATACCGAGCTTTCGCATAAAAAATGAGTGCCAGTTCCTTGATGCAGACTTCTCAGATGCATTTGGATTTTTAACGACGAACTGAGACAACTGTAGGTACAATCGAAACAAAAGACATTTATAACTAAAACAAACATGACAAAATATTATAGCTATCCTTGAAAAAGACTAAAATAAATAGTCGAAACGTCGGAGTGAATTGAAAAAGCCAGTTCTAATTTCCGTAAAAGACTGAAAAGGCCAAAAAAAATTATTAATTTAGATATTTGATATTTAAAAATATCTTATAAATGTGCATGTAACATGTATAATTTTGTAAAAAAATGGTAGTCAATAGCAGTGGACATGTAACACGTATAATTTTGTAAAAAAAATGGTAACCAATAGCTGTTCTGAATGTGAAAGAATACCCTTCGGAACGTCAACTGTAACCGAAAATAACTATTTTTGAACGCAACCTGTGACCAAAAGCTAGTCCAAAGTTGAAACATTAAATTTCACTATTCACTACGATCTTTTCTTCCATGTGATTTTAGTCGTAGATAAAATATTAAGAGAATGATGCGAAAATCTTGTCAATCCTTCTTGATGGATTTCTTTAGATGAATCTTCTAATATATAAGAGCCTTGTCTGTAACCTAAACCAGCCCTGTGACAGGACGGCATATATTTCGTAGTAAAACTCGTAGTTCACTCTATAAGTTTTGTGCAAAGGTATTGCCACCTAAACTACAACTGGTACGAGCACCTTGTGAGCAGTCTGCATCTGGGGCAGGATTTGTTGTTGTTTCGAAAAAAGGTCCAAAACGGATATTAAAAATTCAGAATACCACAATATATAGATGTCAGTAACCTGGTCAAAACCCCAGAGCCTCAGTCTATGTTATTACTAAACGTATCAACTGAACTCCAAGAATATTTTTAATGACAAATCGAAAATGCCGCGATTGACGACAGAGTAGTGTTAACATTTTTCTCGATGAAATGATGTTTTAAATTTTTTTTGTGATGAAAAAAGTTAAGTGGAATAGTGTTAAAACGCTGTGAGAATGAGCCAAACCCATAAAGGGTCAAATGAATCCTGCACGGTGAATGTAATGTTTAACAGCAAAGTGCGTATCATTCGATGTTTATTCGCAAGCGCTCTCTGTTGACTATTTTGCATGTGATGTTTATCTGCGAGGTCTGCACATACATGCTATATTTTTATTTTTCGGTATAATTTTAAGTCGCTAAGATACCTATTGTTTAATTGAGGCGCTCTCTATAAGCATATAAAATATATCAGAGATCATATCATAGAGATATCATAGAGATTGCTAATTTGCGTGTTGTGTTAGTGGATTATTTTCGCCCAGTTTGAAAAGTTCTACAACAGCACAGCGGGAAAGCTACAATCAATCGCGTGTGCGCAAGGGGTTTCCAGTAAGGCGTATAAATGCGTAATAATCAGAGATTACGTCCAAAGAAACTCGTTAAATGTGCAAATGAGAGATTCTCTTTGCGGCTCATTTTATCCACTTCCCACGGCAATACAAATGCGATACAAATTCAATGGATTAATTTTGCCTGAAACGGTTGCTGCCGTTCTTAGCAAGCTATTGGTTAAGAAAAATGGCATCGGAATTTATTTATGTCGCCGTGATAAACGCAACAGAGGAGACACAACAAGAATCTCTCATTTGCACATAGGCTCTTTACACATGTTGCGCGAGACTTTAGTAATCATTTACGTCTTAAATTCTTAACCAACGTTTCTGTAGTTGAGATCGACTGGGATGTATTTTTTGAGGATTTTCGGCTGTACAGTCGGTTAATTATCGAAAACGGCTTTTTTACACAGCCTGACGTTTCGGCCTTCGGTTTTAGCATTTTTCAAAGAAAATATGGTTAAATATGAACAAGAAAACGTAACCATATTTCCTTTGAAAAAGACCAAAACCGAAGGCCGAAACGTCAAACAGTATAAAAAAGCCATTTTCGATAATTAACCGGTTGTACAACCGAAAATCCTAATAAATATAGCAATCAATGACAATCTTAAGTAATCGTTGGTAATCATTAATTTTTAGTAATCACAAGAGTATATGGTAATCAGTAATCAAAGGTAACTTTTTTCAAAGGTGCGTCGTAAACATATCTGTTGGAAACTATTTGTGTGCGTTCGTATATGCGTCAAAGTATGCGAACGATAACTGTTAACAATCTCCATATTGCTGTTTTTGTTGTTTCTTAGGTCCAACCTAGGTTCGCCCCAGACAGAGCCGTAGCGTGACATTGTGGCGCCCATGGCGCAAACCCAATTTGGCGCCTCCTCGTTTCCTAAATCAGTTTTCCCTCCAGGTTTATCATTTTTTCGTATTCGCCTCTTTTCCAATATTACACTGCGCTTAACGTATGTATTAGACAAATTGACTAATTTCGGATGGCGGAAATAAAAGATAAATCAATGAAACGAATTTTATATAAATTCTATGATTATAAAGCTTTCTATAAAAATGCTTAGACATCCTGCCAGGTGGTTTTACAGCGGTTCGCTGTAACCTTCGCTAAGGACGATCAAAAGATAAACATCGATATATTCTTGAGCTCTTTCGTGGCCTTGGCGATCAGCTCTTTCTCCTTTTTGGCATCAAAATTATTGAAGTAAATGCTCCGTTTGAGATTCGCCCAGAAATTTTCAATTGGTTGGGGGACGTTGCGAAAGTTGATGATCGTCGATACAACGTTTATCTGCAGCCGGTTCATCTTCTCTAGTGCTCTCTTGGCATGATGAGTCAAGACCAGGTCCGGCCAAAAGACCACAGCCATTGCATGATACTTTTTGATGAAGGTGGCAACTTCCGGTAGGTACTTCGTACTGCATCTCTGCATCTCTGCATCTCCTCGTTCACCGTAAACCCCGAGCGAAAGAGCAGCGGCTTGGACCGCGTCCAGTGCCAAGTAGTTTTTGTCGCCCATTACGACCACGATGTCGTGCTTCGTTGGAGAGAAGTGTTTACCAGCACATTTAGTCGTTTTCTGGGCATAGCCAGTCTCAACTGATGTTCTCAGACATAGCCAGTCTCGACTGATGCTTCCGCATAAAAATGTCCATTTTGGCCAACTACCCGGTTTCCGTTCAACGCTTTCGCCTTTCTCGCGGGATAGGATGTTGTAAATGCAAGATTGGCTCTATTCAGCGGATACGAAGTGCTTCACCATGTCCAAGTTCTTCGCTACGGGGTGAAACTGGCAGTACGAACAAAGTATGGAGCGTAGTTGTTTGGCTGTTTTTACTATGGCTGTTGCATGCAAATCAACTGATATCGTGGCATGAAAAATCGCTAAAATCAGTCCAGTTTTTTAATGCATATATTATTGCTAATGCTTTACTGAATTGTATGCCATTTATGGCGCCCCAGAGAACTAGCACCCTTGGCGGGTGCCAGTCTGGACCATGCGACGGAGCTGGCCCCAGATTCCTTTTACCAGCAGGTGGATTAAATCGGGTTTTTATTCAGTACTCGGGTTGGAATTAAGCCAAATTAAAAAACAAAAACTCTAATGGAGTGTTGCACGAGCAAAGCCCGAGCTAACCTCACTTTTTTGGCGTTTATCGGTGGTTCGTTTACATGGACCTGGAAAATAAATTTAAATCACAGGCAAACAGACGCAACACTGGAGTTAATTCTATTATCTAGACAAAACGAAATGCTTCGCAACATGACCGCATCGCAACACTGAGTGTTGAATATGAAATCGTACAAATGCGAAAATGCAGCCCTATCTCATACCAGAAATAACCCTCACAGGGTTGGACAGGACGGCATTGTGCAACACTTAGAACGAGAACGCCTCGTACTGAGCCTCGATGACTCGACTAGCTTATCTGAAACTCCTCTACGCCTAAGTACGCCCCAGATGTTTTCGTGGTTGAGACGGTCGAATGCCTTTTCAAAGTCAACAAACACCAGCAGAAGAGAGTCCTGGAATTCGTTGATCTGCTCCAATATAATGCGGAGCGTTGTGATATGGTCTACACATGATCGGCTAGTACGAAATCTAGCTTGCTGCCGTCGGAGAGTAGCGTCGATCTTCTCCTGGATCCGGTTGAAGATTACCTCACAGAGTACTTTGAGAGTAATACAGAGCAACTTGTTGCCACGCCAGTTACCGCATTTAGTTGGGTCTCCTGTTTTAGAGACTTTGACCAATATGCCCCGCATCCATTCTACTGGAATAGTTGCGGTTTGCCATATATTGCTGAAAAGCTGATGCGTTATCTGGGCTGACAAAGATGGGTCAGCTTTGAGCATTTCGGCTGAAATACAGTCTATCCTTGGCGCCCTATTGGATTTCATACTCTTGATAGCTGCTACAATTTCATCCAGCGATGGCGCTTCCGAGTTGACGCGATTAATTCGACGAAATGTAGGCGTTTTGTCGGTCTCTGACATTCGAAACTCGGAAGAGTTGCTCAAAATGTTCAGTCCATCGCTTAAGCTGTTCTGTGCGGTCAGTTAGTAGCTGACCAGCTCTGTCCTTTAGCGGCATCTTTGTATTCATCCTGGCACCACTAAGGCGGCGAGAAATATCGTACAACAAACGGATATCACCATTGGCGGCGGTGGTTTCTCCTTGTTCGGCTAGGGAGTTAGTCCAGGGTCTCTTGTCCCGCCTACAAGCATGTTTAAAAGCCCTCTCCAGTTCGGCGTATCGTTAACGGGCATCTGTCTTAGCAGATCTGGTCCGCGCTCGCTCAATTCCGGTTTTCGCCTCTCTCCACTCGTCGATCTTCCTCCAAGTTTCATCCGAAATCCACTCCCTCCGCCCGATACGCGCTTTGCCGAGGATTTCATCACTGGTCGTGATGAAGGCGTTCTTAATGCCGGTCGATTGCTCTTCGACGGTTCCACCAGGTGGCAACTCCGAGGCTCGAGATTCAAGTTGTTCAACAAAGGCCCTTTTCACCTCAATCGGCGGACGTCGTAGCGGCACCCAACTTTCTCCTCCCGTCGTTGGACACGTGCGACGCGCAGACGTATCTCAGCGATAACAAGATGATGGTCGGATGCAATATCAGCGCTGCGTTTGTTGCGTACATCAAGAAGGCTCCTTCTCCATTTCCGGCTAATACAGATGTGGTCGATTTGGTTTTCTGTGCGGCCGTCGCGGAAAACCCACGTGACTTTATGTACTGGTCTATGGGGGAAGAGCGATCCACCAATGACCATGTTAATATTTCCACAGAATTTTGTAAACAGCTCCCCGTTTTCGCTCATCTTTCCTAGGCCATGGCGTCCCATGACGCCTTCAAGGTCCACATTGTATGAGCCAATCTTCGCATTGAAGTCGCCCAAGTGGATTTGGATGTCCCCCTTGGGATGTTCTCAACCTCGCTGTTCAGCTGGCAGTAGAAATTCTCTTTCGCCTGTAGGTCGGTAGCATCTGTTGGCGTATAGCACTGGATTGCTGTAAGGTTTCTAACCCGTGTTCTGAATCTGGTAACGATTATTCTCCAATTTATCGGTTCCCACTTCATCAGGGCCGCATGTACCTCTGGGCTCAGTAGGAATCCAACTCCTGTTTCTCGAATAGCATTTTCACCTCGTAGAGCAGACTTGCCGGATGATGTCTTGTGTTTGCCAGTGCCCGGCCAGCGGACCTCGTTCAGTCCTAGGATTTCAAGCTTAAGTCGGCCAGCTTCCCTTGCACGTTGAGCCAGATCTCCCTGTTGGGCAAGGGTCAGTATATTCCATGTTCCGATTCGTGTCCGTGTTTTCATGCTAAAGGTCGTTGCCAATAATCTAGATAGATTTCTTCTTCCATTTTCATTAACTTTTTGTTTTCCGGTACAGTAGGCTGTTAACCTAAGGTCCTTATTCCGCTGACGGGGCTGCCATCTTAAGGTGGGCGGGTGCCACTGTGCTCCCCTCCCTGTTAGCGTACGACAACCGAGGTTGTGTACCCCAGCCGGCACCACGTGGAGGTATGGATAAGAGTTGGTGCACAGAGGTTATGGAATGCACATGTTCACCCTTTGCCAGGCCCTATTGATCTGCACTTCTGAAACATTAAGTTGCAACTTTTGTTGCACATAGTTTAGAAACCCTGTACTTCTTGCTGGAATACTCTGACGTTTTTATTTCTAAGAAGAGCTTCACATCATCGGCATATATTCAAACTCTAACGTTTCTTAGCATCTAAGAAATATCGTTCACAAATAAAATAAGCAGAAGAGGGTCTAAATGTGAACCTTGGGGTACTTCAGAGATCATTCCTATAGGATTGGACTTTTGCCCTTCAAATGTAACTATTTGCTGACGATTCGTCAGATAAAATGCGGGACAACATTCGGGAATGCATTGCATTCAAGTGAGCACTCTTATGCTGTATACTTTTATCAAGTTTATTCTTCGAAGATAAATTGTTCTTAACAATTTAGTTGCATCTTAGGATATGTAACAATATTCCAACATAAAATTTGGTAAATTTATGACTTTTCCGTTGTTTATCCCACCCATCCGGTTACAGTGCGGAAAACCTATTATATTCAACATTGAAAGTTTTCGCACGTACAGTGCATGCACACATTCAAGTGAAAAATAAACTTTATTTGCAAAACTAAATCATGCATAAGCAACGAACAACATTTTCTCCCCATCCCACTGCATGCCGACCGGGAGGACTGCATCTTGGCCCCGTGAAAACTCACCAATCATCATTCCCGAACGAACCGAAACGACTCACTTCGGTACCGGTACGTACTCTATGGTGTGATGGGTAAAAAGGCCTAGCCATAAAGTCATCAAACAAACACATGCACTGCAGCATAAAAAAAAATAAAAAAATATAAAAAACACCCAAACGGCCTGCCGATGGAACGGCACGATTCCCCCTGTCGTCGGTCGGCCTCATTGGTACACGTGCAAGCATAAATGTGTGCTCGAGACACTTTTATTTCTCTGTTGCGCCTACCACCGTGTGTAGTAGCGCCTCGGCAGCATAGCATAGCGGCTGGCTGGCTGGCTGGCTGACTGGTTGGCAGTGTGTGAGTGCAACATAGTCCGCCTGCCTGCTTGCCTGCCTGCCTGGCATTGATTCGCTGCCCTCGTCTTTTGGCCACCATCACCATCACCGCAGCCAGCCACAACCACGCCGGTGTGCGATGGTGCTGGTGCTGGTTCTGATGGTGGCAATAACAGCCGTCGCCTCCGCCGCCAGTTTGAACCTCCACCTCCTGCGTGCCCCGTTGCTTGCTCGTAGGTACCAACTGCTGCTGCAGTCACAGTGCTGTTTGCTTTTCGGAATTTATCCGCTGCGACGCACGACCGAGGGAAAATGGCACAGGAAAAAAGCAACGACATGGATACTTTTGTTTGGAATCAAACGCGATCCCATTTGCTTGCGACCTGGTTAGAGACGCCTTTACTGACGGTCGACGACGGTTCGACCGAAGCAACGCGAGTTGGGTTTTTCCAGTGGATGAAATTAACATTGGGAACACATTCACCTAGGTTGACGGTTGACGGGCAAGATGACCACAGGCGACTGGTGGGTGATACATTCCACTACAGCAGTGTCAGGAAATGTCATCCCAAAGAATGGTCTGTGATTGAAGCCGACATTATTCAGCTAACCAACCAACCATCCTACTAGCAGCCCCGAGAATTCCCAGCGGACGGAGACCCGACCGCTAGGTGTGCGGGATGAAACGAAAATGTTAAAAACTAGCGGCCAAACCACCGCCATCCGCCATCATCTGTCATTTCGTGCAGAACAGCATAAAACAGACTGAATAAGTAGAAGACTTAATAACTCAATTCAACTCGCTAAACTCTCCGCCGGTCGACGGCATGCTGCCTTCAGTTGTTCAACCATGTGCTGTGTTTTTCTCCGTCAATCCGAAAGCGGCAACGGCGTTTTTGCTAACGTTTGCCGTTTGCCGGGTTCTTTCTGCTGCTCTGCCAAGAGGGAAAGCAACAAAATTCGATGGAAATGTATGCGCCAATTAGAACTGAACTTAGGTCCTTCGAAAGTTTAAACAAACTTCTAGTTGGATTGAGCTCTTTGTTTTCGCTCAGCGAAAAAAAAACCTACGACGAAGAAATATAATTATCTGAGATGGATCACCCAGTGGAATGAGAAGAGAACCGACCACATCAGCAGCAGCAGCGCACCCCGGTATCATCTACCTTCTTCAAAGTGGTAGTTTTGAACAGACACATTTTCTACCTGGCCCGGCTCCGGTTCTAGGCTGTTAGCTCGAGCGGAACCACCGCCAGCCTCCCGTCCGTCCACACGTATGTGTTAGGTAGGGCTTGCCCGTGCTTGATTGCCTCGCCCGCCAGTCCATCGGTCGGTTGGTCGTCGTGATTGTTATGATGACGGAAGGTCCGAGAATGAGGTAATCTGCGGAGAAAAAGTCACACCACGCACGACTCAGAGCAACGAGGATCGGGCTCGCTTGTTATGCATGGATAATTAAGACAGGTCCATCTAGATCGTAAATATTGCTGCCCGTCAATTTATCGGCGGAAACAGTGGGAAGACACCATACCGGCGATGTTCGCCCGCGATTGAGGTTCGTTTAGCGCTGCTAACGAGGAATAAAAAAAATATTTATGGTTCAATCGCGAACGGGGAATGTTTAAAACATGTTTTTAATTCCCCTGTCGGAATGTTTTGCAACTTTTGGCGGAGCGAAAGTTAATCAACTTTTGATTAAAGTTACTGCGCAAGCTCTGCGCTCTGAACGCGGTGGGTTTCTTTCTATCTTGCAAAAGCGCGCTTCATTGTAGCTGGGTACCTTCCGCGGGAGCACACGCATCCGATCTGTCCATATTGGGTACCAGCAGCGCCAGCACAGCCAGCGGTCACTGACTGGAAGAGTTGCATAGCTCCGTGAGAACCGGTTTGCGAGTTGCGCGACCTACAGTTCACCGAGGTTCGGTCCTCCTCCCGCAATTCACGCGAGTATTGGTGTAACAGGGAAGTTTTCAGCAGTCAGTTGGTAACGGTTCGTCGTTCCATCGTTTATCTTTTGAAAGGTTGAACCTTGTGGTCTTATATTCCGAACGAGCCTAGGTACTGCGAATCTAGTTCAACGTTAGTTTACTCGTTGGAAAGGTGTTCCAATTGCGCTCGATCTATACTCTGTATTTGCTAAATTGCGCAGCAGGCAAAACATGCCGTATTCGCCTTTAAAAAATCGTTGAATTGAGTAAGCTTGTAATCGGGTTTACGATGAACACAGCTTGAGATGCTCATCGACGTCAGTCGAATGACACAACAACACACAACAACAGTGATCTTCGTACTCGTAGGAAGGTAAATTACGTGGATCGTTCCACGAAAGATTTTGCAGCGCATAAACGAACGAAATTACGTTGAATACTTTCCACTCCTGTACTCTAATAACTGGTTGCGATAAGGAAGGGTCAACTATTAAAGATGTCTATAGCCTAAGGCTTTGCTTTGATTTCCATTCAACAGCACTGGTCAACTATAATTTCGAACGGACTAGTGAACAATAGAGAACCTTAAAGTAGAGGAGATCATCAAACTCTCGAGGTACTGTAAAAACAGTCCCAAATTGACGGCTGACTTTCTCGATAGTTTTTCATCCACTATCACTCCAAAACCTTTCACCTGCTTCATTTCACACTCAGGGATGGCACGATCTCTTCCGTTCAATTTTTATTCATTTGATTGTATCGCCTCAGTCAAGCATATTTTCACAAGGTTTTGCATGAGACATCTGTTGAGCCAGTTATTATCTTCAACACTTCTTTTTTTTGTATTGACGGTCTTATTATGCTGCTATCCTTTGGTTACCACCGAGATAGCAACCGTATAACACCGTAAATACAAAAGATACATTATAGCTTTCCAGCAAAATTGTTGATAATAATTAACTCAAGAAATGTCCCACGCATAACTATTTCAAATTCTGTTTGATTGTGGCGGTACAGTCAAATGAATCAAAATTGAATAAAAATGATTGTACCATGCCAGTCATTCTTACAAATAATCGTTTTCTCTTAGACGTAGAGAACCTATTTTAAGCAGTGTAACCGGATCACTGGTTGTTTTACCGTTTTGTGAGCAATGGGTTGACTAAGCGGGGGACATCAGCATACCAATCTTCCTGTAAACTATAGTTCTTCAAGCTGTTAGCACTGGAAGTCACTATTATTAAGGGGGGCATAATACTTTTTACAACATGTTTTTGGCCTTATTTCAAATATTTTTTTCTCGATAACGCGAAAGACGAATCGGTTCGGGTTTTTTGCATTATAAACATTGTATTTTGTACTAAAATTTACATTTTTGTTTACATCTGGGAACCTGCCCCTCCCCTGATCATTCGAAAAAAATATGAATTGCCGTACCATGGATTGGCGCTCGGGAGTTTATCCGAAATGAAAAATTCCAAAACGACATGAAAGTACATTAAATTATCTTGTCTTCGACCCATTTTTTTGACGTAGGACTACGTCTTACGGTAAGTTTTGAGATAGGGTGTCATTCCAAAAAATCGAAAAATGCGAGCGTCACGAAAAATGAAAGGTTTTGAGCGCTAATAGCTCAGCAGTTTTACGATCGATTTTCAATATTCTTACACCAATCGATCGGAAAATCTTCTAAGAATTGACTCAAATGAAGAAAAGTATGGATTCTTGATGTTGAACTATTGAAAAATTGGAAATAATGAACTATGGGCCCAATTCTGTAAGTCACGTCGAGCAACTCGGCTCGACTCAGTCACTGTCGAGTATCGAGTGCAAGAAGAACGGGCAGCATAGCGGCTCAATGCACACCCAAAACAAAGCTAGTTCAGGCGTGACTTGCTAACCGTTTAGTCACTAGCTTTTTGGCGGAGGGCTCAGTCGAGTTACTCTACAAAACCGGGTCGCGTGTGACTTACATAATACCAAAAGTCGACTAGTCGAGCAAAGTGACACTCGACGTGACTTACAGAATAGGGCCCTATGTTTTACCAGAATTCTCACTCCGTGATTGGTTGGAAGATTCTTTACGATGATCTAAACCTATACCAATTTGATATCTGTGCTTGGGAAGTAAACCAAAACAAGTGACCAAGCTTCTTCATTTCAACAGGATTTCTTAACACCGCGGTTAAACCTAGACCATTTTGATGTCCTTGCTTGGGAAGTACGCCAGAAAGAGTGACAAAGCCCTCTCGTGCCAACAGATTTCTTACGAACGCGATTAAACCTAGTCCAATTTGATGTCTGTGTTAGGGAAGTGCGCCAGAAAAAATGACACAAGTTCGTCGTCCCAACAGATCGCAAATTGTTTACTGCGAGACGATTAAACCTAGGCGAACTTGATATCTGTGTGGGAAAAATGTGCTACTGCTGTACTGTTCGGTTGTAATACGACTTTGTATGAATACGCATGCTTGCCGTTTCATTAGAAGTGTAGTGAAAAGATGTGCTGTTGATAAAATAGGATTGAATTGGTAAAATCCCTTCAACATGGGAAACCATGGATAATAAAAACAATCTTTAATTTCAGTAAGGTAGCAGGAAAGTAATAGTTTGTGTTCTTAGTTTTGTTAAATTGTTTTCAAATTCACAATCTTTTGAGAATTGAAGGTATGCAATGTTACTACTTTGATAAACGTTACATACAACGCATGTAGCATATATATATATATATATATATATATATATATATATATATATATATATATATATATATATATATATATATATATATATGTTGCATATAGCATGTATACATGAAGAATCGAATGATTACAAGCATGAATACATGCTACTATCACTACAAAGACACTTACGTAGTCCTGCGTCACCAATATGTGCGGTCGTGTCTTATACACAACCTCTCTGAATTTTTTTTTTAAATTCGAAAGCATAATAAAATGGCGGACATTGAAACATAAAAGTCAGTTTTTAGCTGAAAAATTTACTTCAAACTTTTCTAAAAAATACATAAATTGCAATATCGAAAAAAGGATGAGTCAAAGACAAGACAATTTTATAAGCTTTGAAACAAAAAAAGAAGCTAGAGAATCGCTTGAGTCATTCTTGAGATATTTATGGTACCGACTTTGAAAACCTGATTCCAAGAAAAACGGCATTGAAGTTTTTATGCGCTGGGCAAACGTTCCAGACATGCACGGTACAAATAACTGTAACTTTGTCATTTTTTGGAATTCATCGAAACGACTTCAAACACATATGCTAAAAATGTTAATCTTTTAATATAAACAATCAAAAAAATTCGATTTTTTAGAATTGAAAAAGCACTATGCCCCCTTAAGCTAAACTTCTGATTTTTTACAATAAAAATTGAAGCATGCAGTAATTGAAGGAATCAATTTCAATCAGCTCAAACGCATTTCAATCACCAAGCTGCTTTCTTAAGCAGTCCTGAATTCTACTGATGTTTTGCAAACTTGTCCCAAATTATCTCTGTTATAAGCTTGTTATCATGATATCATATGACGTGAGCACCAACATGTCTACTATAATATGATATGTGCAAATTGAGTGCTTGACATTTAGAAATGCTATAATCAGTGCTCAAAGTAGTGAGGCGGCGATGCACTTCAGCAGCTAAACAAGTGCAATTTTTTTAACAATACACAGTAAATTCTATGGTTGCATCTATGGTTAAATGATTCAAGATGATATTCTTATAAATATAAAACCGATTTCTGACCAAGTGACCCACCTTCAGAATATTTTCATAACCTCTATAAGAATCAGGTCATACACTCCAGTAGTCGTATTACACTCTGCTGAAAGCAGCAATAAAACCGATTGACCTTTCGCTGCTTGACAGCCACCGCCATAATTTAATAAAGCTTTTCTCTTTTCGCGCTAGCAAAAGCTAAATATCAGTTAGCCAGCTTTGTCAACTTGAAACTACATCCGTGAGCAGAAAAGTTAAAGTTTTACTGACAGATCATTTTGAACGACTTGGTTTATAGCGACTATAATAAAATAGAATAAATAGTTAATAAATTTTTAGCAGTCTTAGTTTTAGCGCGCATTATATTTTATCGTGCATATTGATATGACAATCAACGCGCCATTTTCGCAATTTTCCAAATTTCGCAATTTTAGAAAATTGGTTGTTTTAATAAAATAAAAATATTTAGTGAGTCAAACTCAATTTCTAGCGAAATCATTTTAGTTGCTTCCTGTGACAGGACCGATTGATAATAACTTTCTTTCTGCAAAACACTTTGCTTTGATGAATTTTCGTTTGCTAAAACAAAATACACTGAAGTCGCTTTTTACGCGGTTTTTTACGCGACTATTTTTACGCGAATTTCGGAATTTACAAGTTTTTTACGCGAATTTCGGAATTTACGCGGTTTTTTACACGAATTTCGGAATTTACGCGAATTTTTTTACGCGAATTTCGGAATTTACGAGGTTTTTTACGCGGTTTTGATTTACGCGGGACGTATCCTTCGTGTAGAAAGCGACTTGAGTGTACTAGAATGTGGCAATATGGCCTCGCATAAAAAAATGATTTTTGTGTTGAACTTCGGTATTCTTCATAATAGCAGCAAAAACACTGTTTGGTCACGATGTTACCGTTTTAATAGCTCTATAAAACTAGCAGATTTATTGCGGTTTGACAAGCAACCGCGATAAGATCAATTTTAATTGATGCGCCATTTTGTATTGCTACGCCACAAGTTTATAAGAGACGTAGTGCAACCAACCAGTTTTAACGTAGTAATATAAGCAATCACAATAAATTTGCTTTATTAACAGTTTGATTATGGTTTTCTAGCTAGCTATAAGTGTTTTAGGACTCGCATCTTCTTGGTATTGCGCAATTCCACAACAAAACCAAAGGTAATGATTAATACCGTAATAAAACCTTTATAAAATTCAAGTAAAACCAAGTGGCTTTAGAATTGTTACTTGGGATTTCATGGCTGTTATTTCAAACTATCACTAAGGTCTAGGTATCTTGCTTATAAAACCAGTTATCTTTTATCTAAAAATAGCCACAACGGCTACAGCCTGATCATCAGAACCAAATCGCATTCGCTGTAGCACCTTTTTGAGATGTGCGATCAGTTAGAATTTTTTATATGCATTCCCTGCGTATTTGTTATATTCCGCTGTGTATTTGCCGCGTGTTTGTGCGTGTTCTACAGTGTCTAGTGGTCAGAGTTGACCCTGCCTAGTCCTCATTACATTCCTATAACTAGTACAATGATTATAAATGTGACTTTCATCATGCCAAATTGCTTCCTAGTTATAATATAGAATCAAGTTTGAAGGAATTTTTAAAGACGAAGCTATCGAGGCATAACATTGCTCACTTTTGCCTCTAAGGTACTCTCCCGCATCCTGTTCTGTATACTGAGACCATTAAGGGAGCCTTTCGTCGACGAGTACAAACATGGTTGTCGTGAGGGTCGCTCCATGACGAATCAGATGTTTACTATACCTTGCGTCAGTTACTACACAAGTTCCGAGAGTACGACTTGCAGACTCCTAATCTGTTTATGGAATTTAAGACGGTGTACGATTCAGTCAGACAGAATGAACTGTGGCAGATAATGCCACCACCTTTCCGACGAAACTAGTTGAGCTGATTCGTGCAACTCTGGATGGGTCACAATCCTGCGTCAGAATAGCGAGAACCTTTCAAATAGGAAGCAGCGAGATTGGGACTTTCCATTAACACCGCCAAAACGAAGGACATGGTCATGGCAGGGATCTTGGGTGGGTGCCCAAATGGTGTTCCGACGGCGAATTCGTACAAACAGAACACTAATCCTCTGTTGCCCCTTCACGAACATTAATCATGGATGCTAAAGAAAGCTGATCGACGAATGCTCGGGCTGTTTGTGCGTAAAATTCTGCGACCAAAAGCAAAGCCTTTCTAAGACTTGACCCTTCTTTATCAACAAACCTCTCAGCCGGCTATTAGAGTACAGGTCAATTACAGGGCTAGTGCAACAATCCTACTGACTCTATCTAGCAGCACCACCTAGCCGAGCTCCGAACATCAGACTACTTGCTTGTTAGACTAGCATCGTACTAACTAACTGGGCGGTTTTCTCTGCGATCAATACTCGATGGCAAAATGGAAAGTAGAGAATGGCTCAGACGTATGAACCAGGAGCTATATCAAGTATACAAATATTTGATATATTGAAGGTAGAACATTGGGGTAGGCTGCGGTGGGCTGGGCACGTGACCAGAATGCCCCATGATAGAGTTGTCAAAACTATTTTCAGCAATGAACAGAGCGTTAAACTTCAGGGCAGACACTGCCGAGGACGATGCATGTTTAGCAGGTACTCTAGGGGATACGCAGAGGACACTGGGAATTATTGAACCTACCCTACTAGCACGTTTGTTACAAAGTTGTTGTGGTAACCGAAATATACTAATTTCTGTCTTATTTCGGTTACTTCAACTAAATGGACCTAAAGTGTGCTACTGGGGTAGAGACCTCCTTTATAATATTTTGACTAATCTGGGAGCTGCCATTTTGTCCAAAACTAAAAAAATGTCACGACAACTTTGGCGTGGTCTTCCATACAGGATCCTTTATGAAAACTATTTTGCTATCTTATATTTAAACAATTTCAAATATTTTATTATAAATATATAATTCTTTTAGTTTTCCTACTTTTTGCCACCAAACTTTCAAACACTTCTAAATATTTTCTTACTTCTTCTGAACAGACCTCATAATCTGTAGTCAAGTAGTGGCGCCCATTGTATTCAAGTTGAATTTTCTTGTACAAAATGTACTCTGCTACTAGATGCTGCAGCTACCGTGCTGATCATCATTTAGTGCTATTACATCTTTTTTCGAAAAAGCTGGTGGAAAACAACTGTCAAAACTTGCAAGCAAACGAAAACATTAACGATTAACTCCTTTCCCCAAGTGATTTGAGATTAACAGCTCTTATTCTGCGTGCTGCTGCGAGGAATGCACGAAAGTTGTCTGAAATCGACTACCGACTCGGCCTCCAGTAGCACGTCTCTAGAACACCATCGCTGGTGAAGATAATCTGTGATAGCTGCCATCACTGTTTTTCCTGATCTAACCATGCGCTCCCATGTTCCTCCCATGTGGGGCGCCAGTGGAGGGCCATTTCGTTTTAGGCTTCGTAAACATAGCCGCACAATGGTTGTTGATTCCTGGAAGTTGTCGCTGCAGCACGTTTTTTTGCACCTACAATGTTAGTCCCTTTGTCGGTGCAGAACGTCTGTGGTGCATAACTCCACAGGCCACAAACTGTGTTCTGGCCATTACACTCGAGTATGATGATAGGTTATCTACGCTTTTCAGGTGCACTGCTCTTATTGATAAGAATATAATTAGAGTGTTCCACCACTTTACGATGCTGATCCTGCTTCACGACACCTGGACCAAAGTTGTCTAACAGTATAACGCTCTGTGGCACTGCTTTCTTGACTCGAAAAAGGATGCAGTCTTTGGCAACTTTCGCCACTACACCGGGGAATCCAGAACCACTGCCCTATCTCGTCCATGACAGTTTCGTGATTACTACAGGAAACGACTATGTTAGCTGTCCACGAGCAATTTTGAGAGAAAGGTCTCTCCCTTTCAGCATGTCGTTGAATGAAACGCCTTCGTCTTCAGTTGCTGCATTCCAAATCAGCGTGACCTTCCCTGGTATTCGGGGTTTATTACTAGTTTACACTAGTCCAGATTCCGCAGACGCCAGCTCTTCAAAAGTATTGCGATGGGCAAGTTCCGTTCTCGAGGTATTTCACGATTTGCTCGTTCACTTTTGCTTCCAGGTAAGGGTCCCTTCGCAGTTTCTTTTCGAACACTTCCATCTGACGCCTCCATTATGACCATCGGGTAATTATTCGGTAGACATAAGTTGTCATAGCGCTATAACTACCTGACCTCTAGTGATCCATGTACCCTTCAAGTGGTTTCTTAGAGTATTATCAATGCTCGTTTATCTTCCTCGATTAGCTTCGCTTAACGCAATGGTTAATTGAAACTACGACAAAGCCCTGTATACCGACTTTAGTGAAGCTTTTGATCGTATTGATATACCAATATTTCTCTTCAATTTGCAAAAAATAGGTATACTTCTAGACTATTTAAGCTGGATCGAATGATATCTCATATACCGCCAGCAAATAGTTAAATTTATTGGGTCGAACCAATCACTGGTTGTAAGCCCCAATAAAAAAAGTTAATAAATAAATAAATAGAAATTTAAAGGAAGAACATCTAATCCCATTCAAGTTACTTGTGGAGTCCCTCAAGGGTCTCATTTAGGACTGATAATGTTTGCTTTATTCATTAACGATATCTCATGTATTCTTAAGAATATAAAAATCCTAAATTACGCCGATGATATGATAGAACCAATACAAAAACAATTCTTGCTGTCCGCACTCCGTAATTTAAATTGGACGAATCTCCCTCTTCCGTCTTACGAGGACCGTAAGAATAAAAGAGTTAGAGAAAACTCTCCCATAAGATTAACACTGGAAAGCCTAAGCAAATTGTTTTATTCATACGGCCTACCCAGCTATCACTAACTCGTATATCAATGAACGAAAATTATCGTAAATATCTCTTTAAAAATTCGAAATCGTAACTAAAGCTTGATAAAGAGGGCCCAAGTTGATTTTTTTAGTGCATTTTAAATTCAAATACTCTGAATGATTATTTCCTAAATATAGCCATTTTTGAGTTGTATTTAAAACAGTAATTCAATAAAATTTCTTTTCTACAAGTCCATTCGACTGTATAGTTATCGTGCAGTGTTATCTTCATAACTTGGCTCATTGATAAATAACCCCCTTCAATATCGAAGAAAGCACATAATGCTATTTCTTTTGATAAACGCATTGTAGATTCATCAGTCTGGCCACAGTAAACATTTTCATATGCAGAGCAATAAATGAGTTATAATGAGTTATGTTACAAAACTAGCATATGCGTACTAATTTGGAGGCCATATACGTACTACAAAATAATTTGCTCAATCATTTGCTATCGTCAAATACGACAGAATATAAACTTATATGCGTTTCATTAGACTATATTTACGATCCTGAATTTATCAAAAGTCAATAACGATAATTTTCGGACATTGATATACGAGTTGGTGTTTGCTGGGTCTGCAACTTGGTATTGATTCGAAGGATATCTAAGGAATATTTTTGTTGTAAAGCAGCTTGTCAAGCACTTGCTTCATTTGCTTTAGTTATACAAAAGTTGAATGAGCTACTCTTAAATAAAAATGTTTGCTGGGGATATAGTCATGTATTCATAATTTATATATCTATAGATATATATAATTCCATTTTCTCCTTTAGATACGTTTCTGACTAAATGTGTTCAGATATAACCACAACAAGGGTTATTACGAATCAGGTATTGTTGACAAGAAATTACCCAAGTAACACACAAAACAAGTTAGAAAATAATATTCGTGGAAAATAGTGGCTTAAGAGTACTATAAACGTACTTTGAAAACATATGCCGTTATTATTAAGGTTTTGAGATGTTTTGTGATAACATGAATTTATTTGACAGCTCATATCAAATGAATAATGTTTGTTTTGTCAACATGTCAACACGAAGTTTTTATTATGTCTCCATTACTAAATTTAAACTACTGGAAAAACAAGTTGTAGCTTATGCTATAATAACGTTTTAAATTGGTATGAAATAACCTGATACATACTTCTTTCAATACTTGTTTCATTAGACTTCAATTTTTTGCGCTTTTCAGGTAATAGAGAAGTTCTGATATATATAATATTATACTGTTCTATAACAAGCTGTGTTGCTTGGGTAGGTTAGAACTTCCTTTCTTCTATACTGACGCAAATTTATGCTTTTTTACATCCATTCAAACAGTTTCTCGCTGTATCGTGCTTTTCCTTACAGTAAACTGAAAAAGCCAAAAACGGATTCCACTATATTAATTTGTTAGAAGATAATTGATTTCAATCTGGAATCGGAAATGAATCAGGAAATTGAACATAAAAATTTATTTCCTGCTTTGGTTAGAATTTCAAAATAATTAATTAAATACATTGAAACCAAACCGTATTCAAACAAAAGCGTGTGTTCAGTCTTTTGATGTGGAATCTAAAAGATCAAACAGCAAATTATCCAAATCAAGTCTTATCGCGCAAACTTCCAATATCGGCGGCACAATGCCAAACGATAGTCGAACATTGGTTTTGTCTAAAGTTTATCTCAAAACCGCAGCCTGCCGAATAAGAAGCAACGACAGCTAGCGAGAGAAACGCCAGCAAAAACCACAAGCCACTAATAATTGTCCTCTGAGCTGTCGTCTCAATTCCGATTCCACAGCCACATCACAAAGTCTAGCAGCTAGAGCAAATTACTCTTTTCCTTACACAGTTAATTAAATTCGCTTCCTTTCTCGGAACGGTGGTACCCAAAGACACTGCGGGTTCGCAAGCAGCAAGCAGCAAACGACGAAAACGGATACCAACCGCTCACCGGAAGTTATTGCCTAGAGAAGTCCTCGCGCTGGCTGGCACCTTTCCTGCTTATAATTTCATCCGAGGGTAAGCTCGTTTTCAACTGTATCGTGACGGCAGTACCGCAGCAAACAGAAACTATAATTGGAGCTGTGAACTAAGAAAACAGTGAAGCTTGAGACCGGGCCGTTCGCAGAGCGTCTTGCAGAGGCTCGCTGAGCGAACAGCAAATATCCCAATAAAAGTTTAATTAAGCTGGTAAATAAAAATATTTCTGTCAGAAAAAAAAACTACTTTTATAGTTTCGGTTTCCGTTTGCTCGTAAAATGGACTATTATTCCTGCGCTGTTGGTAGAATAGGATGATAAATGCGGGAATGTCTATCGAAGCACGGGACAGTTCCAATTGTCTACTTCGCGGTAGATTTTAAATAATCCTGGCGTTTTATCCCATGATACCGCCTGGTTAACAACAATACACCCGTAATGAAGTCAACATGATGGGCGCATTCGTATCATTCATTGCAGCAGTGCAGCAGGATACACTGGACTGGATGAACATACTCCCGGACGCTTGCCAGAATCCGGTCCAACAAGAACCTCGCGCTGGACCGTCGTCGTGGTCGAAAGAAAAGAAATTTTTCGGAAAACATAAAACAAAATAAATCCTAATTATGCTTCCGAAGGGTACTTGAGACAACAAAGAACGACTCATTCCAAAGAGCGGCCGAAAGCACTTCATCATGTTGCGACTAATTATTATCGTCCTTCTTGTAACGATGATCTATTGGCACTGGGTGGCGATGGGATGTGAAGACATGGAAGGGAAGGGGGTTGCTCTCTCCGAGGAGGAAGTAGTTGGCAGAAAAATTCGCATCGCCTCTTTCTGCGAACAACAGCAAAACAACAAGTTGGAATGACAGAGATGGCGAAAAATGCCATAAGGCTTCCCGAACGGCCATACTCAAGGCAGATTTCTCGGGCAAGATTTACGGCCGACCGAGCGTAAGCATGGCAGGATGGTAGCCGGCTAGCGAAACGGGACCACGAGGGGTGAGATGGGCGGCTGACAGGAGGCGGCATAATCTTACACTGTCTTTGTGGTCATTATACGGATCGTTGTCGGCATTTAGCTAAAGCATTTGATTGACGGTACGGTTTCTCTGCTCGAGAGCCGCCCGGCATCATCCGGCCGACGAGCACAGTGGTACTGATTGTGTGGTCATCAGCGTTTGAATGGATCATTTATTGAAAGTGGATTACGGCGTCGTCGGCCCACACCGGCACCGGCACCGGCATCAGCCCCGGTCTGGCAAAGGGTTCGTTCCCAGGGAGAAGGCGGCTATATTACTTCCCACAAGCCGTTGCGGTTTTGACATGTTTTGCATGTAACTAGTTTACAGTTGTGTACGGTGCCCTTTGGGGTTGACGGTTAGCATAAAATGTTTATTTAAATTCAATTATTATCATCTGAAATTGCTGACAGTTGAGTTTCTGTTTTCTGAACTGGATTCTGTTTTTTCATGCCTTTTCAAAACACAAATGTGTAGGCAGAACAATGTGCAATACTCTGTTACTGAACGTGAGGGGGCGAGACCCTTACTTCGTACACACAAAACCTCTTCTGTGCAAAAAATGAAGTCAAAAAAATTAGTTAAAAACCTCCGGTTAACGCACATCATAAGCTTAAAAGGTATCATAAGGCGCGTACAATAGTGAACAATGAAATTGAAATGATTTTAAAATTTGCTTTTTTTCTACTTTGTACCTGTGCACAATAATTTGATATACAATAACCTGTCGGTTATTTAAGCAATTCCACAACCCTAAAGCTTTTCCGAACACCACTATGAAATCATTTCAAACCATACTGGCATTTAAATATTTTTTGTTACCAAAAGTGTCTGCCACCTAAGCCTTCCGGGAATATCGACTTTAGCGAACCCTGATTTCTGCATAAAACTGAGTACCTACACATGAACACAGGTAATCCCGTTCCGGTTATCTTTTTTCGCTTGGTGAAATCCTGTGGGGGCGAGTTTTTTTTCTCCTCTCTACTAGAGATTATTTTGGCTATGCCCGAAGAGTTTTGTTAGCACAGCTCCTCTAGCGCCTGTTGGTGGGTGATTTTTCTCCGCTTCTTTTTGGCTGGATATTTTCCAGGATTTTCATTGCACCTGATGCATGTCATTCGAACCATGAACAACAGGTTTTGAATTTTTTATAGCAAATGGGGTTTTGTATTCTGTTTTAAGTAACTTTAACAAGTTTTCTCCGCATAATTTTTAGCTTTTCAACCTAACGGGTAAGGTCGTCTGTAGAAGTGCGAAATAGAAGCCTTAGGCTGGGTCGTCTCAGAGAAAAGCATTATAAATTATAAAAGAGTCTAAAACGTCAATGACGAGCCTAGTAAGATTTCAAAACATGGTCACAAACGATTTAAAAACAATAAAAGTGACCATTAAGACAATTAAATGAGATTTTATAATGGTTCAAGTTAAAAACTTAAACACGTAAATAATAAATTGAAATAGTCAAACGAGAATCAAAAAGTATTCGCAGAGAATTAGAAAAGAGTCTAGAAAGAATCAAATAGGGTTATAACAGATACTATTCACACAGACGTGCATGCGGTCTTTGAACGTTTGAACTGGGCAACGCACATACGAATCAATTTTGTAATTGAACTGGTGTCCGGGACACCGTGTCCCACAAGGGAGCAATGTCGAACTTTTGATTTTTTGACTATTCTTCAATGATGTATGCGCCGCGTTACCTCGAGGAATGCATGCGTCTGTATGCGGATGATTTGAAGCCCTTTCCAAGTAACAATTCAGAATTTCATTACCATCCTCTAGTGATTTTAATGACCAATAAACCATCATTAAACCACTAATAAAACTATGAGCTCTACCAGAACTTGCTGATGACCGTTTTAAAACTGCCTTTCAACCAAGAGGCTCTCTCTTCAGAAGTTTTTTATAGCCTCTTCAAGAATCCATAAGCTTAACACTGAGCACCAATAAAACCGACTAAGCTTTCGCTGTTCTGCAGCCACCGACATAACTTAATAAAGCTTTCCGCTTTTCGCTCTGTTAAAAAGCTAAATCAATCCACTAGCTTTATTAACCTGAAAATACATGCGTGAGCAGAAAAATTTAAGTTTTACTGTCAGATTATCCTGATTGATTTGGTTTATAGCCACCATAAATAAAATCATTAATACATTTTGAGCAATCTCCCTTGGTTTGCAGCATATGCGTATTAAATTTTATCGTGTATTTTGTATGATAGGTCGATAAAATCAACGCGCCATTGAAATTTTGCAATTTTTGAAAACTACGTGTAAAAATTTCTAGCACAATTATTTTAGTTACTTCCTATGATAGAAAATCCGATGATATTAACTTTCTTACAGCAACACACCCTACTTTGGTGAACTTTTGTTTGCGAGCTAAAACAAAATACTTGAATATATGCAATAGGGCCTCCCACATAAAAATGTTTTTGATGTTGAACTCTAATATTCTTCATTATAGCAGCAATAAACCTGTTTGGTAAGGGTGTTACCGTTCTAATAGCTCTAAAAAACTAACAGATTTATTGCGGTTTGACAATCAACCGTATTTTGATTTTGATTGGTGCGTGATTTTGTATTGCTACGCCACACTTATGGTAAGCTTATAAGAGAGGTGATGCAGTATTCTAGTTTTATCGTGGTAATACAAACCACCACAATAAATTTGCTTTATTAACAGTTTTATCATGGTTTTATAGCTAGCTATAAGTGTGTTTTGACTCGTACCCTCTTGATATTGCGTAAAAAAAACAATAAAACCAGATGTAATGATTAGTACCGCATTAAAACTTTTATGAAATTCAAGTAAAACCAAGTGGTCTTAGAATTTTTACTTAGGTTTCGCAGTGTCCTTCGCTGAATGATGCAAAACAAGCGAGTTTTTCAGTAGTGTGCGTAGAATCTACGTTAGTGATGCTCGGTCATCACTTTCAACCGCAACAAGAGCCCGATTCAATGGAACTACAATATCGATGGCGGGTCGCTGGATAGAGTCTCCGTCATCGAAAAGCTCGGAGCTGGACGAAAAGCTTTCGTTCCGTCAACATTACTCGTACATAATAACGACAGACCGAACCAACTGACAGACCAGACAGACAGACAGACCGGAAAGATAAACTGACAGACCAGACAGACAGACTGATGGACAGAAAGACAGACACACAGACAAGCAGACAGATAGACCGAACAGACAGAAAGACCGGACAGACAGAGAGACAGATAGATAGACAGACGGGCAAACCAGACAGACGGGATAAACTGCCAGGCCGGACAGACAAAACCAACTAACAAGCAGACAGACAGACCGGACAGACAAATAGACCGAACAAACAGAATGACCGGACAGACAGACAGGACAGAGAGACAGACCGGACAGACAAGCAGATCGGACAGACTGGCACACCGGACAGACAGACAAACCAGAGAGACATACCGACCGAACAAACATACAGACCGAACAAACAGACAGACCGGACAGGCAGACAGACAGACAGACAGACCGGACCGGTGAACAGACAGGCCAGACAAACAGACAGGCCGGAAAGATAAACTGACAGACCAGACAGACAGACTGATGGACAGAAAGACAGACAGACACACAGACAAGCAGATAGATGTACCAGACAGACCGAACAAACAGACAGACCGACTACCACAATAGATCAAAATAATGGTCGCAGTGGTCAAATCTTCCGACAAAAAAATACAGACAGACCGAACAAACAGACAAACAGACTTGGCAGACAGACAGACAGACCGGACAGATGAACTGACAAACCAGTCAGAGAGACTGATAGACAGAAAGACAGACAAACAGACAGATAGACCGGACAGATAGAGAGACAGATAGACCGACAGACGGGACAGACCAGACAGACGGGACAAACAGGCAGACCAGACAGACAAATAGACCGAACAAAAAGACCGAACAAACAGAATGACCAGACAGACAGACAGACAAGGCAGACAGAGAAGACAGACAGACCGGACAGACAGACAGGCCGAACAAACATACAGACCGAACAAACAGACAGACCGGACAGGCAGACAGACAGACTTGACAGATAGACAGACTTGACAGACAGACAGACCGGACCGGTGAACAGACAGGCCAGACAAACAGACAGACCGGAAAGATAAACTGACAGACCAGACAGACAGGCTGATGGACAGAAAGATAGACAGACAGACACACAGACAAGCAGACAGATAGACCGGACAGACAGATGGACCAGACAGACAGATAGACAGATAGACAGATAGGACAGGACAGACAGACAGACCGGACAGACAAACAGGCCAGACCGTACAGATAGACAGACCAGATAGATAAATAGACAGAATAGAAAGACCGAAAAAACAGATTGACCGAACAGACAGACCGTACAATCAGACGGACAAATATACAGACCGGAAAAACAAACAGGCAGACCGGACAGACAGACAGATAGACAGACCGGATGGATACATAGACAGACAGATAGACAGACAGACTGACATACTGGACAGATAGACCGACAGACTAACAGACCGGACAGACAGAGAAACAGATAGATCGACAGACGGAACAGAGCGAACAGACAGACAGACAGATAGACAAAAAGAACTAACAGGCAGACAGACAGACCGGACAGAAAAATAAACCGAACAGACAGACCGAACAACCAAACTGATCGAACAGACAGACAGATCGGATAGACAGACAGACCGGACAGACAGAGCGGACAGACGGATTGTCAGATAGATCGGACTGACAGACAGACTGTGTGAATATTTGATGATAGTTTAATGATATTTATGCTTGGTTGCTAAAAGTATTTAATTCCCTTATAATAAGAAAAGTTTGCGCTACTATGCCATATTAGCGAATCCCGATTTTTTGCAATTGGTAAATGCTTAGAAAAAGAGGCGAACCAGCTGCAGGCTGAAAACCTCTCTTATATGGAATAAAAAAAGATGCTTAGAAAAATCGGCTTTTCCGGTTTAATTAGGAATCAATAAATAAGAGAAAAGTATTTTGAATTTTTTTTCCAAAATATTCTTTGGAGTTTTTTACCACCGTGGAGCATTTTTGTGAAACACTTTCTGCAGATGGAAGCCTAAACTGATGAAATCAAAGCGGAGAGCAGTTCACTTCGACAACACTGTCCTTTTCCAGTGCCATTTTGGAAACATTTTTGTACCTTATTTGCTCGGGGTCAAAATTAGGATATTTTTATAGTAAAAGTTCTATAGTTCCTAAACAAGCAAAGATAGAGGTTTACTACATTCAGCAATGCTGTGTATTTTTACTATTTACACAACTTTGTAAAACAACAAAGAGTCATACAACAACTATAAAAACAGCTAAAATAGAAAAACTGATTTTAACGCATTTTTACTTAGGAGAAATAGGATTTTTCTATCTTTGCTGAAGAGATAGAAGGTTACTGTCTTTAGCAAAATTTCTTGTAATAATATGCTGTAAAACTTTGCTAAACACACTAATGGGTTATATTGAAACTGAAGGAAAATAAATTTGATATTGTACTTTTAGGGAGATTAATCAAAATTTGAATTTCGCTGGACGATAGACCTTTCAATTTTAAGAAACTCTTCCAAAGATTCCATAAACCGAAAACCAAGTTTTCCCGCTCAAAGTTAATGCGCACCAAAAAAGGTTCTGGACCAGTGTGCTGGGCCCGGTTTATTGAGCTTTCGGTTGATCAATTGAGGGTTAAAATTTAATTTTTAATAAGTCTTCGATATTGCAAGGTCTTAACTTGAATTTTGAAAAAAAAATTCTAAAAAAAAATTCCCGATTTTGTCAGTTTCCCCATTTTGCCATCCCAAAATTCAACATGGGGCTGACAAAATCGAAGCGTTACTGTATTTCATTTATTATTTGGTGTGGTGTTGTTTGTGTCAGTTTTTATCATTTTATTCGGTTGTCTATCATTTTTTGCGCCTTTTTTGTGTTGTTTCTCGAAATATATTTGTCTTTTTTCTCATTAATCACTTTTTTGTCTTCAACGTAAGACATTTTCTCGTTCAAAGTACTTAACCGGAATCTTTTGAAGCTGCTGCATAAATTTTATATCATTTTTGTGCAATTTTTGTATCATATTTGGATCATTTAAGGTGTATTTTTATGTTATATAGTTATTTTTTTGTCTCTTTTGGGTTTTTATTTAATTTGTTTTTTTGTTTAAGTATTGTATTATTCTGTATTATTACGTGTATCATTTTGTTTCTTTCTTCTTAAATTTTTTGTATCATTTTTACTCCTTTATCTGTCAATTAGTATTATTTTGTTACTATTTTTATATCATTTTTACCGCTTATATGTTATATTTGTTATTTTTTAATATTTTTATGTTATTTTTGTGCCAACTTAGTACGATTTTCGTATTATTATTATGAGCATGATGGTGTTATGAGTTTAACAGAATCCGTAGTATTCTCCGTATTTTGTCTTCGGCGTGTTCCATCAAATTTGAAATAAGCCCTGAATTTTATGAAATTGCAAGTAAATTTTCTCCGTATTTCAGACAAAATACTCTCTAGAAGTTTATTACATATTTTTCTGGATTACTGAGTTTTTTCGCATTGTGAAAAGCCTCGAATACGCTGAATACGCTACAAACAGATGACGTTTACGGTCGGTTTGTTCTACTAGAGAATTGTACACGCTAAGATTTTTTTAGAATCACAATTTTTAGCAATGATTTTTTATAGCGAATAAAAGTGAAGGAGAAAATAGAATGAAGAAAGTTTTACTATTGATCAAATTGCAAGAAAAGATTTTTTAATCTCGTTGTCTTTGAAGCGTACTGGTTTTATTGCACTCTTATACTGGTTTTTATGACCAAAATTAGACATGAAAGTCGTCTTAAGAGTCCAGTAAAACTCGAATTCCTACTTTGGAGTTTGAAAGATACTCCGTTTGTTTTTGCTTCGGTGTATACCAACAAGTATCGAGGATTAATCAAACACTGCTCCTAATGACAAAAAAGTAATAATGAAATTGAAAATAAAATAAAAAAAAATTAAAAAAATAAAACAATTTAAAAAAATGAAAAAACATTAAACAACAGCTAGCAAAATAGTGACATGATTGTATAGCATATGCTTCTTACCTCCCATGAAAAATTGGTCGTTATTTTATCGCAGATTTAAAAAAGTATTTCTCAAAAAAATTTATTTAAACTTCACAAGGAAAATCATCGAAATTTTACGGGCTTCGGAAATACCACAAACAATCCAAACAAATCGTTCGCTTACCTGTGAATGCTGGGACCACAAACCAAAACCGCCTATTTCAACGCCCTCATCACACTCTAACAAATCATTGCACATTTCAGGATACCCACCAGAAGAAAAAGAAGTAGTAACTCATTTCATCAGAAAGGGTTGTGCGTCTCCGTCGATTGATTGCTATCCACCAGCACCAGCACGAGAATCACCGACGGGGCCAATAAACGTATACAAAAATCGTCTAGGCCGCCATTGCTGCCATCACTAACAAACGCACAAATCAACAACCGTAAAGGCTTTAGGTAGTCCCGCTCAGTGCAAAACAGTGATCGCTCGGTGGCAGTAACGAAGTCAGACAAAAAATAATCGTTCACAGTTTTGGCACCGGGGTCGGAAAAACCAGGCGGCGCAGCGGAGGGCTGCTGGTGTGGAGCCTCTTGGAGTTATGGTAGCAGGAAAAAAGTTGTTCCATGAATAAATAGTATCGCGCGGGCGTGTCCACTGGGAGTCGCAGCACCGGAATGGAATGCCATTTACCAACCAGAATTTATGCATAGGTGAATGTGAAATGCATGTGTAGGGCATTGGGATCGGCAGGTGTATCAATAGCAGGGCATCAATTATAAATTTGTTATTTACACAGTGGAAAGGAAGGGGCGCCAAGAAGGGTGGAAAGCTGGAAAAAATGTATTAAATTTGCAAAAGTTGAAAAAGAAGAAAAGCGAATAAGAGCGAAAAGTATGTAAATTATTCTTCGGTTGAAAGTTTCTTTTTTTGTTTTGTATATCGATCCCCGGACCCGGCGCATATATGAAGTTGGCCCATCAGTCGGCTGCCGGGGAAGGAATGCAGTGGTGGTGAATTTATGAATCCTCTGGGAATCCCGGTTGGGAAATTGAATATTTTTGCTCAAATTTGTGCCAGCCATTATTCCTGATTTCCTTGCTCCTTGCAAGGGCCGACTAGAGGGGGACTAGGCGGGAGAAAGTGCAGTTCCTTACAGAACCATGTTAAAAGCAAGGCCAGCGACTGCGGCGCTGCCTACGGCGGCTGTGCTAGGACCGGCGATAGTGACTCTGCTCTGCGCGGTGTCGCTACTGGCCGGTGTGCGGTGTGACTATGAAAATACCTGGAACTTTTACTACGAGCAACCCTGCTGCGGAGGAAACAGTAATGGGCAACACCACCTGAGGCATCACAGAGGTGAGTTATAATGATTTTTTCAGTGACTTTGAAGGATGGGTACATCTGTGGTGGACCAACCGTGATAGTGATCAGCTTTTATTACTATTAATCTTTAGCCGACTATATATGATAATTAATTTTTCGTAGAGATTAAATCGTAATCGTATCAAGATCAAGCTTCAAGTTACTCAACAGCTGCGTTTCACTTCCATATGCCAACCAAAATCAATAACCGACATCATCTCAAGCATATCAGACAGACACAAGATAGCGATCAAATTTCGATTCGAAATCAATTTCCCCGAATATCGGATCGCTCCGCTCGCTGCGGTTACCGTCGTTATCCGGTGCGTCTCTCGGGGTCAAAAACGCCAGATGTTTGGCCGCAATCTGGAATCGATAAGTTCGTCCTTCACTGCTGCCCGGCTGGATGGCGGTAGCGGGTGTCGTCCCCGGTTGACTCGGGAACGACTCGAATGGCGACACTCGGCTCGTTGGTTCGTTGGTTGGTTGGCTAGGAAGAGTGTCGCATTTCTTTTTTCTCTATTTCCATTGCAGAAATTTTCCAACTCATCAGTCGGTGGTGTGTGCTGGAAAACGGAACTGCAGCCGCATTTGAAACAATCGAAGCGGATGATGATGAGCTGCTGCTGCTGGTGCTGCACTCTTTGTTCGCTCGCGTTTTTCCGCCAAAGCAATGGTGTTGAATTGTGGTACATTTGAGCACGCGACATGTGTTTTCAATAGGGACACACACGCTGGAATCGGACGCGGATTCAATTGAATTGAAGCACAAAGCGACACATTCGAGGTGGCCTAACACCATACTCCATCACCAGCTCGCCACCGCAACGGGTAGGGTTGTCGAATCCTTCCTCCCCAGGACAGTCAGTGAGTGCAGTGCTTCTGATGGGTGCGGCGGAGCAGAGAAAAAGTGTTACGACCAGAATTGAACACATGACTCATTTCACAGAGACGGACAGACACAGTAATGTGGCGTCGGCAGATGGGCGAAGTATTGTTACCATTAGCAGTAATCTATCGCTAATGGGCTTATAATGATGCTTTATGGATTTTTAATTTGAATATGTGACTTAAAATTTATTGATTCGGCGATAGGTTTGATTGGCCCGAACGATTTGATAATTGAGGGTTTTCATGAAGATATGCTTGAAGTGAAAAGAATGTGTTTTTGATGTATCCAACGTTAGGAAGCAAATCATTGGGATCGTTTTCATATTTACATCGGCCAATCTTTGAAATATATCATTTGATGTTAGTAGTGAGAGTAAGTTACAGCCAAAAGTCTTGAGAATGCAATTTGGCAGTTTTAATATCTAACAAATTTATTGTTAACCCCTAACAGACCAAGCAATTTTCAATACCGAAGCAAAACAATCCTGATTAGACGCATCCAGGATTCTTAAAGACGTCACATCAGAAGTTAGATGGGCTGGCACGTACGTACGTACGTACGAAAATTATCGTAAATATCTCTTAACTAATTCGAAATCGTAACTAACGCTTGATACAACGGTTCCAAGTTGATTTTTTGTCGTATATAATCATAATAACTGACATACATACGATTATCAGCACAAAATTGTATAGTATTACGAAGCGAGTCGCGTTAAATCGGATATTATCGTATATAAATACTTATATAGTCGTAACGGTTATAATCAATCTTAATCACGTATATCGCCTCCTGAATAGTACGGATATGCCAATTTTGCTCATCAAATACTATTTATTAGCATGTATATTTGTACGTAATACTGATTTTCATATTTTATAAACATATGAAAATGCTAGCTGGGTGTAAATTAGTGGTAAACATATCTTGAAAACGGTAATGTCATTGTTAGCAATGTATTTCTACCTAACCAACAGATATCATGGTTGGTGAATATTATACCCTGTTATCGTTATTGAGCCTTCAAAAGTGTACATTTTTCTCGCAATGTGCGTAGTTAATTTCTAATATTAGCTCTACTCCGCTACAAGCTGCACTAGTCGGAGCAAATCTTCGACCGCACAAAAATCGTGCTCTGTTTTGAGATAGCACAGTCCTGTATGCAAGCATTATTATTCAGCCCCTAACGGCGTCGGCAAAATGGAGCCCCTACCATGAGCGTTTCTTGAAGTCTTGTCTATTCACAATCAATATATGAAAAGTATATCTTGATCTAACCTGTGTTCCGCTGATGCGTCTCGAGCTTTCAGGCCAACAGTAACCCTCTCGCCACTGGAAGATAATTTGCCTCCTGAACTTATTTCTCCATCAGCCCACCCCACACAGTCAAACATTGCTGTTTCGTCGATCCTACAATCAGTTACTACCATCAGAGCCGTTCCGTTCCTGTGCTGAGTACCGGTGATGAGGGTTTCCAACTTGCTTTATTAGGCAAGTACCGTCGTGATAACTCTTCTTCGCTTGCTGAAGCTCATAGCAATGGCTTCTGTAGCGATATTCCTTGTCGTCGAGCCTCTGATCCTACCGCTCTCTCATGTTACTTGCTACCGGGTACCTCGACTTTAGAGCTGAACAATGGAACTGTTGCAACTAGCAATGTGAAAGATAGCCACCCCATGCACTTTTACTACCAAAACGTACGTGGAATGCGGACAAAGATAATTCCATTCTTTCTGGATGCAAGCACGTGCAATTACGACGTTAATGTGTTAAGCGAGACATGGCTTGATGAATATTTATATCGTACGCAACTGTTCGGCAATAGCTTTATAAAATACCCGTGATTCTGATTGCTGCTTCAGCAATCGATCCAACGCTTGTTTCCGATGCTGTAGAGCAGCTATGAATTAGAATCGTTACGCTGGTATAAGTCAAATGACGGGACATTTTAGGCCGACTCCCTAGCGGCTTTATCAGCCGCCAGTTCTATACTTTTCGACAGTTTTTCCTGTATAAGTTGATGCAAGTCAATGGTACATTCAACAGAAACGCTCAAGTTCTTGATTTGGCCTTATCTAACGTGGCCACAACACCCGTCTGCACCCGTCGTTTCGGAAGCAATTGAGCCTTTGATTACTCTCGACGCAGACCATCCTGCTTTGAACGTTGTTTTGAATCTCCCAACGCCGTTTCCTTTTGAGGAACCTTTCTGGAATGATGAGACATCGGACTTTCGATGAACTGATTATGACGGAATCAGATCCACCATCTCCCCACCCAGATCCACTGATACATGTATTAACGACGCCGTCGAATATTTTTAGCAAATAATTTTGAAGGTGATGATTGAATTTTTACCCGACGTCCACCCACCGCCAAAGCCTCCATGGTCGAACAATCACCTACGCAGACGAAGGTTGAGGGCTAGAACTCAGCGATGATACTGTCGGAGTCGTTCTTACCTTTCAAAACTGAAATCAAACGCGCGAGTAACAATTATCAAGAAACTCAACAGATTTTTGTACCTACAATATGCTCTCCGTACGGAGAGACGTCCAGGAATCCAAAGTTAGTTTGCTATTTTGTAAATTCCAATAAGCAAGAAGTTGGTCTGCCACTGTTAGTTAATCTTGGGGAACAAGTGGCTAACTCTGAACTTGAGGAGTGCAATCATTTTATCCAACACTTTATGAAATCTTTCAACGAATGCACTGCCTCTGCTGATCAAGTCGCCTTTGCCATCAACGTCCTAGTGATGCTTTTGAGTTCCACCTATTTCACACATCGTTACTTGCTCCACATACGAAGTTATTTAACAAGTCACTGCAAGAGAGCAAATTTCCTGAACTGTGGAAATTCTCATTTATGTTCCCTGTTCACAAAAAAGTTGACAAGAGAGATGTTCGGAATTATAGAGGCATCACCTCTTTACGCTGCTGTTTTTGAAATTTTTGAGATCATTATCAATGAGGCGCTTTTCTGTTCATGTAAGAATTACATTTCTGCTGCTCAGCATGCATTTTATCCTAAGTCCCTTAGTGGTCTGTTGCGAAAAGTTGAACCAAATTTGCATCACTATACGTTCGCACAATGGACAACGGTGGACGAGTTGATGCAGCATTTGGTCAAGTGGATCACGAAATTCTGTTAAGCAAATTACAGAAAGTTGGAGTCTGGTTCAGATCCTATTTGATAAACCGATCGCTTTGTGTTAAGATCGGAGCTTCTTGTTCTGAATTGTTTACGAATGTTTCGGATGTCCCCCAGGGGAGGAATCTTGAACCCCTTTTGTTCTCGTTATTTATCAACGCACTTTCTGTTATACTGCCATCTGGATACCGCCTGTTTTACGCCGACGACGACAAAATATATAAAATCATCAGCAGTACTACTGATTGCGACTACTAGCAACTATGTGTAGATCGTATGTAGAGTTGGGGTTCCTGGTTTTTTGTTGTCACTTAGCATCAGCAAATGCAATGTGATAACCATTCAACGCAGACAGAAACCAATCATGATTACTTAACAGTTGCTGGATGCAGGCTTTAGCGGATTTAGTAAATTAGAGATTTATGAATTGCACTTTATTGCGAGCTGACGATATTTAGACGAAAGCTAGCAGAAACTTGGCTTTATATTCAAAATCTTCGAAGACTTCCGTGACCCACTATACTAGCGGGTGTTGTATTACTCGCTAGTGCACGTCAACGCAAGTTTACACCTCGCAGCTCGTAGTCGACAATATGGACAAAATGAGACAATCCGTGTCATTGCCAGTGCATTCAATCTCGCGCGTACAACGGTTTTGATTTTTTTGGAATTTTTGTATGAAGACTTACCCAGCCGTCTCTTCACATGCTGATCTCTTTATCAATCTAGCTACTCTAGGCAACAGTTCACAGTATCTCTTTGGATATCTGAAGATATACTGGGATGCAACAGAGACGAACTTCGATATAATCTTACAACAACTTTTATTTGGCATGATGTGAATATTCACTCGCCACAGCTATTCGGCAACTCATTTTCCGTCTTCAGACGTGATTGTAACCACCTGACCAGCAGAAAACCTCGCGGCGAAAGTGTGCCATCTCTAATAAGCTGAGTTGCTCCATCGACCCATCCCCGATGAAACGCCTGACCAGCTAAAAGTAAATATCCTAGTGGCTGATCGTTTTCTAAAGGGTGTCCCACATCAAATTGCATCACGGAAAAAAAAACGCTGTAGAAAATCAATGTTTCGTGCATATCCACGTCATTTTCATTCATCAACTCAAGTTCTTCTGATCCGGTTGAAAGAACCAAGAGTTTCGGCTGAAACCTTGCAACAACACGTCTCGGAAGAACTTTTCTGACGGATTTTGTCATTTTGTGTATTTTTTTGCGATCACTCAACATTGCCTGAGATGCGAAATATAGTCCGCAAGTGGCACAAACTCTGTCCTTCAAAGAGCTTTTATGTTCATAGATTGAATTCAGCACGAATATCAAGGGAAATATTGCCCTTGGTCTCCCGTAGTCCCTGAGCAGTGAATGACGGTGGTAAAAATCCTTTACAGGATCAGGACGGACGGTGCTCAAGGAGCTTCTTAGTGGTGTAAAGCCTCAATGGAGAGTTCATACTAGAAGAATAAATGAGTTGTTCACACATATATGTTGAAAATAATTTACAGAAGCCTTCAATAGTTGTATCTTAAAATGACAACTAAATGTTATAATTCCCCGAAATTTTTTCCGTCACACAGCTTCATACCCACCTCCTCCCTACGTCACAATTCGTCACAAATTGTTCCCCCCATCCCTTCCCTCATAAGCGTCGTGACGTACTTGCTAGACGGCCCCCAAGTACGAGAACTCCCATAATACCATAATAAATCTTCCGTTAACACAGTCCCCGTTTTCAGCTCCGTGCCTGACCCGTAGCTGAACTCCTCCAAAGCGCTGTTGATTTACTACCAGAATATGCGTGGACTTCGAACCAAAATCGGCGTTATTTATATAACAGAGTAGAACTTTGATATAATCTTTTTAACAATTTTTTTGGCTTGATTTGAATATTCACTCGCAACAGCTATTCGGTAACTCATTGATTGTAACCAGCTGAACAGTAGAAAATCCCGTGGCAAAGGTGTGTTGGCTGCCATCTCTAATAAACCGAGTTACTTCATCGACCCATAATTATGCAGATTGGCTAATACTTACTATTTGCTGCCGATGTTTGTGAAAAGCGCGTTTCCGTCGATTGAAATGTGCAAGATCTCTTCCTCCGCACACATTTCAAAGATCCGCTGCGAACCCACTAACCTATACTTCAATTCCGCTTCTCTATAAACAGTGTTACTCTTCGAGTGTAAGGAAACCTTCGTTCCACCTTGGTTTATTATCAGAATGTGAGTGGTTTATCAAATCGCTCAGGACCACTGATTTTAGGTAGTTTCGACAATGACATAGTATGCCAGGCATACTGCGCAGTATTTGTTCTTATTTTTAAATAGTATAGTAGTAGTTTTAAATAGTAAATAGTCAACAGGCTCAAAACATTTCGAATGATTTATCTTACATTTACAACTAGATTCGAACGGATAAAGCTGTACAAATTAAAGTCGATGCAATCAAAACCATTGTCAAAAACATGACACACATTTTCAGTTGGTTCGTGCATTCCGTAATTGGCATTGGATTTGCCTACAGGGTGAATCGTAATGACTGTCAGTAAATTGAAGGGTCACAAAAATAAGACGCTTGCATAAATTTTAATTTGAGCGAATTTCGTGTAAAGCAGGCTTGGCATACACTTTTCGCTTCGATTTTGCTCTTTTGATTACTGCATCTCAGCCAAGCAAAATTTGAAAAAGTGATGTATGGAGAGTTTGTAGAATTTGTTATTATCTACAATATTGCTGAAGTAAGCATTACTGTGCATTTTGTATTTATGGCGCTATAAGGCTGCTACCCTCTTGGTAGCTAAAAGAGCGCTCGTTTTGCTACCAACGGCATTGCTGCCCTACAGCGCCGTAAATACTAAAGATAAAACTTCACTTTCTTCAGCAATATTATAGATAATTACTAGCTCTACAAATGTCCCATACACCACTTTTTCAAATTCTGCTTGACTGAGTAATCAATCAATAACAGTAGCAGTATATAGCAGCAATCAAAAGAGCAAAATCAAAGCGAAAAGTGTATGCCAAGCCTGGTGTAAAGCAATGTTTTTAAGAACCATTTACTTCCCATTGTTAAAAAAATACTACAAGAATGCATCACACTGCTTCTAACAAGATTCTGCACCATCTCACCAGAAAGTCTGGCCTACCTCTTCGCTTGATTTGATTCCTCTCGACTTCTTTGAAGGGGTGACTTGCTAGGCAAACTAGGTGGAACCGAAGGGTTCACAGTGGATGCTTTCAAGCAACGTTTGGAGAATATTTGGGATGAAATGTCTCGGGATATCATGTTACTTTACACGAAATACACTCAAAAATCAAAATTATGCAAGCGTCTTATTTTTGAAACCGTTTACTTTACTAACTGTTAGTACTATTCATCCTGTAAGACTCAGTGTAAGACAATAAACAGCCTGCAAAAGTTTGCTAAACTGAGAAATGAAAGTACATTCAAAAGAAGCACAAGTGTTGATTTTCGTGGGAAAATAATTGTCTGGAGGAGCGCCAGGTCAAAAACAGTCTAATTTCTTTTTTTCTTTCCCCATGTCTAACGCTCTTTCCAGATATTTTTTGAATTCAGATATATTACAAAATTGAAATAAAGCATGCAAATTATACATACAAAAATTTTGAGGTCAATCATTTGGTTCTAGATGTCCTTTTTCTTCAAATGTAAAGATATTACCTATTCGCGCAATTATTTTTTTCGGAATTTTCCTGATTTTTTGTTTTTAATAGATGATAACTTTGAATGCATGTTCAAAATGTTGTAATATTAATATCAAAGTGTCAAAATATCGGTTCTGAACACATTTTTCATATTGTCAATTCAAAACAAATTACATATGTGGTTCTGGAGCTCCAAAAGCGAAAGCCGTCTACAGACGGCCTTACCCGTTAGAGAGTTAAGACAATTTGTATAATAATTTGAATAATTTATACTTATACTATTTAATTTTAAATGTTGATGATCTAATACAACTTCAGACAGTCAGCGTAAGATTTCCTGTAACAATTCGGGATGTTATTTTGCAACACTCATATAAACCAATAAAACGGACCAAGATGGCTACCTTGTGGAACTCCAAACCTTACTTGAAACGGAAACAAAATGTAACCTTCTACCGTAAAGGACAAAAACCGTAAGGCCGGGTACAAATTCAGTCAAAAGTCTACACACCATAAATACTGAATCTCTCGAATTCAGTGAATGCGATTTCGTGATTCAGAAACCGTTGTCGCATGGTTAGCAATCTACATAAACTCACTTCCGCTATTCATCACCAGATGATGGTGTGATGTGAGATAAACTAGAAATAAAAAAATTAAACGTTTTTCAAAATTTAAAAAAGCCTTCAATTTTTTCTTAGAGTGAAACAAATTTGTAGTAAGAAGTATGACCTTCTCAAGCATTGCTCTTGAACGCACACATTTCGAAAGTGTACCTCGACAACAAGAAGTAATGTTTATTTATTGTTGCACCGCCTTCGATTAACATCGTACAGACTGAATATCTTAAATTAAGTTTAGTTTGATCTTATTCTATTCGAGAAAACTGTTCTCGTCGACTCAAAGTCGAAGTAATCTCCAACTTCGTTAAATACGCAAAGGCAACAATCCCACGGGTTATAGTGGCCATAACACGTGCAATGGTGAGGGAATGACCAGCATTGACATACCCCGGAGATGTCGCTGAGGTGCGTGAAAAGAAATCTGCTCCAGTAATGCAGAACAATCAATGGTTCCTTTGATTATGTCGAAGACAAACATTCTCTGCTGATAACTACGCCTAACTGGCAGAGGTTCCAACTTGATCAACTGGCATCGGTCTAAATAGTTCGGAAGATTATCTGGATCGTTCCACGGAAGATTTTGAATGCGTAGATATCGGTAAAGTTGGAGGCATGGCGACGAATGAGCCCAAGTGCACAAAACGCCTTCGCGGTGATAGTTAATATATGTTCACTGAATCTCGCTTTAGAGTCGATAGTCACACCCAGATCACAGATCAACTCCACCCTATCGAGGATGGCAGGTCCTAGCGAATATCGGTGGTGCACTAGATTGTTACCGCGAGTGAAAAATATTGCTTTACTTTTTTGCTATTGACGCGCATTCCGACCAGATTAGCGCAACTTCCAAATCCATCTGCAGAACCTCTTAATCGTTGTTGGATGATACGAAGCGAAAGATCTTCAGATCGTCAGCAAAGGATAATTTAGAAGAGGAAATCAGCAGGTACAAATCATTCACAAACAAATTGAAAATCAGCGGACCAAGCACACTACCTTGCGGCACACCGGAAGGAATTTAGAAGGTATCTGATTGTGTAGAATTCACCAACACATATGCTGAGCGATGCGTCAGGTAAGAGGACAGTCATTCCACGAGCCACACCGGGAAACCAATATGCGCTAACTTTGCTATGATTATATTGTGCGGAACAGTGTCAAATGCTTTCGCAAAGTCTAGGTACACTACGTCGACCAGCTTTCTTGCCTCAACTTCGCGAGTCAACGTGGACACGTAACATATTAAGTTAGTAGTCGTTGAAGGATGTTTCATGAATTCATGCTGGATATCGGAAATGATTAGTGAAACTGCAGTAAATAACACACTGTGTATCATCTACTCTAACACTTTACTGAGGCATGGCTGAGTATAGAAACTCCCCGCTAGTTGGTGACGCACTTTCGATTTCCAGATTTATGGATCGAGACGATGTAAGCTGACTTCCAGGCGGACGGAAATAATCTCTCTCACAGTGAACGATTGAAAAATAGTGAAATCGGTAACGCAAGACTATCAACACAGTTTTTTATAAGTGCCTGATCCTTTGCTTACGTCGACGGACTCGAGAGCAGTACGAACCTCTTGCGTGGAGAACTGTATGACGGGGAGATTGAAATCGTGCGATGGTATGTGATTGAAGCAGTTGCTATTCTGCACCGGTGCGACTCTGCTATATACACTTTCAAAGAAATCCGCGAAGAGATTAGCTGCTTCACTGTTGATGCGAGCTTCAGTTCCATAGAGATTCATATTGTTCGGAATGCAGTTATTCGATTTGAGTTTCCTAACGAAGTCCCAAAATCGTGCTGGATTCTGATTAACACTAGACTGTAATGTCAAAGCCGATGAACATCAGAAAATAAAGAATCTTAAAAATACTATTTTTACTGAAAATAAGTTACAAAAATCCAAAGAATTGTTTTACAAAAAAAAAACATACACCATACATATTTTTTCCTGAAATGGTTAATTTTAGTAATATACATTATGACCTTTAAGTAAGATTTTTTTTTTAATTTTGCATTCAGTATTTATGAAAAATGGAAGGAGAAGGTTTGATTTGAAACAACAAGCGGAATCTTAGAAGGTTTATTCCAAAATTTAGTTTTATATTTTTAGATCTAATTACACCAAACCATTTTCGGTAACAAGAATTCTGACTAATTCAGTCTAATTTGTCATTTATCTTGCAAAAGGGGATTCTCTTGCTACTTACATGCACATTACACATTAATATAGATTAGAAAATTTACAAAAGATTTCACTTTATTGTCATTTTCGCAGGATGTTGAGAATGTCAATAAAAATAATTAAAATCTGCCCTGTTTGAATGCCTCTCCCCATCCCCTAAAGCCACCTGTAATAAAAGTCCACCAAAATACACACCCGACGATGGACGATACCGTCGGGATACGGACATCTGCCCTTTGTACGGTTTGGTGTTTACACATTATTCGGAAAGAAAATGGGTTCCAGTGAACGAAGTTGTACAAAACAACAAATTCGCCACAAGGATGGCTGACGGCTGGCTGAGAGAGGGCATAAAGCAGAGTTCGAAACAAATGAGTTGTGGGGCGGAGCATAAGCCTCTTGTGTGTCCGGACTCAAGTGCACTGCACCGTTTCTGATCCGGTTACAGTGAGGCGGACCGGGATGCATTGGGTGGGGGGATCTCGAGAGAGTGAGCGCGGGGTTGCAAAATGTGCCTAATGCATAAGCCTTTGGTTGCAGCGCAGCGCAGAGCAGTGCAGTGCGGTGGGGTGAGTGACGTGCGTTGAAAAGCGAGAAATCGGCCTGCAAATTAAATGGTGTAAAAACACTTCACTCCTCTTCGTCCTGCTGCTGATGGTTCTCGGCAGTCGGTAGTTATGGTGGACCACTTCCATTTTGCCTCATTTAAAAAAACTTCCTTTCTGTTTTCAAGCAAAAACACACGTGCATCCATGTCTATCGCAAAATACAGCCGTACCGAACGTACGGCAGAAGCTGGTCGACAAGGGAACACTTGCAACAACCGAGGACAAAGACCAAAGGATTACGTTGCATTTTCTCACTTTTTTGTTCCCTTCGCTGTGGCCCGTTTTTCCCGGGAACTCCGCTACGGGAGAACCCGTACAAGAAGAGTACTTGTTTTGGGGTTGGCTGCCAGAGAATACCCACTTCTGGAAAGTGTCGCTGCTTCCCCCATGATGGCACGAGGCCGAATGCGCCATTATGCATCCTGCCGTACTGTTCTGGCGGTGTTCCCGCGTGAACATGACAAATTGGTGCATGAGTCGCCATTTCTGGGAAGAAACCCCGAGCCAGACACCATTTTTGTTTTGCATGTTTTTTTTTCTTTTAATTTTTATTTTCGAGGGCCACAATTTCGTGGAAAGATTGTAACCGGAGCTGACAAGTTCTAACCGAACGTTTTACACCTTTCTGCTTTAAGTATTTTGAGCCGCCATCAATTGACTGATTGACGAAATCGCAGAAGGATCACACGGCCGGTGGGCTTCTCTACACTGTTGTTCGGAATTATTTGGCTTTTCTCGCTATTTTATGTTCGCATACCTTTGTTATTTTAGTGAAATTTCGTGCATAGTCTAAATTTATGAATAAATCAAAATTTCAAAAGTGATTTGAAAGTGCATCATTATTTCAGTAGGCATTAGCTCTAAATCCGACTCAAAACGGTTCATTGTTGGGTGAACTAAACAGTACATTTGCTAGGTTCATATTAATCCTTCCACTAGCTGAATATGTGTATCGTATAAGATTGACGATTGCACTGGTCTGCTTCATTTTCGCTGAAAATGGGCTTTCCAAAGCAACTTATACATTCCAAATACTGCAGAATGTGTATAAATACATAATAATTCTTGCTCAGCTTGCTGCAATGCTGCGAATCCTGTACACTTCCAGCTGTAGCCCGGTTTGCAGTTCACTAAACCGATCTCGGTGGTACGGAATATTTATGAACTGAACAGACGTAAGCCAAATGTAACGTCACATTATCGTTCGCATTCGCAATACTAATAATTCTGTGCCTGCAGCAGCGGCGGGAGTCCTCTGAAACTCCTACCGGTGGCGCGCCGGCCACCGTCAAGCTGCTCACTCGGAAGCAGCGAGCTTGATGGATGGAGTCCATTAGTTGACTGCTAACGCGATTGATGTTGCCATTCGGAGGGGAAATTGTAGAAGGTCACACGAACTCCAGCTGACGACATTTTCAATCATTTTAAATACATTCAATTCGGTGGAAAATGCTTCCACCACCACCGCCCGGTGTCCTGATCCTAGCCAAGGACGAGAGTGGGGGGAGAGACACACAGTACATTTCAGTCGTCGTAGGAATCCGGACGGATATTGACAATTTGCTCCGCCTGCTCGTGCGGATGATTAATTGATCAGTGATGAGCCATTTTTTACCCGCAGCCAGTCATCATTGGCAGTACGAGGCTCCAGGGTGATTCATTCGAGCGTATCATTTGGGAACAAGATGCGGATATCGTTTCGCGAAATCATCAATTGGTGTCGATGACTAGGAGTTTGACATGGTTTTGAAAAGGTTATTTATTTCCCAATAATGTTTTTATCGATAGATAAAAACTAATGGAAAGCAATGTCAAGTATTGGGTCATTTTTTGTAGCGTTTTTCAGGATGGTTTGAGAAATTTTAATGGAAAACATTCGGTATGTCAACCAATAATACAGATAATAATTTCTTTGATTGATGGTAGGAGGGCCATTAGCTTTCGTTGTATAACCTTTCGAACAATTCTCAAATCAACTTCTGTGCTTATTTTAACCAATAATATCAATGTATTATGAAATTTACAGGCTCTTCAATCCAGTGCGAACATAAAGCTAAAAACTACAAGGTATACAGCCCTAAGGGTTGTACGAAAGGGTGACGTAGGACCTTTCGTACATCAGATCATTAGATCAAAGACTAAAGTAAACTGCTTCTCTGGCATGTGTATGTTTATGAGAATCTGTAAGTACCATTGTTCAAGTGTTTAAAAGAGAAGAACGAAATATTCAGATTCAATTCTTCATTGAATGCAATGGTGGCATTGAAAATACGTGGAAGGGGTTTATAAGTACAACGCCTGCAACCATTGAGACATAGAAATTTATTTAAAAAATCACTTGTGTGCATCATAAAGGTTGAAATAGTAATGAATGACCAGCTCACAGATCATTGTATTAAATACGATTATGCGTAGCTTGACATGTTCCAATAATTTTACTTTAACTAGCTTGTGGCCTTTAAAAGGGCTATTGGTTACAAATAACGTTAAAGTCAACGCACTTTCAACGCAAATATGATGTGCCATTCGAATGCCCTTCTCTTTTGACATGAATGGCAACAGGCACGTAGGTCAGCGGCGTCGATTCACTGTCTTTTGCTCCGATAAGTTTTTACTAACTTACTTTCACAGCTTCCCGCTTGTTACATAGCAGAAAATATGGCACATACGCAAAAATTTCTGTTTTATGTGTATGAGAGTCCTTATGCTCCATAACCACAGGGGTGGGGGGTCTTAAACCATCATAAAATAAATTCATGCCTCCAAAAACTCCCACAAGCCAAATTGGGTTCCATTTGCTTAATTAGTTCTCGAGTTTTGAGGAAATTTATGTTTCATTTGTATGGGAGCCCCCCTTTTACGCCCTCCCTAAAATTGCTCTCACGCCCCTCCATACAATTGCTGGTCATTTTATCTATCCAACGACATATAAATTGTTCAATTTCGTTCAGTAGTTCAGTAGTTATTAGCATTTGAAATCTTTCATTCAAACGTTACACTTCGATTTTCATTTTTACAAAGTGCTACCCAGTCCCAGTATAGTAAACAAAGACATAGTCCTACGTCAAAAATTATCCATGTATTCGAAGAACAAAAAATACAAAAATACAAAAATACAAAAATACAAAAATACAAAAATACAAAAATACAAAAATACAAAAATACAAAAATACAAAAATACAAAAATACAAAAATACAAAAATACAAAAATACAAAAATACAAAAATACAAAAATACAAAAATACAAAAATACAAAAATACAAAAATACAAAAATACAAAAATACAAAAATACAAAAATACAAAAATACAAAAATACAAAAATACAAAAATACAAAAATACAAAAATACAAAAATACAAAAATACAAAAATACAAAAATACAAAAATACAAAAATACAAAAATACAAAAATACAAAAATACAAAAATACAAAAATACAAAAATACAAAAATACAAAAATACAAAAATACAAAAATACAAAAATACAAAAATACAAAAATACAAAAATACAAAAATACAAAAATACAAAAATACAAAAATACAAAAATACAAAAATACAAAAATACAAAATTACAAAATTACAAAATTACAAAAATACAAATATGCGACAAAAGTGGGTGGCACCTTTGCCGCCCAGTTAGCGTCGTCGTGTGTTCGATTCTCGGGTGAGTGGTATTACTGGAATCAGTAAGATCGTTGCACTAGCCTAGCCGATGATTGTCCGGTACGCTAATAACCGGCTGCGAAGTCTGTCGGTACAGAAGGGTCTAATCATAATGACGTTTATAACCCAAGGTTTTACCCAATTTTTTACAACAAAAGTAGAACAAAAATATAACAAAAGTACAAGATAAATACAGCAAAAATACAACAAAAGTACAACAAAAAACAGCAAAAATTCGACACAAACAAAACGAAAATTCCACAAAAACGTAGATATAGAATATAAATTAAATGTGAATTGATGAACACTAAATCATGAAAAAAAAATTAAAAAAGAAGAAAACTTATCCAATTTAATTCTACTATGTATATTTTATTCGCGACAGATACGTGTTTCGCCTACGACTTGCAGGCTTCCTCAGTGTCTGTTTTCTGAATTTTTCTGTGTTTCTGAAGTTCGAAAACAAACGCTGAGGAAGCCTGCAAGTCGTAGGCGAAATACGTATCTGTCGTGAATAAAATATACATAGTAGAATTAAATTGGATAAGTTTTCTTCTTTTTTAATTTTTAGGTTTCGTATTCTACTAAGACGCTCCAAAAACTTCAGACTAAATAATGCTTAAGATAAAAAGCAGCAAAGTTGAAAATACGGATTACCTACGATTAACCGAAATATAGATGGCCAAATCACGAACGGCCGAATCACGAATGGCCGAATCACAAAAGGCCGAAACACGAATGGAAAAAAAAACAAGGAAACCAGTTGTTGATCAATTTTTCGAGGAAAACAGAGAAGCATCTGTGTAGTGCATAAAAAGCTGTTGATTTTTATTCAAAGCAATGTTTTAAACATCTTTGGTCAATAAGTATGCAAGCAATAAGAGATTTTAAACATTTTGACACGTATCTTTCAGAAATACAAGCCCTGAATTGGTTCATTTTATGATTGCTGCTAAGTGTCCGGTACTGGGAGACACAATTTTAAAGTAATGATTTTTATCGATACCTCATTTAGCTTCTGAAATGGTTCATTAGCGATGTATAAGTACGTGTAATCTACTTTTATTGGAAAAAAGTCTTCTAAATTACTCTTCTAGTGAATAAACACTGAAGTTATGCTAAGTGTTGATTCTATATAGGTATGTCAAACAAAATCCTTAGATGTCTGGTACTGGGGGACTTCCCCCTGCATCAGTTAGGCCATTACTAGAGATGGTCGGATAGCGGAAAATTTACCCGAAACCCCCACCCGTACCCGCCGGGTTCGGGTATTGAAAAAAAAATAATTTGCGGGTTTGGATCGGGTACGGGTTCTTAATTTTTGTTCTTAATCGGGTACGGGTCGGGTTCGGGTATTCAAATTTCCATACCCGACCACAGTGTTACCAGGTCGATTGCCCATTTTCCCGCTGCCCAGAGCTTGATTTCCCGCTGCCCAGGATCAATTTCCCGCTAGAAATCCCGCTGAATCAAAAGTCATATTATTCTTTCGTTTCTGGTGCAGAATAAAAAAAAATTATTTCAGTAAGGCTTGCATTTGAAATTAGGATGATCTGCTGAAATTGAGAGGTTGCAATTGAATGAACATTATGCCAATTTACTGCACTCATGTTGACAAAGTTTTTGGATTCAGGAAACAGAAAACGAAATATTCTGTTATCCCTTATATAATGACAGTTTACTGCGAAATTTCGCAAGAATTATAAGATTAAGGAGTCTTCTGTGTCTAGCTATGATAAAAATCATGCAAAATTTCAGCAACGCTGGCAAATGGTTTTGGTTTTTGGTGACAAAAGAAGATATGTTTCAATCTTTAGAAGCACCCAAAAATCAAAAATATCTGTAAAGCGCATCGGCTCTTTGTTCTCGCCTTTATTTTGTTTTAGCACCGATTTGTTTTGGTCTTGTTATCATACAAATGGGTATATAGCAAATTATGGGCCCTATTCTGTAAGTCACGTCGAGTGTCACTTTGCTCGAATAGTCGACTTTTGGTATTATGTAAGTCACACGCGACCCAATTTTGTCGAGTAACACGACTAAGTCCATCACCAAAAAGCTAGTGACTAAACGGTTAGCAAATGACGCCAGAGTTAGCTTTGTTTTGATCGTGCATTGAGCCGCTATGTTGCCCGTTCTTCTTACACTCGACACACGACAGTGACTGAGTCGAACCGAGTTGCTCGTCGTGACTTACAGAATAGGGCCCTATGATGTATATAGATACATAAGTGTTGTTTTGTTTCCAATTCATGAATCAGTTGGATTTTGCCATTGGCAACGAATTAGTGCAAAAAGGATTGGTTTGGTGGTCTTCTTTTTCAGTAAGTTCTAATGAGTATTTGTCAGAACTATCCCATTCTAGGCAAAAACCACGGAATTTTATAATCAACAGAATATACTGAACCATCTGCCAATGCATGAGCAGACATTAGAATGACACTAAACGAAGTGTTTTGCTGTCAACCTCTCTTTCAGCACTCTTTTGCCTACCAAATATCGCTAAATCGAGATCCCGCTAAAATCCCGCTGAGTTATTTAAGAAAACCGCTAGATTCCCGCTAGCCGCTGTTTGGTTATTAAGTCCCGCTGTCCGACTTGAAATCCCGCTAAATCTAGCGGGAAAACTGCTGATCTGGCAACGCTGCCCGACCATCTCTAGCCATTACAAATCTATTTATATAAGAGGCTTATGTATGTACCGAAAACCAGGACTCTGACAGGACAAGGCTTATCGGTAACTAAAAACAGGCCCCTGACAGGACGTCATGCTTTCGTAGCAATGGGTTGTATTCTCAGTCACCTCAGTCACTGGTTCACTGCTCGGTTGCTCAACTGGTTGACTAGGCTGCTCGACTAGACTGGTCGATTATACTGCTCGATTTAATTGGTCGACTGGACTGCTCAACTGAACTGCTTGACTTAACTACTCGATTCAACTATTTGACACATTTGTTTGACTTACTACTCGACCCGACTGCTCGACTTACTACTTGACTCAAGTGCTCGACTTAATTGCATGATTGAACTGCTCGACTGGAATGTTCGATTCGACTGCTCGATTGGACAGCTTGATTCAACTATTCGACTAGACTGCTCAACTCAACTGCTTGACTTAACTGTTCGATTCGACGCTCGACTCAACTGCTCGATGCAACTGCTTGATTCCATTGCTCGACTAAACTGCTTGACTCGACTTGACTACTCGACTTAACTACTCGACTAAACTACTGGACTCAACTGCTTGAGTCAACTACTCGATTGGACTATTCGAATCGGCTGCTCGGCTCAACTGCTCAACCCGATTGCTCGCTTCAACTGCTCGACTAGACTTATCGATTTAACTGCTCGACCTGACAGCTCGACTCAACTGGCGACTGGACAGCTAGATTCAACAGCTCGACTTAGCCACTTGACTCGACTGCTCGACTTAACTACTTCTCTTAACTGTTTGATTCGACAGCTCGACTTAACCACCCGACTACCCGGACTACCCGACTCAACTGCTCGGCTTGACTCGACAGCTCGTCTCAACTACTCGATTCGACCACTAGACTCGACTGCTCGACTGGAAAACTCGACTCAACTGCTCGATTGGACTACTCGACTCAACTACTCGACTCAACTACTCGAATTAACTGCTCGACTCGACTGCTCGACTGAACTGCTCGACTGGACGGCTTGATTGAACAGCTTAATTTAACTGCTCGATTTGACTGCTCGAGTCAACTGTTCGACTCAACTGCTCGACTCAACTGCTTGACTCGATTGCTTGATTCGACTGCTTAACTCGCCTGCTCAATTCGATTGCTTCTGCGATATCATATGGTCGGTGTTAAATCAGACCGGACCAAGTCACAAAATTTTAAAAAATGAGTTAATGACAGTAAACCAACAAGAATTTTCTAAGCAACATTTTACTCTGATCAGACTACATAAATGTTGCAAACAGACAGAGTTATAAGATGATTTCGAATGCAGCAAACTTTGAATGCGTTTTTCTGGAAGTCAGAACTTTGTCACTCGGTTCTGTCTGACTTAACACCGACCATATGACTCGGTTCGCGGCAGACAATGGACGGTTCAGAGCCACTCACACAAAAGAGTCATTTTGCCGACGTATACAATCAGCACAGTGGAGATAATGATTTTATTCATATAAATAAAATCTAAGGCGAGCATAAAAACTATTTGTTTCAGTTTCCGGCTGACACTTTTATGTACAACATCTTAGAGCTATATTATGCAATATAAGAACTCAAAGAACTAATACAAAGATTAAACATCTTCGAAAACACCGGCTAATGGAATGTATCTGCAGTTTTCTGAATTCTGAACAGACATTTATATTTGCCGGATCGTAAGATTCGGGTTCAACTACATAGTATTTTATAAAGTTTTTGTCCTTCTGATGTAGGGTCACTGAAGGGGAGGGGGGCGAAAAAAAACAATGCGAGTTTTTTAATTGAGCGAAAAAATATGGATTTTAAGCATTTTTACTTAAATTTTAAAAGTGAAAACCAAATCTATTCTTGCTTTTAATATAGGTATCCGTTATTATTTTCCAGTTAGGCCATTGCAAATAATTTCAAAAGTTTTTGTCATTGTCCCGCCCCCACCCCCCCTTGGAAATTGGCTTGAAAAATCGAGGGGCAACAAAAAAATAATTTGTAGGACATGAGTTAATTTTTTTTCATAAAACCTTTTATCAGAGGGTTCTACAACCAGAATAACTCGAAAAATGAATCGAATCTACGAAAAAAGACAAAAACGGAAGAAAAATTTTTCGGCCGATTTTCGGAAATTCCACTGTATGAATTCCCACTTCTATTTCGTGCTAGAAGCGTTCACTCAACTCGTACACTCATTTTTCGAGTTTTGCAGGCTGTAGAGCCCACGAGCAATTGATTTTATAAAAAAAATTAACTCTTATCCTACAAATTATTTTCTGCCCCCCGATTTTTCAAGCCAATTTCCAAGGGGGGCGGGGCTTTAGCTGCTCAAAAATAAATAAAGACAGAGAGAGATGGAGAGACATAGAGATGGAGATAGAGAAAGAGAGAGATAGAGAAAGAGAGAGATAGAGAGAGATAGAGAAAGAGAGAGATAGAGAAAGAGAGAGATAGAGAAAGAGAGAGATAGAGAAAGAGAGAGATAGAGAAAGAGAGAGATAGAGAAAGAGAGAGATAGAGAAAGAGAGAGATAGAGAAAGAGAGAGATAGAGAAAGAGAGAGATAGAGAAAGAGAGAGATAGAGAAAGAGAGAGATAGAGAAAGAGAGAGAAAGAGAGAGAAAGAGAGAGATAGAGAAAGAGAAAGAGAGAGATAGAGAAAGAGAGAGATAGAGAAAGATAGATAGATAGATAGATAGATAGATAGATAGATAGATAGATAGATAGATAGATAGATAGATAGATAGATAGATAGATAGATAGATAGATAGATAGATAGATAGATAGATAGATAGATAGATAGATAGATAGATAGATAGATAGATAGATAGATAGATAGATAGATAGATAGATAGATAGATAGATAGATAGATAGATAGATAGATAGATAGATAGATAGATAGATAGATAGATAGATAGATAGATAGATAGATAGATAGATAGATAGATAGATAGATAGATAGATAGATAGATAGATAGATAGATAGATAGATAGATAGATAGATAGATAGATAGATAGATAGATAGATAGATAGATAGATAGATAGATAGATAGATAGATAGATAGATAGATAGATAGATAGATAGATAGATAGATAGATAGATAGATAGATAGATAGATAGATAGATAGATAGATAGATAGATAGATAGATAGATAGATAGATAGATAGATAGATAGATAGATAGATAGATAGATAGATAGATAGATAGATAGATAGATAGATAGATAGATAGATAGATAGATAGATAGATAGATAGATAGATAGATAGATAGATAGATAGATAGATAGATAGATAGATAGATAGATAGATAGATAGATAGATAGATAGATAGATAGATAGATAGATAGATAGATAGATAGATAGATAGATAGATAGATAGATAGATAGATAGATAGATAGATAGATAGATAGATAGATAGATAGATAGATAGATAGATAGATAGATAGATAGATAGATAGATAGATAGATAGATAGATAGATAGATAGATAGATAGATAGATAGATAGATAGATAGATAGATAGATAGATAGATAGATAGATAGATAGATAGATAGATAGATAGATAGATAGATAGATAGATAGATAGATAGATAGATAGATAGATAGATAGATAGATAGATAGATAGATAGATAGATAGATAGAGAGAGAGAGAGAGAGAGAGAGAGAGAGAGAGAGAGAGAGAGAGAGAGAGAGACGGAAAAGAGAAGAGAGCGAGTTAGATAAAGGAAGGAAAACAGCTTGGGAAAGGAAAATAAAAGGATGAGATGACTGAGAGATAGATGAAAAAAATAAGGAAACGAAAGCAAGTTTGGTAATGAGAAAAAGAGGGAGAAAAGTCAAAAAGGAGAGGTATAAATGATTTGAGAATCGATATTTTGCTTGCAAGTGTGAAGTGGAAAATGTAAACTCAAAACTAATCAAATTAAAAATATTAAATGCTGATGCCATATAATACAAATTGAATTACTGATTGTGAAGAAGACGGACGTTTGTTCCGATAAGCTGTTTCTGTCCTCCAAACTTGGTTGACATGGACTACTATTAAATAAAATTCAAAAAACCAAACCCAATTAGAGCTTTCAACGTTACGTTCTAATAGTTTCTTATTGAAGCTTGTCGTTTCAAGTCAAGTGCAGACTTCAACGCACCATCACCAGAATTACGAAACTTTCCAGTGACATATCGATGACTCATCCCCCACACTTCCAGAGCAACTAGCTTGTTCTCGACTAACAAACTACACCCCCTCATAACCATTCATTTTAGCTGGTTGTCCAAACAAACTTCCGTGAGGTGACTTTCGGGAGAACACCATTTCCGCGGTACGGTTTCGTGTGGTGGGTGCATATTAAACAGGTCATCAAAAGTTTAGAAGAGAAAAATCCCCTTCACCCAGAGAATGGTTTCCGTCCCGCGTTTGCCGCACACGACAATGGAATGTTTTGTTTAGTAAAGCTATTTCGAATGACAAAGCGTATTAAAATTTGAAAAAGTTTCCCCCTAGCTCGTAACCAACTGTAGTAATTCGTTTTGCTGTCCCAAACTAGATTCGGTCAAAAAAAAAACTATCCCCCTTGTTTGGATACGTGCGTCGGATCGCATCGGGGGGGTGGAAAGCACTACTGATCAAACCGGAAAGATAAATTAAATCGTGCATATGCTATCGATACATAGTAAAGAGAAGGATATAAATAATCAAAACGCTCCCTAGGAGAGAAGAAAAAATATGGAATCGTTATTTGCCAGATATATTAACTGCCACCCACAAAGCGACCATTCCGGAAGGGTGGCGGTGCGGGCCCACTACGGGTTAGTGTTATTGTTGGTTCTGCAACGAGTCTGGGACAGTGCACATAGATAGGGTCATGCATGCGAGCTGCCCCTAAATAGGATGGAGAAGGATAAAATGAAACGAAAATATGTTTAGGTTCGGAAAACAAATCCACCCCGTCCTAACTACCAACGGAACTAGGAAGCGAGTTTAATCTACGATACAGTCCAAATTTATGCGTTATTTTTACTTCATTTAGCTTCATTTTGGTTACTCGAGCCTTGGCTCAGGCTGGCGGCTAGGCTGAAGCGGAGGCACGCTTTCATCGTAATTTATTCAGTTGATTATGAGCACTTTCCGGCCCGACATTTCGATCCCCGACTCTGCACTGCACTCGCTACCGCCGCCGCCGCCCGGTTTACAGGACGTCACGCCAACGCAACGCAACGTAGCAATCCGCTGCGTCCGCCGGCTGGTCGCTCCGGTTTGCCGAAGGGGAAGCAAACAAAACTTCCCTATTGGTCACTTTCTAATTTGTATCTAATCCCTGGCATACGACTCACACCGCAGCAGGCTACGAGGAGGAATATCGAATATTATGTAATGAGTTTTTCAACTTTTGATAGCTCATCAAATACGAGTTGGTTTGTGCGGTGGAATTTACGCTGCTTTGTTGGTTCTCGTTTTGCTGATTGAGGCCGCCACAGCCTGTGGGGAGTGTACCACGAAAAAAGGTAAAAGTGGGCTCAAAAAATTCCACAAATATTAGGGAAACTTAATATTTATTGGCATCCCTTTTTGAAGAATAATAAACTATGTGATTGCAATTTAAAGGTATTAACGCAATCTTTAGAATTTGAAATTTGCACGATTTCAAAACCTAAATCGAAGATAACTTTTTCTAAAATTTCAAAAACTATGACTTAAGTAAGGTTTTTTTTTCTTTTTCAGGTAATTATCAAACATCGATAACACTCCGTAAGTAACAAAAAACGATAATTTTCTCACGTACAAAATTGGATACCGTAAGTAGCGAGTCAGTTCCATTGGAAACGTATTTTCTACATTTACACTCAATCTAGATACGAGGTCTACAACCAATCAATGTTGACCCTTCATTACGGGTATGTGCCTATCAACTCAACAGTAAAGAAAAACTGCTGCTCAATCATGCTTCCCGAGAACATTATACGGAGAACTTTCTACTTTCCTAACTCGTCCCATCTTGTTCTCGAACGTCCTTGGCAGGTCGTTGAAATTTGCGCACCGATGCGGCAATCCTTCACTTTTACGAAAAAGCCTTGCACGCTTCTCAGCCTTGCGCACCGCACCGAGGGCCAATATTTTCCCTTCTCGAAATCCATTGGAAATTTTCGCACTCGAACAAATCGATTTAATTTCCATAAATTGAGAACACATCACCTTCGCCCGGCGCTGCGCCCGCTATTTCGATCAGCACAAGTTGGCCAAGCAAGCCTCAGAATTGAAGCAAGGGCGCCAAAGTTAGTACTAGCACGTTACCCCCCGGTCCCGTCCTCCAGTCCGGCTGCGGCCCACATCGACCTGAAACGCGAAAAGTTGCTCCTATTTTGCAGGCAAAAAAATGGTTCCAGTTTCCGTCCGACCCTGAAGCATTTTTCGGTTCCGACTTTTTCCCATCGGAGTGGAGAGCCCTCAGTTTGAGCACCACTCCGTAAAGTGATCGGTCTTTCCTTTCCCCGGCGTGTTGTTCTGTTTGTCCAAGAAAGAAGAAAAAAATCTGTCATGAGGAGAAAATTGCGAACAAAACTGCACTGGTGCACGGTCTGTGTAGCGCGCGGGAACCGGGACAAACAACGATCGCATTTTCCACGTGACGAACTAACGATTCAATTTCCATTCAATGTGAAATTGATGTAAACAGCTACCGTTCATTGCTGGAAACGGTACCGATGGGTACATAGCACCATCAAATCAACTAACACTGGTGCTCGTTCGGGTGCACGATTTCCGGTTCTTCAGTTTGCAGGAACATTGGAAAAAAGGGGTCACAGTACGAAAACTCATTCTATGTTAATTAGGCTGCCTTTCGGTTGAATCTCAACTGGACACAGTCCAGATCAAAACTACTCGAAAATAAAAATATGAACACATGTTCATAAAATGTTCCTATTTATTTTGTTTTATGATTTCCAACTGTGCCTTTCCTCCTTCAATGAATTGTGAGAAATCGCACAGCAAAACTGTGTCTTCGATTTTCTCTACCGTCCCCGTGACTGATTGACGACTATGAAAACTACTGGTATATATTCTCCTCTCTTTAGGAACGTTTGCAAAAAAAAAACAGGAAAAATCTACATTTCAGTAGCATCTACCCGAGCGAGCGATGGAAGGAAAACTACCATTTACAATTTGCTCTGTGAAAAAGTGTAAGCACAGAATGGCAATGCTTCTACTACCAACTATTCAGGGACTGCCAAGCGACGCTTGTCAAGTGTATTCGGAGAAACGAAAGGACGACCATCGATACTAGTAGACCACCTACAGTCAGTACCACTGCACACTTTCCCTCTCGTAGTGTATGTGCGTGTGTGTGTGTGTATGTAGCAGAATCGGTGTTTGTTTTCCCTTCCACCCACAACGCCCCGGTGACTGTGGAATTTGGCTATGCTTGAAAAGCAACCAGCTTTCCAGTTGATACGTATTCAAGCGGAAAAAATCTATCGAATTTAAACATGTTTGCACACTTTGCGCTTGAAAAGCGGATTGTTGTTTGGCCAGTTCGATATTTGTCATCGTTATGGGATGACAATTTTCGTACAAAATTAAGCTACAGTTAGCTTACCTCTCGAGGCGAAATTATTTGGAAGTGCTTGTGCCGTTGGAGCTTTGGTAAGGTTGGAAAAAATATAATCGAACGACGAGGCTAGGAAAAATATTATTGATCGAGATTCCAATAAAAGAAAATTGGATATTAGACTACCTATTATAATGGTGCGGCAGTAGTTTTCTTAGTAAAACATTCGGCTACAAACCAAAAGAAGGTGAGTACGAGCCGTCACCTGGCTTTGAACGACCCTATATATTTTAATCCAGTGTATCAGTCTTCGTACCAGATATTTCCTTATGCCCAAAAAATTTTTAGGGTCTGTGCTTGGTAGCAGATAAGATGGAACAATGGTGGATGATTATTGAATTTTTTACATGTCCTTAAATATGGAATTTTTTGAAAGGATAATGGTTGTTAGAAGTCAATTATTGATGTTGAACACCATTTTTGAAACCAAGATGTAGCAATCTTCCATGATTATCCAATATTTCGTATGAAAACTACTGTAATGTGAGCTTTTCAAGAGCAGATAATAGTGCTAGAGACAGAAAAACGGTATTTTAAAAACGAATATAGCGCACGATTATCTAATATTTTCCGTGGAAATCCCAAATGACATTGATTTTTAACTTCTAACGAACGTCGGTGCTCCCAAAATTTGCATTTTTATGAGATATATGGATCTGTCATCCGCCACTTTGAAATTCAAAATACCGATCATTGACTTGTGACTTTTTTTTCCCGAAATATTCATATTGTAAGTTTTTTTGCGAAGCAAAATGTTGAATAACTATACGCCATCTCGGATCATAAAATGTCGTCACATAACCACTAGTTTTTATAGGTTTTGAGCATTGACGAGACCTAAGATATTTTTCCTCACGAAATCGACTTTTTGACGTAGGATTACGGCTTTCGGTAACATATTGGGGTTGCAATTTCAAAATCGAAAATTAAGATAACGGGTGGCAACTAAAATTTTGGAATTTTTTTGTCAAGCTGTCAAAAAAAGACAAAGATACGTGAAGAAGATCTGGTTTATCGAAATTAAAGATACATTATCCATTGTTGAAAACAAATTAGTGTACATTTGAAAACGGTCCGTAATCGGCTGTACGGCGAATCTTTCGTTTGACGTCGAAACAGGAGCGTTGTACGCCCGTCATGACAAATTTGCGAATGCATCTCTTGTTTCTTCAAATCTACTGTTTGCAATTCCTGGCTCTTCAGTTATTTTTGTATACCAAGGAACTCAAAATCCCGAAGAAATATTCGATTGGGCGCACTGAGACAGATTTTCCGGGTCGTGGTTTTTGGGTATAAATGGGATCGAATGGGTATTCAGGAACGATTGTGTTTTTTTGACGTAATGCGATGATGCTATATCCGACCAAAACACGTATTGTCCAACTGCATGATGTTTTTGTAAAAACCGGATCAAAATTTTCATCAAACATTCGCCTGATGCATCTTAGTTGATAGCCAAATCAGACGGCTTGTTGTTGAAGAAACAAGAAAGAGAAAGATGTCCTTGTGCGTCCATAATTTTGGCTGGTCTTCCAATACCTTGCTTGCGAGTAATTGTTGGGCATCTTAGGATATGGTACACAGTCGAAGGCGCAACATATTTGCTTTTTAAATGTTGTACCGTATACTTTTTGCCGAGATTTCTGTTGCAGTTCGTAGAAGTGTACAACGCGCTGCCGACATGCTTCTTGTTTCGACGCCATTTTTAGCAAACTGGGCAAGCATAAACAAAACAAAAAGAGGAAAGAGAGAGCTAACACATACATACTCTCATTCCTCTCTGAGCTCGTTTGTTGTTGACCATAAGGGCCGCGACAAAACTCCAAAATTTTGGTTGCCACCCGTTAGTACCTTTCGCTCGAACACAGCAAGGGCGCGTGTGTCGTCCGTGAGCAGCGTCACAGCTTCAAGCTGTGAACATCGGTCTAATAAGCGATACCAAATACACGAACTCATCTACCAATTCTAGTTCGTCGCCGTCAACGGTTACCGTCCGTGGGAGGCACGCGTTTGTTTCCTTTGAGCCTCTTCCTTTCATGTATTTGGCCTTTGACGCATTTCTTTTTAGCCCAATTCTTCTAGACTCCGCTTTCAGTCTAGCGTAGATTGCCACCGCCGGCGCAAAGTTCCTGGTTCCTGGTTATGATAACAAATGCAAATGCTTAGAAGTTGGCTACCCTTGGTGATAATCGTGCCTTTCGATTCGATGCCCATTCGTCGGATTATACCCCCTCAGAAGCGATGTTGAACAGCATGCTGGATAAACCGTCGCCTTGTCTCAACCCATGTCGCGTCTCGAAGGGACCCGACAGTGTCCTTGAGATGCGTACGAAACACATGACTCGATCCAATGTAGCTCTGATCAGTCACGTCATTTTATCCGGAAACCCGTATTTGTACTTTATCTGCCATCTGCTGGTCTGAATCGACTGTATCGTATGCTGCTTTGACATCATTAAAGATGTAATCCGTGGCCCCGTTGTACTACTGACAAGATCTGTAGGAAGGTAAAGTAGGGACAAGAATTCGTAGTTGCGTGAGTCCCCATGGAGGTCGCCTGGTAATTTCTTACGAAACACTGTGCTATAGGTAACAGTTGGCGTAACAGAAACTGGAAGAAGTCGAGCCAATCATCTTTTTTGTAGATAGGACGTTTTTCCCTCGCCCAAATGTTTGATATTACCTAGTGTGGAGCCATTGCCAGCGTTTTTCGTCCATGTTTATAAAGCTCCGCAGGTAAGCGGTTTTTACCAGGGGCTTTGTTGGTCTTCAGTAACTCGTTTTCTCATTTGACTTCTTGGAGATCAGATGCTGGGACATTACTATCTTCCATGGACACTCCTAAGTTAACTTTTGTATCCCCTCCTATAGCGAATGCGCCATTGAGGTGTTCATCAAAGAACTGCTCCCACCTGTTGACCACCTCGTTTGCGTTTAGATTCCCTCCTTCGTCCCTACACATGTCAGGTTTCGGTGTGTAGCCCTTACAAGATTGGTGCACCTTCTCGTAAAACTTGCGCGTGTCATTATCTCGAAATAGTTGTTCCAATTCTTCACGATCTCTGTCCTTCTTTTGGCGCTTTTTTACTCCTCGTCGCTATTTGGCCAAGTTCTCTCTAGTGGAAATGCTCAGATAATTTTTCCAATTTCGTAACTCCTTGAAAGAAGGCAGTGCTTCATCCAGTTTTCGCGCGTAAATCTCGGCTGATTACGGGTTATCTAGTTGTCTGGTATTCACGTGTAGGGTATTGCCGTTATCGTCGGGCCACTGTTATGGTCGGGCCAGCACGATTTTACAGTTTTAGTAACTCATGATATCTATGAAACAACCATTGTAAAACATCTTACTGTGATAGCTAACTTTTCACAATATTGTGAGTTTCAATCGTGTATTCAAAACACCCGTACTGAATTCAGTAACTAAATCTTACAAAAAAAGTTTTCCAGGGGCAATGAACTTTTCTTCAAGAAATGATTTATGAAATGCAATTATCGAGATAAATTTTGAAAATGTATGAAGTGTGTTGTGCTGCACTCGAAGACTATGGAAAAATCCCTTCCAGTAAGGTGTTTGGGAAGGCTAAGGTGAAATACTAGAAAAGCGCTATTTGTAAAGGTCGGGCCACTTGAATAGTCATGGTTGGGCCACCATAATTTTAAACGCAGAAGCGCAATAATCGCTAGAGAGTGTCAGTCACGTAAAATGTGATGAAATAAAGCAAAATTAATACGATAAAAACCTAGATTTTTGTTGTTTTTTCATTGCAGTTGTACACTTCGGAAAAGGCGATTGTAGCGATATTGATTTTACAAGATCGTCAAAATTTCGCAAAAATGCTATTAAAAATAGGGTACTTGTACCTATGTGAGCCGTTGTTCACGGAATTCATTCTTTTAATGTCTCTATATAGAATTTCAATACGTATGTCTTAGATTTTCTGCGGTGGCCCAACCTGTACAACATGGCCTGACTATGACAACATTTTTTGTCTTCACGTAAATGCCTATAACTTTTTTATTTTTCAAGCGATCAGTTCGAAACTTTCCGGAAATATATCTTATTTTTAGACCTTTGTAGCGATGTAATTAGATTTCCAAAATTCCTTTTGAAACAAAAGTTATGGGCGAATTCCAAAACGTGGCCCAACCACGACGACACTCCCCTACAGTTATGACGTGTCTGGTTTATACGGTTGACAGTTTTGGGCGCACATATGTACTGCTACTGGATGATGTTCAGGGTTAATATCCGTACCCCGTAGGGAACGGATGTTCGTGTTGTTATAGAAGAACCAGTCAACCAGGTCTATACATTTCTTCCCGACCTACCCGGGCGTTTATATTCCCGACGACGATCTTGGTGTCCCATGGCGAATAGCTATCGGAACGTTACCTTCAGCCTCGCGTCGAGCGAGTGCATTCTGCACAACACTATAAAGACCGTTCCCAGTTCGTTGGTAGTGCTATCACTCTGACAAAACTATAAAGCTTGCTTGATTTAGAACTGGACCAACTTTTGCTCATATTATGGCGCTCTTGGTGGACGGATTTAGAAGTTCTTGGCGCCCACGTGTCGCAAATTTTGTTTGCTTTACCTATGTATTTTTGACATTCCGCAAAACGACTGTATTTTGTAAACAAACAACATGAAAGCCGAAAGGTCTGGGCTAGCTAAACAGCTGAAATTGCTCAGAAATACCATTTGGCGCGCTATTAAACGGTATGAGGAAACATTGACGACGATCCGGAAGCCTCAAGCTAATCATCGGAGTGGAACTGTCGACCGGGAATTGCGTGGTTAGATTCTGAAGACCATCAAGAGGAATCCCAATCTGCGGGCCGTGATTTGGTCAGAAAATTCGGTGCTGCCCATAGTACAGTGAGCTGAATTCGACTCCGCGAAGGAATCAAGTCGTACCGAGCTAGCAAACAGCCAAACCGAACCTTAAAACAGAATAGTGTGGCCAAAATCCGTGCTCGAAAGCTATACGACCGGGTGCTAACGATTTGCCAACAAATTTGCACGAAAATTTATGATTTGGCAGAGCATTTGCAGCTGTAGCAGAAAAACGAAAGTTTTTGTTACAAATAAGACAATGACGTCGGAACTGTGCCAAAAGGAGTGTCTCCAAAAACGAATTTTGCCGTTCTATCGATCCCACCACCATCCCGTGATGTTTTGGCGAGATTTGGCAAGCTGTCGTTACAGCAAAGTCGTTCAAGAATGGTATGCAGAGAAAGGGGTCCAGTTTGTTCCGAAAGATCGTAACCCACCCAATTGCCCCCAGTTCCGCCCTATTGAGTAATACTGGGCAATCATGAAGAGGAGTCTCAAGGCAAAGGGAAAAGTTGTCAAAGATCAGTCAGTCAGATGAAGATCTGGTGGAACAAGCAAGCCAAAACGATGGACGAAGAAAATGTGCGCCGCGTAATGAGCCATATTACAGTAAAAGTTCGAGAATTCTTTTGAAACCGTGACGAATACTTTTATCCGTATTTTTTCTTAAAAGTATGAAGAAAATGCTACATTTGTGTAAGAAAAGATCTTGAATTCAATAATAAATAACTGAAATACACGCAATTGTTTTTGTTCCAATACTATCTGAAGCAAGCTTTAGGCCTTTCCGCCGCGGACGCGGAGCTTCCAAACCTTTGCGACAGATTTTCTGCAGAGCTTTGATGTCGAGTTTACGGGATACAAACTGTTCGACCAGCTCCTGGTCGCCTCAAGCAAAATTTAGCGATCTGCAGTTCCAAGTAACGAGTAACCATTCGTCGTCCGTGTTTCGTCGCCTAGGTCGATGCCGAATATTCCGATCCGTATTTACTAAAATGTTTGTAGTAAACTGGGTCTAGGTAGGCTACCTTATTAGAACCTTGCTACCGAGTCTCTTGATTAGGCTGCTATCTTCAAGTGGCAAAACAACACAGTGCGTCCTTCCCTATTGGTATACGACCTTGGTTACCCGGTCTCCGATAAGCTTGCTCGTATTCCGACTGGCACGACGAGGAGGTAGGGGTAGGAGCTGCTGGATAAGAGTCTAAGGACCACAATAGGGTCTGTATTACGCATTAACTATCTAACCAATCACCAACCAATCGTGATGATCATGATACTGTTTTTGGCTCAAATTTTACTCTTGAAAAGAAATCCACTGTTGGTTTATTAGTTTTTCCCTGGTATACCTCGACTTTGGGATCATTATAATAATTGAATCGGCATTGAAAAATTACGGTCCATTGCTGCACGTTTGACTTTGATTTCATAGCAACATATCGATTGCAGATGATTTTCTAAAAGTTCCTTGTTTCAATTCGATGTTTTATTGTTACATAGTAGAGTTTGTACGATTTTATCGACGTTTTTCGACGGCGATTATCTCAAATCAACATTGTTCCTACAATACGAATCAAGTCCCCGATTTCAGAAGAGAAAAATTTGATTTGCATTATTGTACAATTAGGAGAGCTACTAGATGAATTCTTTAACAGTCCAAAATATATTATATGTTTGCGCACGGATGCGTCCAACGCGAATCTGAAATTTACCCTGAGGTACCAGCAAAGAGTTTTTCGTATGAGAGTCAACAACGAACGTAGTTTTGTCAACCACCTATTGCCGGTAGTTTGTGAAGTCTAGACGCATCGGTTATTGCAACCTAGACATTTTATCTCATCATCGGTTCGATGCCTCATCCTACGCTCACTTTGTTTGCTGCTATCCCCAAAAATGACGATAACGATGGATGAACCATCCATTTTCTTCCAAACTAACTCTTTCAACCCAAATCGTTAGAAATATTTTTCGCGTTTTTAAATTTGAGACGCATTTTCAACTCCATCAACCGTGTTTTGTGGTTGTGTGCTTTGATTTCAGATTGCTCTGAAACAGTTGATGCGCGGACCCGAACGGAGTGAAATGGAGCAGTCAGTGAAAAGCTTTCCTGTTCCCTTATTTAGTGGCAGTGGAAATATGCAAAGCCGGTTCGTATGGAATCGGCAGCAGAAAATTCAGAAGTGGGTCGCACCATTTTTTTGAAATGTGCTTTGAAACCATTCGATTATAAAGTGCACAATGCACACATTGAAGATTACACACCTCTGATATTTTCATGATTTAAAGACCAAATTCATGGGAAAATATCTACCTGTCATTTAGTATTTATACGCAGTAAAAAAAATTACCAGTGAAGCATCACGAAATGCCATGGTGCCCAGTGCCAGTATAATATAGTACCAGGACTTGTACTAGTGAATTGGCCCAGAAATGCTACGAATGATCCAACGAATTTGTACGTGAAACATGAACCCAACACAGTTCCAGTTAAAAACGACCCACTCCGGTCTCGGTACAATCCGTTGCCATGCCAAACCGGCGCGACGGCACTCCCTAGCATCGCAGCAACGCAACGGGTTTGCTGCAGTACGTTGACTTTCAACTGTATTTACTTTTGTCGGATTAATTAAAGCTTGACTGTGCACGCACAAATTAATATCCGTCAAAGTTAAACAGACAGCGGCAGCAGCAGCCGAACCGGTATCACTTCTCAGCACACATGCAGCCCCGGCCAGCCCCGCGGCTACATGATGAATGATATTAAAACGTCTAAATCGTAGCGAAAATCAGCAAAACTCAAACGCAAAATATTTCGTAGCTCGAAAGTTGTTTGACTCGTCTACAAATTACAGACCCTTCCACCCCGTTCGTCGAAATCAAGACAAAGCAAAAGAAATTCCATATTTATATTAGAAATTCACAGAAGTAACTGACTGGCTAAGTTCTTTGATGAGTATGAATTTCTTCTCCCTGGGGGCAAACATCTGGACTTGCTCGGTTCGCTGCAATCCTAATGAACTGGAACTGGATCATGTCAGTCAAGCCAGGCAGTAGGGGTATTTTTTTCAGCTTTCGTTCTACTATCTCGGCACGAAAATTACTCCTCTTTCTTGTCCCGGTTAATCAATCAATCAGCCTGACGGGACTGGCATTTTTCCTCTATCACTTTCTATAAACGCCAGCGATTTACGTTGAATCCTTCTGCCAGTGGACTCGACTCTTTTCGGACGCCGGAGAATGGTGGCTGCAATTCGTGATCCGATAGTAATCGAGTAGTCTTACGGTGAAGGCAGCAAGCCCTTAGATTCTCAGAAAAACCGATGTACCGACCGGCAATTGATGAACCGGACTCCCCGTAAAAGAGATCGAAGCGTGAAATCTGGTGTGACATCGGCTGTCCGAAATGCTGCTCTTCTAACACAGCTTGACAGGGTTGTAATCCACTTCGACAATCCGGAAGCCACCTGTTTGCCGATCGCATTATTATACACACCGTGTGGCTTCAGGCCTGTTTCCAAGAAAATTGTCTGCAATAATTAGCTGCACACCGACCGGCACTGTGCTGGCTGGTGTAGCGCAACGAAGCCGTAATCGGATATCTTAAAAAAAGCAGATCCTCGTCGTTTGAAGGGAGCTCAACCAAAGCGTTCGAAAAATATTGTAAGCAGTAATGTGTGCTAAACGTTTTTCACCCCTGCCACTAACCGGGGGGCGAACAACATTCCGAGAATCGACGAAATGCAGTGAAAGGACAGGAAAAACCGCACTGCACTCACACATAGTCTGGCTGGAGCGTTGGCAGCTTTCGCCTCCTCCGTTGTAAGTCTATTACAGGATTCACCTGCGAACGATTACTGTCAACCGTCGTATGTCGTCAGTAGGTACCTACATAGTAGAGGGACAAAACCCGGCTGGCTTTGGTTCGAAGAACCACCGGTTTCGTCCGGCACACACAAATAGCGAAGTGTGAAACAACTACTGGAATTAAGCACAAATGTGACGACCTGAAACCTTGTTGCAGAACGAAACGAACAGTACCACGGCACCACCACCGGTTAGTTTGGAAAGTTTTGTTATGTTGCTTCAAATGGTTTTTATGCTTTTGCCTGGGTAATGTTGGAAGGGTGGTTTTGGGACGAGTGACATGCGCTTGAAGCACTCGATGGTGAAGTCCTGATGTAAGTTTACGGGTACTTCCTGTTCGTAGTCCCGGTGCAGCTGGGTTGAACAACTTAGCGGCATAGAAGATGTAATTTGACTCCGTACGGATTTGGTGCGTAAACAATGACAGAAATCAACAAGGTACATCCAATTCTTTTTATATGCACGCCGCATAAAATTGTATTACATTTATTATATGCTAATATTATGCGATTAGAAGAGCTTAATGTATCGAAATGGGGGTTAGTTTGGTCCGCAAAGCATGAATACACAAAAAAACGGGCGTTTTCAATGTGTTTGTTATACTAAATATCTTGAACCTGAAATTAATATTTTTTCAATTTGCTCATTGATTTCATTGACATCAAATCATAGAAATCGTTTAAGTGGCTCAAAAGTTAATGTTTTAAAAAGAGGTCTAAAGCTAAAAATAGTTTAAAATTAAGGCACAACATCATCAAATAAATCCCAACAAACATTTTGTTTAAGTATAGCTTGTTCAACGATTGTATGGCTACCACTAAACCAATGAAACAAACGCTTAAGCAAAGTTTTTATAGAGGCCACTCGGCTTTTTTTTTCATGTGTGGACTCATTACTGCGACCAGTATAGTTGATCTATTGTAATATCGCCCGGGTGTTTGCTGTATGACCTGCACTGCATTTCTTTTTGCTATAATCGCCATTGAGTGAGCGATATGCTTATTGAATTTTTTATGCGTGCTTGCGTGTATTGTGGTTTACCCTTCCTTCAAAGCTTGATCTACTTTACCCACTTATTCCTCGCTGCCAGCACTATCACATATTATAGCCGTCCCTGGCGAGGACTCATTCGTACCTCTGACCAGTACACTTAACTATAGGAGGGACATTTGCACTGTCAAGAGGCTTCAGAGGGTAAATATAGAATTCAGCACGAAGGAAGGGTAAATGGAGGGGCCTGAGAATAAACTCATGCTAAAGTCACTTGACATCGAATGGCTTGAATCTACTAAGATTCGAACCCACTACCACTCGCTTGTCAAAGCAGACTCGGTAACCTTGCGGCTACGGTGCCCCCCAGGCCACTCGGCTACTACAGATCTACTCTAATTCATTAATTATTCTCTAGATGCAATGGATTGTAACCACATGGAACCATCCCAAGCAACGATTTGAGTTTTATTGCTCTCTTATTGCGGTTTTTATGACCAATTTTGTTCACCATATAAGTGTGTAATAAAACCATCATTGTTACTTGGGATTGTACATTGATTTTGCCAAAGAATTTTATCGCGTTGACATACCTTTGCTTCTTCATCAATTGCAAAAGACGGGAGCCCAATCTAAACTTCTCAAGTGACTTGAATCATACTTGACCAAACGGGAACCAATTTCAGAGGTTCAGAGGTAAGGTTCAGAGGTAAAACAATCAAATCCTATTAATGCCAAGTCGAGTGTCCCTCAAGGCTCTCATTTAGGACCATTACTCTTTATTTTGTTTGTAAACGGCTTATTCTTAATCCTTAAGAAGCTTAATTGTTGATGACAATTAACTATTATGCAATAAAAATGCTTCTTGGAATGACACTAAAATAACATAAAATTGACTCAAAAAATAGAGAAATGAACAAAATTATACATAAGTGACATACAAATGTCGCAATAACGGAACAACAACAATACAAAAGAACAAAGAAAATATAACGCAATAATGGAACAAAAGTACAATATTCAAAACAACAGAAATAAACCAAAAAGGCATAAAAATAACACAAAAATTGACTTATTGATTTTTCATCAAAAAATTATTCATAAATAACGCAAAATGATACTAGAAGTAATACATAAACAACGAAATAATTTTTTTTTCTTTTCTTTTCAACGACGTATAGCAGTCGGCTTTTTACTTTTCTGTTGGGGAAGAATAAATGCTTAATGCGAGAAATGTAGATTGAGGCAAACTGAAAATTCTTGATATTAGGCCAAAAATATAGACTTAGCGAAGGTGAGAGACGAACTCACAGCTCCCAATCTCTAGTTGAGCGTGTTGTTTAACCAATTACACCACTAAGCCGTCTATACTCTGTGGTCTTATATCAAGGTTTTGTTATGACGCTTGCCTGATTCTATCATTCATTCGCACATTTATCCAGCGCGAATATATATATATATATATATATATATATATATATATATATATATATATATTTCTCACCTTCGCTAAGTCTATATTTTTGGCCTAATATCAAGAATTTTCAGTTTGCCTGAATCTACATTTCTCGCATTAAGCATTTATTCTTCCCCAACACAACGAAATAATGGATGAAGAACACAAAATCAGAACAAAACACGACATTAAAAGAACAAAGGAAACCTAACACAGAAATAATAACAAAGGTAAAAAATTACGAAAAAGCCTCAAAATAACTGGTAAAATGGAAAAGTGCTACCAAGAAGTGGTCTACAACTAACGCCATAATGATAAAAAAGCACTGAAATATAAATCTAAATTAATATAAAAGTTGTCTAGAAAATACAAAAGCAAACGGAAAGCGATTCAAAACTGATACAAAACTAGCACAAAAATTCGCTTATAATAAAATAAGGCCATTACAAATATTTTATAAAGTTTTTGTCCTTCCAGTGTTGGGCCACTGAAGGGGGGGGCACAAAAAAACAAAGAGATTTTTTTAATCGAGCAAAAAAAAATATTGATTTTAGGCATTTTTACTTAAAGTTTAAACTTGAAAACCAATTCTATTCTTGCTTTTAATGTATATGTTATTATTTTCCATGCAAAAATCAACGAAAAAAGACAAAAGCGAAAGAAAAATTTTTCGGCCGGTTTTCGGAAATCCCACTGTTCTAATTTTCATTTCTGTTTCGTGCTAGAAGCATTAACTCAACTCGTACACTTATTTTTCGAGTTTTTCAGGCTGTAGAACCCACAGAGAAATGATTTTATGAAAAAAAATTAACTTATATCCTACAAATTATTTTTTTGCCCCCCCATTTTTCAAGCCAATTTCCAAGGGGGGGGGGGGTGACAAAAACTTTAAATATGATTTGCAATGGCCTAATTAAGAAAAAAGTTAAAAAGACACAAGAATGCACAAAAAAAAACCAAACGAAAAATGGCAACAAAATGTAATGTGATACAAAAATGACATAAAAATAACTGAAAAATGATAAAAAAAAAGTACGAATTGGCCGAAATATAACAAAATAAACACAAAAATTGAAAGGTGCAAGCATGATATAAAAATGGAAATAAAATAGCAATGCAATATAAAAGTATAAAAGCATAAAAATGATACAGAAAAGAAAAATTACATCGAAAAGTGCAAACACTACATAAAAATGACTAAAAGTGATACAACAATTGTACAAGAAATAACACAAAAATTACGCAATGGTAATACAGTGGACTCTCAGAAAAGTTAAAAGTTCGGAACAGTTAGGCATCGCAATAAAAAATTAATCTTTTTCTTAACTTTTCTGAGAGTTAGAAACCGTTGTTTGTCCAAGCATTCGTTCACGTACGAGCGTTTTCCTTCCTTATTTATTTTTTTGATTTTTTGGTTTATTGTCGGCTTTCCACAGATTTATGCAGAGTCGGATCATATCAGAGATTAAATTACAACCTTGATCAGTCACTCACGGAAATACAGTTTGATACTGGTAGAAAATAATTGCGGATATTATCGAAAGTAGACTACGTGAGAATAAATGTAAACTATTATAATATACGTTCGTATTTATCGTATGGTTTTCAGGACTAGTTGGAATAGTTAGTCGACCCATGCCCATTTCGATTAATATTTTTTAAATTCTGCTGTTCATAAAACACAAAGACGACCCCAAACTTTCACTAGAATAATGAATTAATGGACACTGATATGAAAAATGATATAAAGACATATAAAAATTGCCATGAAAAATACAAAAACAACAAAAAAGAGTTCCAAAATAATATATAAGTGTTAAAAATATACGCAAGAAATAATACCAAAATATCACAATAACTTAACAATTAGAGTAGAGGTGTGCGCCGCCGTCGCCGACACTTTTGCACGCGCCGCCGCTGCCGATGATTTAGAACCGGCGCGCCGCCTAGGTCCTTTTGCCCACGCCGCCGAAGTCGCCGACGCCGACGCCAATGATATAGTCCAACATTGACAAAAATGCGGGTCAACATGTTGACAGCACATAGTGAACCCGTTTTGTGAATTCATTCTTATAGTTAATGTTTATTATTTAATTTAGATTCAATCAAACTGCCGTGTTGCTGTACCCTGAGTGTTATCATGCGTCCAACTGATTGCGAATCGAAAAACGTAACGTAAACGAACTTTAGCATGACGTTTTCTGTCAAACTTCTGTCTTGCTTCCCGGTGCTCATTTTTTTTTAAGGAGACATAAGTAGCCAAAATTTTTGAAAAAGTCAAATTTTTTTATTTCAGATTTTGATTCTGCAGTCTGTTTTCTTTATTTTGATACTAACTTTGTAATGATCCGACCATGGGAAGTGACCGAAAAACGATCGCACACTTAAGCATTCCACGGCAGCGTGGAACAACCTCGCTGGAATAAAACGCCGCTCCTGTAAAAACACGATTTTCAAGCTTTATGTACCTTTCTCTCAGAAACTACACACCGTATTGAAAAAAAATGTTTGGTTTTTTGATAGAAGCTTGGCAAACTTTTATAACTTTTGAGCTTTGTAAACTAATCTTGAGAACTAACTTGAGAAAAGGGAAAAAGAATATTTTTTGAAACTGTAGTTCTTTTACAATTGACGAAGGGACGGTAGAAGATAGTAATCAAATTTTTAGAATGAGGAGAAAGAGCGGAGTTGTGAGAGCAGGTATTTCTTTTCATTTCGCGGTTGTAAACTGACTGGTGCCAAAATTAGGTGCCGGTCTTACCCCCATACTGATTTCCAGTGTTGCAAGACCGCACTCGTGTGGTCTAATTTTCTGACACGCGCGTTTTAGTTCTAACGAACACCGGTATGAGTATCTCCTACGGACCCTCGCTCTTATTTTTTCATGCATTGCGACAAGTTTTTGCGAGTGTGTATTTAGCTATCGACCACAGTCGCCGCACTTGCTCGTCATCGCAATCCAAGCAGCTGACACCGATCACCCGCGAGGGCTCGCAGTCTTATCCGCTTGTGTAAGTGAGGACGTAAGGTGAACAAAATAGAAAAAATGCAAAATAAGCAGTGTTGGGCACCGCTAATTCGCTAACCGATACAGTTTGCTCGATAATCGTGGAAATTTCGCTAATTACTAATCGCAAACTGCAAATTAACAGTCACTGTCTATATTTGAACATATCGCAACAACTTGCATTGTAATCTATCATTGTGCAGTTTATTACTAATTTGTATATATTACACGACTTTTCTTAATTTAACTAAGATCAAAACCTATTATAATGATTTTATCCATTACAGTTTATTAATTTTAAAATAAACAGCGGCACTTCAGTTGGAATTATGGACCAGCAACAATTCGACTAGTCTGAGTATAAATTATAAAGTATATCTAGCGTTCCTCGATTGGTCGGTTAACGAATTAGCGAATTAGCGGTGCCCAACACTGAAAATAAGTATCCATATATCCTAGTATGCCGCTAGCCCGCACGGGCTGTTGGCTTCTCACAAGTTGTAGGGTTTGTGAGCGGGCTGTGTAGAAAGACATTTCGAGGCAGTGCGCTCGCTAGTAAGTAAGTAGCAGGATGTATGCACGCAGCATCGGTGGTTGCTTATCGTACGCTTGCGTCAGTTGCGTAAGCGCTGGATGCTGCTTATACTCGCTCGCATGGGCATACTTTACTTCTTGTTCGATTTGCAACATTGCCGACTTAATCCGCCTAGTCTTAGGCGCCGTCTATTATTCGTAATGCATGTAATATCGCTTAATTTAAAAAAAATCAGAAAGGTTGTATTTCAACCGCGTAGCTGGCATAGAACTACGTTAGGCGGGTTGCTTTAGGCGGGAAGTTCGTCAGTTGGGCCATGCTCCAATTTGAATGTCAAAATTCTATTGAACTTTTGTGTTTAAAAATTTCAAACAACTCGACTGACAGTTGTTTGAAATTTTTATTAGCAAAACAGCCCAATTAGCAAATCAGCTGAAGTGCAGTCGTGACCCAATCAACGGATTCAAGCTGTACTCCGATTCTGGCACTGGTAAAAATATTTGTTTTTGGCATCACAAATTACACAAAATACATACCAAAAATACGATACAATTATTTAGCACTATTATTCACTTAACGCTATTTTCTGCCACACAAATGTCAATATGGTGTGAAAGACAAGTCAAGGTTTCTTCGCAAAAACCCGCCTAACGTAGTTCTACGCCAGCTACGCGGTTGTGTCTGGAATGCAACCTTTCTGATTTTTTTTCTAAACGTAAAGTAATCGAAATCACAGTAAACAAATGGTGTATTTAACTGTCGTCCCTGCCTGTGGAGCAAGGCGATCAGAAAGAAAATGTATGGGATAATTTGACCTTGAAACTCTAATTTTTACTAATTAGTGATTTAAAAAGAAGGTTACAATAGAAATCACATAATTGCTACATCTTTTATGAGTCGACCGGTATCTAAACCATGAAAATCCATCCATAATTGGCAGAGCTATTAGCGTTCAAAACCTTTCATTCTTTCGTGACGCTGGGTTAGATCCAAATTTTGGATTGACACCCGCGGTAAGACGTAGTTCTACGTCAATACACATTGACAGAAAACTGAAATTTATATTCGATCTATAGTAATCGCACGTTCATATGTAGGGGAACTGTGAGTAAGATGAACAGGGTGGGTAAGACGGACAAGTGGTTGATTCTACCAGTTAAGCATTAAAATTCGTAAATGTTTTGATGGGCATCCAACCATCTTGCTATCTCATGATGTCTGAACGCTTCAATCATCATTTAGAACTTTCCAATTTTGATAAAGTACAGAAAAACTAAAAATTGCACATGATTCTGCGTTTGGATGTAACTTTTTTTCCATCGGAATTAAGCTTTTTGAGTGGTTTAATTCCAAAATGTTGCCCATAGCATGAAGTATTTCGATTTAATACCTTTTCAAGTAACGTCTGCATTGAAATAATACGTAATTTCATTTGCGTATGAAAAATTGTGAACACTTTAAAAAAATGTATATTGATGGGGTGAAATAGACAACTGCTAGTGTGGGTAAGATGGTCAGTGAACATATTATAATAAAATTGTTGATTTTGCTTCTTAGTGATATCTCAAGCATATAAGGCGATTGCAAATAATTTTCAAAGTTTTTGTCACCCCTCCCCCCCCCCCCTTAGAAATTGGTTTGAAAAATCGGGGGGCAGAAAAATAATTTGAAAAATAATTGACTCATATCCAATTTTTTTTATAAAATCAATTGTAAAAAGTGTACAAGTTGAGTTAACGCTTCTAGCACGAAACAAAAATGGAAATTCAAAGAATGGAATTTCCGAAAATCGTCCAAAAAAATTTTCCTCCATTTTTGTCTTTTTTTCGTAGATTTTTGCATAGAAAATAATAACGTATATATTATAAGCAAGAATAGATTTGGTTTTCACATTTAAACTTTAAATAAAAATGCTTAAACCCAAGTTTTTTTTGCTCGATTAAAAAATTCACTTTTTTTTTCGCCCCCCCCCCCTTCAGTGGCCGAACACCGGGAGGACAAAAACTTTAAAAAATATTTGTAATGGCCTAAATGAAAATTTAACCGGCAAACGTGAACTTCAAACAAATTAGCAGCGGCCAAGTATGAAACAGTATTTGGAATGCTTGTTCATATTGCCGCTGCCAAACAACTTTCTATTGGCTGCCTCTAGGGGAGGGGGTGGACTGCCCCCTTCATTTTTTGCACGCTACACCACCATATTTTACGTATTCAATTTGTTAAGGGTCAAAAATAATAATATGCGCTCAGTTGGGGCGATTTACAATACCTGTCCATCTTACCCCCACACATTGTCAGTTTCTAAAAAAGTTCACTTTTTCGAACCATTTTTAAAACTCAAAATACACATTGAAAAACATTTTTTGTTAAATATTTCACCAGCTGCTTTTGAAAACAATATGTTGAACTGAAGTAAACTGTATTTAGGTTTTATACATCATATGTTCTCTGTATTATATTAGCTGTTCTTCTTAACCTATTCATCTTACCCACAGTTCCCCTACGGCACAAAATCGAAAGATGGGGTGCGTATCCCAATCTTCCCTGCCTTTTACGTATTAGTGTCTGCCATATCGCGTACTCGCAAACATACAAATAAAAAATTATTCAAAGATTTAACAGTCATTAAAAATCATTCACAAAATAAGAGTTTTATAGAGATTTCCGTAAAGAAAATAGATGTGTTAGTGGCCTGATAGACAAAAGGGGGGAGCTGACAAATGGGGAGGAACGCCCAAAAGAGGAACAAGCGTTATAATTTTGCACTATAAGCATTTCGGTTACAATAGCTGATGTACAAGTGTCTGTGAGATAAAGGCGTCCCAAGTAAGACCGGGCACTCAGCTAGTAGTTCTATATCTACCAAGCAATGTGTCTGAAACCACAACCTTATTGATTTTTTTGCTTAATATTAACCCGGAAACAAATCAAAAATCAAAACGCTGCCTTTTTACGACTGAAACCCGAACAGTAACTCAAACTACATGAGACATAAATTCCTGGAAAAGCACAGAACGGACACACGGGTCCAATGCCAATGCGAGTGAGTTTCGATCGAAAATGCCGTCCATTTCATCGCATTGAAACAGCCAGCACGTAACCAGCGTTTTTTTCGCTCTCTTTCTCGTCCTGTCATCTATTTCCTGCGGAAACCCTCGGGAGAACACTACTGTCGCTGCTAGCTAGTGTGCCGGTCAAAATGGTCACACTAAGTCACCTAATTAGGGCTCGTTTTTATTGGATTATAGCAGCGCTCTCTCCGCGTTCGGGGGCCTCCGAGCGGAAGAAAGGACTTCTTCGACGTTACATTGCTGTGTAAAGGATTAACGCTTCCCCCGTCGCCGTCTGTGCTTCTTTCCGCTTTCCTGGGTCTCCGGCCGGCGATGCTTGGTCGCACAAGGCAGAAGATAAAGTTAAGCTTTTTGCTCGTTTCCTCTTCGGCAGCTCGTTCTACCCACACCGCACCCACCGCCATTTATCGTTTGCTAGTGAGGTTTTTTTCGCTCTCTCCCATCGAGTCATAATTTTTCTTCCCACTGCGGAATTAGTAAATGAGAAAGAAAGACCACTAGTCTCAATGGGCGATTCGTTGGGGAAACCGACTTCTGCTGGCAAGGATGCTGCTGCTGCCGACAAAGTTCGCTGAGGCGGAAAAAGCGTTCCCTGTGCTGCTGTCGCTTTGTGATGCGAACCGAAATAGCACACCGTGCCGTGGATCGATATCGAAAGATTAGACGACGCTGGGTGGAACATTCGGATCTCGGAATGGTACAAGTTTTCTGCTGAAGTAATTTGCGCTGATCGATAAGTATAGTACGATTGCTCGAAAATGCGATACGGTGCTTAGGATATCCACAGCGGGTATCTTATTTATGTGGAAACTTTTGCCAATGAAGAAGGATGACGATTTATTAGTTGCTGCCACAAATGTTCACCTTGCCAATTTTGCAAAATAAGTGACACACTTCCGTTCGGCTGATGTAGGAGTTAGCTGGGATTGCCTATAATGGTGCCGTGTCGAAACCCCAGGCCAAGCTGTGTGATGGCCGGAAAGTGACTACGTGATTGACATGAATCTATCCCGAGGCTGACAAGAATCGAGCCGAAATGTGCTTCTCTATTTATAATTCAGCAGAAACCAAACTTGACGGAGTGATATCTCCGAAACATAATTACGTGCAGGGAATATGTCCCGCTAGGCTCCGGGCTTTCGGTATGTCCCTGACACGTGAAGAGGAAATGTTGTTTCCTCGAACACAACATTCAACGGCATCGTCAAGTGCTTTCATGTTGTGATACCGCGATACCATCCGGTGTTGGCTGATGCCACTTTGAGCCCACTCGAGGCCACCACCGGCCGGGACCAGGACCGGGAGCCGGCGAATAGCTTTCGCTCCCGTCGACATACGGCAGTCAGTCAACCATCCTGTCAACCAGGGAAAGTTCCGAAATTAAATTTATGCCGGTTTTGGTGTATGCATCTATAATGGATTCTCGCTGTGGTCTCTTTGTTTATGCACTTGGACATGTTTTCGAAGTTAGCGACGAGCTTCGACGCGGCGGTGGCGGTGGCGGTGGTGATAGTGGCTGACTCCCCAAAGCTTCGACGTGGCCGTTTTGCAAACTTTGAGGTAAACGATGCGCATCAATTCGCCGCCCGGTGTGTTGACCAGCATAAAAGCTTCGCACTGGTGCGTGACTGACACCCGGTTCGAACTAATATCGGGGGTTGTCAGGCCGCTCAACGTGTGTCTATCTTTCTGCCCGGTCGGTTGTCATTGTACCTATCCAGTATCGATGGCGGTAATTTGTGTAGATAAATTGACCGGGTCCCAATGATGACGGCCGGCAGGTTGCAGGCTCGTTTTCGATTAGCACAACTTCAACGCAATCCTTTGCGAACTAATTAGGGTCGTACGCTGCACTGGTATCAGCACATTTGAAGTTTTTCCCTCAAGTTCGTAAAAGCATAGTTTAGAATTGACCGACTTTACTGAAAACTGGGTCTCGGTATGACTACGAATCGAGTTCAAGAAACATTTGATCTGAATTTACAGAGATTTATTTGTTTATTTGTTTATTTGTTATTTTCCATCTGGCCACTTGAGCCTCCATGAAATTCACTTGGATTGGATGGGGAAAAGCCCCTTTGAGATAGTCTAACATACGCCATTCTCAAAGAGGCATAAAAACCCCATCATCTTTTGATCATTTTCAGTATTTACAAATTCGTTTTTACACTACTTACATACAAATACACAAAAATCATACACTTCTTAATAACTAATCAAATTTCTAGTAGGCGTCATACATATTAAAATAATCTTTGTAGTCTTGTCTTAAAACTAACACTGGACATGCAAAAATCAAAGTGAACATAGTATTTATTAAAAACATCACTCATCGCCCTTATGGGTTCGTTTTGGCCGTATTGAGTACGCTGGTATTGCAGTCTTAGAAAGTCCCATGTTCTTAGGCTTCTAGGCGGAATGTTAATATTTATTTTAGATAGGATGAAAGGCGAATCGATTTCCCCTAGTAGCAGCTTTCCAACAAAAACTGCTCTGGAAATGTCCCTTCTTCTGGCCAGCGTATTCATGTCGAGCAAGCGGCAACGATCAATGTATGGTGGTAACTCCACTGGGTTCTGCCAAGGCAAACGTCTTAGAGCATAGCGCAGGAACCTTGATTGAACTGCTTCGATTCTGTTTGACCATGAAGCGGCGTATGGGCTCCATATAATGGCTGAGGATTCCAATACAGAACGAACAAGGCAGAAATACAATGCTCGTAAGCAGTATGGATCATTAAAATCTTTGGCAATTCTTACGATAAATCCCAAATTTCTGTTCGCCTGTGCTATAATATGCGAGTAATGGTTTCTAAAAGACATTTGTGTGTCCAATAGTACCCCAAGATCTTTTATTACTGTTACTCTGTTGAGTTGCTCTTCAGAAAGAGTATAATTCCAAAGAATAAAGTTTTTCCTACGTGAAAAAGAGATCACAGAGCACTTAGATACACTCAATACCAGGAGGTTTCGGGAACACCAGTCATGAAAATCATTCAAATGCTGCTGTAGTTCAATGCAATCTGATGTCGAACGTACGGTAAGGAAGAGCTTGAGGTCGTCGGCATAGATAAGAAATCGGCCTGAAGGTATAACTTGGCAGACGTCGTTGAAGAATAATGAAAAAAGTAGTGGCCCCAGGTTACTCCCTTGAGGTACGCCCGAGCAGTTTGTGAAACATTGCGATTCATGACTTCCTATTTTTACAGAAAGAGTTCGACCAACAAGGTATGATTTGAACCATTCTACCATGTTGGGCGACACCCCAAGGCGCTCAATTTTTGCCAATAAGATATAGTGATCAACGCGATCAAATGCCGCCTTAATATCAGTATACACGGTGTCGACTTGGGCTCCTTCTTCCATACGCTTAATGCAGTGGGAAGTAAACTGTGCTAAGTTTGTTGTTGTCGATCTGCCTGGGAAAAAACCATGTTGATCCGTCGAAATGTAGGATTTTCCCTCCCGTAATATGATGCCACCAACTAAGATTTCAAGCAGCTTCGAACCTGCGCAGAGGGATGTAATTCCACGATAGTTTGCCACGTTTTGTTTATCGCCTTTTTTAAAGATGGGGAACATGATAGATTTTTTCCAGCGCGATGGGAATATCGCCTGAGATAACGATTGATTGAAGATTAACTTTAGTGGAACACATAAGGCAGTTGCACATTTTTTTAACACAATCGAGGGGATTCCGTCTGGTCCTACTGATGTTGAGGACTTTAACTTCTTCAGTGCATTAAGAATGTCTTCGTCCGAAAAACTGATATTTGCAATGTTGAACACGTCGTTTGGTACGTCGCGGATAGCATGCTCGATTTGAGTCAGGTTAGGTATCACTGTTGAGAACACACTCGAGAAGTGCTTAGCAAATAGGTTGCAGGTAGCACTTGATGTACATGAAGTTTCGTCTGCCAGAAACATGCTGCAGGGAAGCCCGTTCTGTTTACGCTTCTCATTTATAAAACACCAGAAGCGTTTCGGGTTTCGCGTTAGATTAGATTGCGTACGTAGTGTGTATCTTGAGTAGAGAAGTCGATTGTAAGTTCTGTAATTATTACTGGCAAGAACGAATTCCCGCTTTGTTAGGGGACCGCGTCGATTAGTGTAATTGCGAAGTGCTGTTGCTCTCAGTCGCTTCAGTTCCCGTAGATGACTATTCGACCAAGGAGGTTTCGGCCGGGGACGAGATGAAGGCACAAATGATCTAAAATGCTGTGTTAAAGTGTTCGAAAAAACATCCACTGCGGTGTTAATATCGATTGCACCGTTTAGCAGATTGTTCCAGTCAATAGCTGAGAGGGATTCTTGAAGCCCAGCGAAATCACTTTTGGAGAAGTTGAACTCTCTCACATCGTGTGACTCCTCAAAATCTACCTGGTGAGGACATGTCAGGGATACTAATAGCGGTGGGTGTTGCGCATCAATATCAACAAGTGGTTCGTATGCTTCAAAGCAATTACAGTACGACGAGGCTTCTGCGTTTACGAAAACAAGATCCAGTGTTCGATCACGACAATTTCTGACTGTAGAGAGCTGAAGCAAGTTTAGCAAGGACATGCCGTCAAGCAGTGTTATGCTCGATCTTGGGAAGGATGATTCAGCGGGATCGGGAATCGCGTGACCAATCGGTGTACTTTTCCAAACAAGGCCAGGTTGATTGTAGTCACCAAATAGTAGATGGACTGCGTTGTGGTCTAACGAACTTGTAACGAGAAGTGCAGAATCGATGTGTTTCTGGATTACGCTAGCGTCAGAAGAGAAGTCTGGTGGTAGGTATACAACACCTACACAGATATTTGTATCACAATAATTAATGTTCACCCACAATTGCTCGAGTTCAAAGCTAACGCCGGTTTTTTGTTTTGAGGACAGCTTATTTGACACAGCGATGAGGACACCTCCGCCACGTTTTTTTCCACTACCAGAGGGATCCCGATCGTTGCGGTAAACACTATACATTGGTCCAAACATTTGAAGTGATGTGATTTCGTCATTCAGCCAGGTTTCAGTCAGGATGATAACATCATGCTCAGCATCAGATACCGCGACGAACAGGTCATCAATCTTCGTGCGTAAACCTCTGACGTTTTGGTAGAATAAACTAAGCTGTCTGCTAGTGGCTGGTGGGCTTGACGATGTTTGACGACCAGCCAAAATTGGATGCTGAACTACGGTGACTGGAGCAAGCGGGTCGCCTTCGTCGGATGACCTCTCGGTTGCCGCTGCGTTGGTATTTGGACCACTGCTGTCATCAACGATGATGTAGTCAGGCATGTTGCGATTATCGGCAGGCTGTAAGTGTGGGTCGACATGAGGGCGCGCAGTATCTCGTATAGCTTCGGAAGGACATATACCCTTCTTGGCTTTACCTGACGAAGACGATTTGGCACTTCCAATATGTACTATTTGGTGCTGTGACGCGGTGGTGGATGGGTGAAATTCGCTGGCATAATTAAAGTTGTGTAGAGCAGACAACTGCAAATAAGGTTCACTTTGAAGGTGCGCAGTATCTTGATTAACTTCGGGAGGACATATACCCTCCTTGGCTTTACCTGAGGAAAATAAAGTGACGCCGGTGATCTTTATTTGACGCTGGGTCACAGTGGCAGATAAGGAAGCTACGGTGCTGTCATTAGTACGGTCCAAATTATCCGCGCTGTGGATATCTCTACTGTAGTTGGGCAAATCGGCAAACTGGAAGCAAGGACCATTTTGAAGGTGTGCAGCATCTCGTGTAACTTCGGGAGGACATATACCCTCCTTGGCTTTACCTGACTGAGGTGGCGTGTTAACTTCACTATTATTGTTTGGATCGGCTACGGATGTTGGTTGCTATACCGCATAGTCAATCCTAAGCCTTGACTTTTTCAGTCGCTTCTGGTACATCGGACACTCGGTGCTCCAAGAAGGATGATCAGTTTTTAGCTGATCGGTAGCTGACAAGTTTTGCTTAACGTTGAAATCCTGACAGTTCACACATTTCTCGACGGTTGATGTACATTCGTTTACTGGGTGTTCATCAGCACATTTCGGGCAGCGTATTCCATTTTTACAGTGAGTAGCTTTATGGCCATACTCAGAGCATTTATAGCAACGCAGAACATCGATGATCTCAAAGATTCGATAACGGTCCCAGCCTATGTTTACCCGCTGTTCCTTCATTAGACATCGGAATGACAGAGCATCGGTTTCTATGATAACTGCTGAAGTATTACCGGCTCGATTGGCTTGTTTTTGGACACGGATCAGCTTTAGATCGGCATTTGCAGGCAGATTGTTTTGCTTTTTAATGCTGTCAATTATGTTAGTTTCCGAGAAATCGTCACCGACAAGAATTTTAATCCTTGGCTTTAACGGGTTGAGCTTTTCTACATCATATTTTTCAGAAAACACACTTTTAGCATCACGTACCATGTTTAAGGCTAGATGAACCGACCCACATCTCACAGCAACTTCTCCATTCTCGCGGTAGTGTACATCTTTGACATCAAAGGTTATCGGGTTGAGTTTATCTCGAATATCCTTCTTAGTGGTTTCGGAAGATTGAACACCTCTCGGTTTGAATAAAACTGTTTGCTCTAGTTTCATAATGGCATTATTTTTGGGTTTTGGCGTATGGAAATTGGGTGACTTACATGTAGGCGACCTAGTCATGGGCGAATCGAGCTGCGTGTCACTCACCTCAATCAAAGTTCCGTTAGTCTTAGACGGGTTGTTGGAATTACCCATTTTCCGCCGTTTACCAGACCGTAGGACGCTACAATAATCATCTTCATCGGTTTGACTGCACGAAGGCACTTCATTTGCTTTGCGTTTGGTCTTAGTACCACGAGTGACACTGGCAAAGGTGGCGGCGTGTGCAATATTACCGCCAAATTCAATGCCGCTATCACCGACCTCACCCGTATTCTCACTAGAAGCATCACGACCAAGCGTATTGAGAACAGTCAATTCAGCAGATACAATTTCTTTCACTGCGGATTTTATTCGCGGCATAAATTGTTCCTCAAACAATTCGCACTGCCCAGAAACAATTTTCTCCACTTTCGACTCACATTTAGTAATTGCATCGGTCAGTTTATCAATCTTTTGCGAAAGAACATTGCATATTTTGTGAACGTCATTAAGGCAGATCTGTTTCTTTCTGCATCCAAAGCACATGTACTTTAAAGCGACATTCTCATGCAGAGCACTCACAGCCGCACTACTCATATTGCTACATTTCACATGGATGACCTCTTTGCACCCACCGAAGCAGTATATGCAATCAGATTCGGCAGAGATAGACTGCGCACAAACACTACACGGTACTGAAGTCATATCTTCACTTTTGCCCGGCTGCGGGCTAAGGTATAATGGGAGACGCTATTCACTTATTTCAGTTGATAATGCCGCACTCAATAAGAAATTTATTTCACTGGATAATATTCAATCTTTACTTTTAGCGGGCAGTTTACTGTACGAAATGAATGCACGGGTCGCGTGCTATATGCGGGTACACTTGGTTACACTGTTTCACCACTATATCACCTCAAGTAACAGGTTTAATATTGCACCTATCACGGACCAGCAATTGCGCTCGTTCATTTAGCTTAGTGATTTAGATAGTTTAATAAATCTAATAATTAACAGACCTAAACTTCATCCTAGACTATCTAATTCTAAGATCTAATTTTCACTGAATCCAATTAAGATTTGCTTCTCGATGGTCCGCATTTTGATTCTGAAAGAATAGTACGAGAAATTGGCACCTCTAGGATTATTCCCCCAGAGCCAATTAAATCGATAGGATTGCGTGAAACATATTGCTTTTGTATCCTAACCTTCTCGAATAATATTCTAACACACATATTTGCACTCTCAAGCCATCAATTATTTTCTTTTGCCTCAGGTAAGCAATAATAATGTTATGGTTTCAGCTCACAAAATGCTGAGAATTCAAACGCCAACCGAATGCGTTCATTTGTTTATTTCGGTTGCATCAAAGCTGCACCAATGCTTGTTTGGCTTCACAAATGAGTATTGGCCTACATTTGCCGCATTCCACAATTGCGCCACACCAAAAACAAAGCCATTCCGCTTCTCTCGCATCATTTTCGATCTCTTGGAGAGATTGAAACCACAGCTGCTTTGTAGCAAGGATATGCAACTGCCGGAGCATCATCAGTTTTTCTGCATTCAGAGCTGAAAATTTGCTTCGCAAAATTGGCATTCCATCTGCTCGAGTCCATTTATCGTCATTCCGAAGCACACTCGCTAGGATTACCTCCCCCTTCCTCTTCCAAACCTACATAGCTGCTGCATTTTTTTCCGAGTCTTTCCCCATACTAAATGATGGCTCCCCTTTTCACCCTGCCTGATCCTGCAGGCCGGGGGGACACACCCTGCGGGAAAAGTACCAGCACGTTAGTCGTCCATTTGCGCTGCCGAAAATGTGCGCTCCATTATTATCGCCGCTACGCTACTTGAATTTTGATTAGCCGACATCGAGCGCGCGCACGCTGGCTGGCAAGCAGGCAGGCAGGCAGTCAGCAGAGTTGCTTTTGGTTCCTTGAGTGGGTGGCACTTTCACCGCTCTTCCGGGCAATCATATCCTCGGCCCGGTCGAAGTGTAGGTATTGTCTACGGAGTCTGGACTGGGGAATCGGCGGGGCGTGGACGGGTAAATTGGAATGCAAATGTTTACTCACGATCGTAACCCGACGTGCGAATCTCTTGCAAGGGGCAAGCAATTTGAGGAAAACCGTTGGAATGGTGAAAGTTTTTGCCACTCGGTTGAATGAAATATAAAATTACCGTCGTCGAGATGTGGTCCAGGCTGTTGACAGAAGACACAAACACGTGTACGTACTAACAGTCGGAAAGTGTCATGTTCAGCACTGGTGAGGTTTCCGCAGTAAACTGAAAACTGATTAGGATATGAACTGAACGGGCAGGATGGATGGGGCAGGGTGGTGCCATCCGCAGGATGTTCTAGCATATTTTGATTCACTGACTACTGTGTGCGATCAGGCCAAAATGCCTTCCTGCCCTTCCGGCACCGAACCCAAAACGAAACGTGCGATAGTCTGTGGTGTGGTGAAATTTCGGAAGGTGTATGTTTTTCGGGCGTGTCAAGTGCTTTTCGGCTTCAAGAGGTCTGCCGTTGAGAGTTGGATGCGACCACTTGTACCATGAATAGGCTTGTCGCTTATTTCAAGTTGCCCGAAGTAGCGAAATCGACTCCATTGGTCCCCACGGCAGTTTTGTGTTACGATGATCAAACAGTTGCAAAACTCGACTGCCTAGCTATATAAGGCTGATGAAAGCATAAGTTTGATATCTGAACATTCACTCATCGCTTGAGTTTGAGAGGCAATGTGCTATGACTCCCGTTGAACCTTTACGTTATCTGTACAATAAGTCATTTGGTCGGTATTAAGTCACATTTTGAACAAAGTAAAAAGAAAGTCTCCATCATTTTGGAAGAACTTAGTCGTAAACACTTCCTGCATTTGAACATGGTTATAACCAGGTTGCGTTAAACCTTTTGAAATAAATCTATTATTACAGTGAAGGAACGTTATTTTCTCTCACCGTATTGATGAACAACTCTTTAATGATATTGATTTTGATTGTGATAAACAGCATTTTACTGCAATGCGCAGAAGAGGAACTAATTTGCTTTTCCAGTTTTGCTCTGCTCTATCTGCAATGAACGCTGACATTTTTTCTCATGCTTTACATATTGGAAAAGTCTGGAATCTATACTCTTAAGACCACTAAGCTCATAGTAAATTTCACCAGTCGGTGCATTGTCCGTCCAGGATTCGCAAATATTCTTGCCTCTAGAAAGTAGGCAGACTCTGAAATCTGCTTGCAGTAGTATTCAATCTGCTCAATATAAGTTGCTGTAAGAGATGGCAGTATTTGGCGTCATAAAGAAAATAGGCCACGGTGTTCAAAATACCGTTATAAAAAAATAAAATAGGTCATTTAAACGGAAAATCCCAGTTGGTTTGAATTGCCATACTACACTCTGAGGCAATATTTTAAAAAATCGATCGACGAATTTTTATTTTTGAGTTACAAAATTTTAAAGGCCAGATTTCTCATATAAAGTAAATAAAAATCTTCAATGGCACTTCCAAAAGGATCGTAAATCACAGGCGGTATTGATTTTTTATGCAACATGTGCCGATTAGCGACCATTATAGGAGTTTTACGCTGTATTTGGACTATCCGGAAATGTTCCGGATTAAGTCATCCCTGTGGGAAATGGCCAGTAGCGAACATGAACAAATACTTTTCATGCGACACCTCAAATTATGCCACAATTTAAAAACTAGATCAATCAAAGTCAGATAAACTACCTAGCGCCACGTTAGTTATATCTGGACAAGTTCCGGGAACTTTCGGAAACATCCAGACAAGTGGCCAGTTTCGTCCATGAACAGAAAGTTATTATGCGACACCTTAAATCACTCTAGAATTCAATAACTAGATCGATGGAAGCCAAATCTGCTATCTAGGGTCAGGATTGGTCACATCTTGACATGTTTGGGGGAGTCCGGAAACCCCTAGGAAATGACCAGTTTCGAACATGAACAAAAACTCATCATACGACACCTCAAAACACACTAAAACTTTTAAAATATCCAATGTCCAATTTTGAACATGTCTTTATTGTCAAATAAGTACCGTCAAACGGGGCAACTTGCAATAGTTCTCAACTATGAGTGCAAGTGAAAACTTATCCGTAGTACTTGAGGACATTTAATTAACACAAAGTTATTAGGTCTAGTATAGAACAATTTCACATATTGAGAAAAAATATGCGATCAATATTGGCTGTTGTAGAATTTTTCAACTAATTTGTTACTGGTAACCCCTTAAACGGGGTAACTTGCAACAAGCAATATTTTTTGGAAATTGAACGAATTTAAAGATTTGTATGAAATTCTTTTGACTTGAATATGCAAATGATAATCCGACTTGCGATTTTTAATGCTTTTGCTATGAATATACGCATAAATGTCCTAAGTCACGTTGGTGAAAAAAATGCATGAGCCCCGTAACGGAAATTACAGAAATAACTTTTTATATTATTCATGCAGTCGATATTCCTTGTCTGGATCCTTTAGAGCTGCCTTCTTTAACGACCATTCACATATTACGTCACGCATTTAGGGAAGCGGGAGTTGTGTAGTAACGCATGACACGTCCTATATCCACTATGCAAAATCACGTCATGAAATAGAGCGGGAGAATTCAAAATCATCGATATCTTGGTTACGGAATATATAAATGTTCATTACGTTACGAGTGATCAGTGGTTGGAGAATTCGCAAAAAAGTGATCGTTTGAATCGATGAACATCCCTCATGAACACACACTATTCGCCTGCCTCGGCGATAATGCACGCATCAGCTTTGAATTTTATCACGAACAGAACCTCAATGTGAACATCAGAATTCGTTCAAAAATTGAATATTGAACATTGAGTTGGTTCGATTTATCGGATATAGAATGTCCGGGGACGCCAGAAAGTATTCAAAATAATATTACCACGAAAAGGGAATAGTTTAAAGTAGTGTTAGTGGCTTTACAAGCACCAGAAAGCAGTAATTTGCACTTTTGCGTTGCTCACGATATTCGTATATTCAGCGATGCTATGAAGCGTGAGTGTATGATGCTCATTGTTATAGGCGAATTGAACCACTCGCGTAGCTGTTTTATCATGATAAAAACCGTTTGCCGATGCTCGGCGTATATATTCATTTTGCGAGTTTTCCAACCTCTGCGAGTGATCGTAATTAGACACAGTCATATTGCTGGCCGATTCTCCCAGTGAAGTTATTTTCTTTTTGGCCTCTTCTATGGCCATTTTCAGTATTTCCAGAGAAAAACTGGCATATTTCCGACTTACCGAAAGTATCTTACACTCTTCAGGTGTGCTTTAGTATTGTTTGATGCAAAATTAAATGATAACTTGCCTCTTGAAGCTAACGGAACACAGCTTTTTATATCTACCAGCTGTTGCAAGTTACCCCGTTTAAGTACTTGTTTTACGAATAATGTGGTAACAAGTAAGATAAACAAAACTAGTCATCATAAATCGATTATTTTGTTTCCTTATTGTTCATTTTGCTATAAAAAATGTATATTAGGCTTCTTTTATTTGAAGTGCCTGTGGGCGACACAAACGTTTTACTGACGAAAAATTGACAATGAATTTGACACCATTTTGTGGAATTTTTTAAAAGCACCAAAACAGCAGAAAATCAACATAACAGTCTATGGCACAACATCTATGGCTTCTTTGAACTGTTAACAACAAGATTCAGTGACTGATATAGATTAAAAATTGAAGTAACAGATCAAAAAGTACAGTAAATTGGATCGATCTAGTGTTGTTGCATGTTACCCCGCTGTTGCAAGTTACCCCGTTTGACGGTACCACATTGTATTATTGACTTCCCTAAGGGTTCCCGCAAGTCCCCGGAACTTGTCCAGATATAACTAACGTAACGCTAGGTAGTTGATCTGACTTTAGTTGATCTAGTTTTTAAATTCTGGCGTAATTTGAGGTGTCGCATGATAAGTCATTGTTCATGTTCGATGCTGGCGATTTCCCACAACGATAACTTATTCCGGAACATTTCCGGATAGTCCCAGTACAACTATTTACAAAGTTTAAAATATTAGAAGGTTTATTTTATTTCGAAAATTCATGGCTCTTGAACCAAGCATCACAAAACAAATATTATTTTATGAAACTGTTAGCAAATTTTCTCAACAGCTCAGATAAATTTCATAAATACAGTCATCCCAGTACTATAGGCCAGTTAAGCATGATGAAGCTATAAAATTATTGGTAAAAACACAGATTTAACTAATTTACAGTTTATTTTTAACTTAATTGGTTATAAATATTTCATAAATTGATGTCCTGTAGGCAATCTTGTTCCAAAATCCCAGACTTTTTTGCAGAACAACAAAATGTAAGCATATTCCATTCCCAGTATTATGGGTCACCTTTAAACCTGGTCAGAATTATGGGTCAATGTTCGCAGTATTATGGGTCAGTGAAACAAAATTGGTTTTATTGGAGAAAAACGCACGTGCTCGTGTGTCTGTGTGTGTGTGTAATTCTCGCGATTTAGGGATCTTGTTGTATCTTGTACTGAACTCAGCAACTGTCTGAGTGAGGTAAGGTTAGATTCAATTTTAGCTTCTTCTTCAGGAAGCTCATCAAACTGATTCAATCTATGATGGATGGTACTAAATTCTGTGTTCGGATTTCGAATGGATTGTCAAATTCATTCGAATCACACAGAGAGCTTCATCAACGTGAAGCCATAGAGACCATGGCAAATCAAGTATACAAAAAGCGCCAAGCTAAACGGATACGATAGACAGGACAAGTTGTAAGAATGCCGGACAACTATTCTGTAAAGATGGTATTTTCTTTAAAACCGCTAGAAATAAGATGACCAGGGGCGCAGTGAGCAAGATGGTCGGACTAGGAGCGAGATCTGGTGGAGAGTTCACGGTGTCCGAATTGGAGAATTGGAGAGCGTTGGCCCGCAACCGAATGCATTGGAGAAACTTTGTTCATCAGGCTTTGTCTTAGGACGGCTAGCCAACTAAGTAAAGTAAGTAAGTTCAGGAAGAGGAAAAGTATTTGGTCCTAGCGTATTTTTTTTGGATAGTTTCCAAAATTAACGCGGAACTCTCTACGGTAGATTGTGATCCCTTGCAACTTCCTGAACTTTTTCGGTTTGTCTTGCTAGATCAAGAGCGTGATGCAATGTATCAGGATCATAGTGCTTCGATTTCTGTATATTGATTTTCCTTGCACGTTTTTTCGTTTTACTGAAAACAAATTACAATTTTAATCAAAAACAGCGAATACTGTTGATCTATATGCTTGACCCATAATACTGGGAAAAGTTAATTTTGCTCCCAGTATTATGGGCTATTGTTTAACTTCGTATATTAAAGCGGAAAATGAATGACTAGGTGGTTTCACCGTAATTCAATGAATACATACCTATTCCTTCGATTCCCATCCATTTTGCGCCCAGACATAAAAATTTACGCCGCTATTCAGCTTATAATTCACTACCGACTTTTTATAACAACCGCAAAAATAACAACAAATCGACGGTCGATTGGAGCCTACTGACAGTTATCGGAAAACTAGGAAAATTAGCACATTAGAACTAAGTGTATTGCTGTCAAGGTTGAATATTAGTTTTCTATGTATAAAACTAACGTAAAGCATGGATTGGCCCATAATACTGGGTGGCCCGTAATACTGGGGTGACTGTATGAGCAAACAGAAGTTTTTAATAGCGCTAGCAAAGTGCTGAGTGGTGAAATAGACTTACCCTAAAAGAAATAACTCTTTTGTTTTGTAAATTCATTGTGTAACACCATTTTGAAGGCAAATAGATATAATTCGACAATAAATATCACATTAAGTATATAAGCTCTGATGCAATAGCATTTCAAAGTTGAAAATTTGCCTGATTTTGGTGGGTAATTCTTGGCTGTTTCGGGGTAAGCAAAATCATTCAAAAGTTTCAACATTATTTCTCATTTTTAACGCAGGACTTCTTCTCTCAGGAAGGTAGCTGGTGCAGGGGGTAATTCCAAAACAACTGAGAGATTTTGAACGCGAAAAGCTCTGCCAATTATAAATGGATTTTGATGATTTTCACACCAATCTATTTATAATAGATGCAGCAATTATGTAGTTTTTATTACTATTTCTATTTCCATTTCGAAAAGCTTCAATGTCAAATTCCCCATACATTTTCTTCGTGATTGCCTTACTTCACAGACAGGGACGACAATTAAACACGCCATCTTTTTAGTGTGGTTTCCTTTTACAAAAAAAAGGCAACAAAACTCTCCCGTCCCAACAGATCGAAGACTCTTTACGACGTTTAAACCTATATCAATTTGGATATCTGTGCTTACGAAGTACGCCTGAGTTCAAAGCCACCCCTTTTCTTCAATCAATTTTATCGTTTAAACATTTAACCTAGTCCAATTTGATGTCCTGAAAGGAAACAATTTTGTCAAAGTGTAAAACTACCCCTTTTCTTTAATTGAAGGTATATTTGTGCTAGTGACGTGACGCAGCAATTCTCAAAGCGAGAAAAATCAGCGCCTGTCTTATCCGAGAATAGTTTTTGAGTGTTTCATTTGCTGTTTTGCGTCAGTTAGTTGCTTGCAATTCTATACATGGTTTCAATTGTATTTCTGTTGCAAAGTATGCAAATAGCTGTAAAGTAGAGTGTCAAAAGGAATTAGTAGGATGCAGAGGACGTTAGCTAATTGATATTTTAACTGGGTCTCCTCATGTTAGTTGTAAGACAATTACACTTCAAATCAATCTATCAATCAATGGTGCTATCAACAATTTCGTGGGACTGGGACTGGGACTGGGACTAGGACTGGGACTGGGACTGGGACTGGGACTGGGACTGGGACTGGGACTGGGACTGGGACTGGGACTGGGACTGGGACTGGGACTGGGACTGGGACTGGGACTGAGACTGGGACTGGGACTGGGACTGGGACTGGGACTGGGACTGGGACTGGGACTGGGACTGGGACTGGGACTGGGACTGGGACTGGGACTGGGACTGGGACTGGGACTGGGACTGGGACTGGGACTGGGACTGGGACTGGGACTGGGACTGGGACTGGGACTGGGACTGGGACTGGGACTGGGACTGGGACTGGGACTGGGACTGGGACTGGGACTGGGACTGGGACTGGGACTGGGACTGGGACTGGGACTGGGACTGGGACTGGGACTGGGACTGGGACTGGGACTGGGACTGGGACTGGGACTGGGACTGGGACTGGGACTGGGACTGGGACTGGGACTGGGACTGGGACTGGGACTGGGACTGGGACTGGGACTGGGACTGGGACTGGGACTGGGACTGGGACTGGGACTGGGACTGGGACTGGGACTGGGACTGGGACTGGGACTGGGACTGGGACTGGGACTGGGACTGGGACTGGGACTGGGACTGGGACTGGGACTGGGACTGGGACTGGGACTGGGACTGGGACTGGGACTGGGACTGGGACTGGGACTGGGACTGGGACTGGGACTGGGACTGGGACTGGGACTGGGACTGGGACTGGGACTGGGACTGGGACTGGGACTGGGACTGGGACTGGGACTGGGACTGGGACTGGGACTGGGACTGGGACTGGGACTGGGACTGGGACTGGGACTGGGACTGGGACTGGGACTGGGACTGGGACTGGGACTGGGACTGGGACTGGGACTGGGACTGGGACTGGGACTGGGACTGGGACTGGGACTGGGACTGGGACTGGGACTGGGACTGGGATTGGGACTGGGACTGGGACTGGGACTGGGACTGGGACTGGGACTGGGACTGGGACTGGGACTGGGACTGGGACTGGGACTGGGACTGGGACTGGGACTGGGACTGGGACTGGGACTGGGACTGGGACTGGGACTGGGACTGGGACTGGGACTGGGACTGGGACTGGGACTGGGACTGGGACTGGGACTAAAAGTGCCTCTCGACCAGGGATGCCACGATTACTTGGACTCAATCCACATTCATTTGACAGTTCCGTCTCAGTCAAGCAAAATTTGACATTTATAGAATTAGTTATTATCTACAATTTTAGACTAATCTCAAGTTTTTAGTCTTGACCTTGAAATGAGGTCATACATATAAATTAATATTTTTTTGAAACGATGGTTCTACAATTGATGAAGGGATGGTAGGGGAAAGAAATGAAAATTTTTTGGTGAAGGGGGGGAAGAGCGGAAAGGAAGGGCGGGGGGTATTGGTAGCTATGCTTGACAAGTAGTCATTTTGACTCCTACCTTTTGTCCAATGCTGGAAGGTGCATGAGTCGAACCAAGCTATAATCTGAGATTATAACCGGATTCGAACCCACAACACCCGCCAGGACATGTGGTTCGCTGGTACTTGTACCTTTGAACCCAGTCCTTTGTACCTTTGAGTCCAGCGCCTCTATGGTTCAAAGGTACAACTACCAGCGAACCACATGCCCTGGCGGGTGTTGTGGGTTCGAATCCGGGTTCAGAGTTAATTATATCACATGCGAGCCACGTTTCCGTTAGTGCGATGACGTGATACAAAATTGTTAATGGACGGGCACGGTGAGGGTTAGGACAAGGCGAGGCTTCAGCTGGTTCTGTAGGACTAAGATTAACACCTACACGGGTACAAATTTAATCTCCTTTATGCGAAAAATGGCTCATGAATTCAAGAATCTAGTGTATTTTCATGTTATGATTATACACCATGAATAATATTCATGATTTCATACTATTCTTTATCGTAACGCAACCTGAGCGTTACTATTTTGCACGCGAAGTAGTGAAATCATGAATCTTTCAACTAAGAACCATGAATGAAATTTCTGGTAAGCAGAATTTTACGCATGAAATCATGCACTTCTGGATTAAAATCTCGAAATCACGATGACGCTATTTAGCTGTCAAATGACAAATCTGCCTAGTTTATTTACATGAACTTTTAACAAAAATCGATTGCTAAAAAGTCATGGTCGCTGTTTTTAATTTCTGGTTGTGTTTATACAGATTTTACCACTTATTTTGGTAGTGATTTTGTATTGATCCGACTGCGATAAGCGGATAAACAATACCCACACCAGTTCCCCGCGGAATAAAACGTTGATAAATTTCCGCGATACAAAGGTTGAGGATTGGGCTTAGATTGGACAATTTTTTTGGCAATATGTAGCATGCTACGTATGCCACGAATGCCACAAATTATGGTATATTGCCAGAGTTGCCTAGATCGTCCGATCGATCGATGGATTAGGAATTGCTTCAGAAGCGTCCGGAGCCGGACCAAACCTAGTTATTGCTATACTTGGTGGGAGATAGAATACTATCTACTGAATAGGTTGATCCTAAGCCGTCAAGCGACATTTAGACCAGATTCATCGCTGGTGCAGAAGCTATTGCCGGTTTCTTACGATATTCCTGTTGCTGCTGCTGCAAACGTCAATGGAGGGGTTTCCTTTTCTGCCTCCTTGACTGCATCGATGATGTCTACGCGCAGGTTCTTCTTTCATCACAACACTTCACTTGCGGCGTCTGGAAAAGCAGCCGTCATTGTCACCTCACCGGAACTGGCGCCATTAAAACGGACCGATCGGTTAATTTCTATATTCAGAATATCGGATATCATAACCTCAACCATGGAAGAAGATTTTTCATTATTCATCACTATAAATCACTTTTAACTCTTTTAACACACAGCCAAACTTTCGCTTTTTTTGCTTATTAGCGATGGGAAGTTCCCATTGGGAACTAAGACAAAAACTGCAGTTCTTTATTTAAAAGAACCGAATTGTCACTTGCTTTTAATTTACCAACAAATTTCACTGGCTGCTGTGACTTTAAAGACCCGATTTGACAGTTCGTGTAACGCTTGAAGCGATTATGAACAATATTCATGAAATACTTGTTATAGTTCATGATATTTGTCGGTTTACTGATGAAATCATGGGTCATGGTAATGATTTCATGAAATTTCAAGCTGTTTGTTTTCATGATTTTTTATTCATGAAAACAGAAACAGATTTCTTTCCGTGTACATGTCCATTGCCGGAGTCACTGATGTTGACGAGTGTAACGGGTTCAGCAGTACTGGCCGTAAAAAATCACGTTTTTTACCAGTGTCCTCAAACTGCCGAAATCTTATACCAGATGGCCATGTATCCAAACACATTGCTTTTGATTTCAGTTCCTCTGTCATCCCGACTTTGTAAGATACAAAACTAAGGGTACGTAAATCTTTTCCGCGAGGAACGAGTTTGATTACCGTAGCATCGTTGGTTCTTAAATTCGAATGCACCATATTCGTAACCGTTTCATCACTGACCTCCGGATGAATGTTAGACAGGTACAACCAAAACTTGTCGTTCCCTTGGCTAGCCGGTGCAGCAGCAATGTTGGATTCAGGATTACAAATTCCATTTTTATCACGTTCGTACGTTTTCTCTATCATCAGTCAGCGATGAACCAACATTTTTCCATGGTGGAGGATGCTCGCAGCTAGATCTTTTCCTAACCAACAGAAACGAAAAGGTCTTGCGATTTGGACAAGTCAGCTTTCCTGGGTTATCACAACATGATTTGATTTTTGTGTCAGTCGATTTTGTCGTTACACGGTCCTCCAGTTTGCGTACTTATCGAGACTACGCCAATTTAAATCCACATATCTTAGAAAACGAAATTCTGACTATCCCCTGGAACCATTTCTACGCGCTGGAAAACCCGAACGTTTCCATGGAATTTTTCAATGAACACATTAAAAGAGTGCATGATTTGTGCATCCCTCTTCGTGCTAGTACAAATCGCCGTCGCTATAATCCGTGGTTCACGGACAGTGTACGTCAGTCCCTGCTCGAGCGTGACTTAGCGTACAAGGATTGGCTGCAAGCTCCAACGTATTTGAAAGACATGAAGCGGCATCACTACAAGGCACTGCGAAATCGCGCTAACACGAAAATTACTCGAGCCAAGCAGGAGTATCTGAATCGTTTTTTGAACTGCAACACTCCGTCGAAAACCTTATGGCAACGGTTAAAGAGTCTTGGAGTCGGTAAGGATAAACACTCTGGGTCATGTGATTTCGATCCAGATGATGTAAATCGTGCTTTCTCAGCCAACTTTACAAACAGTTCCCGCCGGGGAGAAATACCCGTAAGCTCCGAATTAGGATCACCATACAGTTTCTGTTTTCAACCAGTGCACGACTGGGAAGTCGTCAACGCCATCTGTGACATCAAGTCGAACGCCGTCGGAATGGACGGCTTGCCCATTAAATTTGCGAAGATCATCCTACCGCTAGTCGTGCAACACATTACATATTTGTTTAATATGTTTATCGAGGGCTCCACATTTCCTGACTCTTGGAAACACGCAAAAGTTTTACCATTGAAGAAAAAGGCTCGTTTGAACGACATCAGTAATCTTCGACCTATCAGCATACTTTGTGCGTTGTCGAAGGCTTTTGAGAAGCTTCTTAAACAGCAAATGACGTTCTACATAGAAGGTAATGGCTTGCTAACGGACTATCAGGCTGGCTTCCGCCGGGGACATAGCATCAAAACCGCAGCTCTTCGAGTGTATGACGATTTAGCATCCATTGTCGATAAAAAAGGTTCCGGTATATTGCTACTGCTCGATTTCTCAAAGGCTTTGGATACAATTCCGCACAGTAAGCTACTGACCAAGCTGAGTACTCAGTTCAACTTTTCCTCCGCTGCCGTGAGTCTGATGAAATCGTACCTGCTTGGAAGACAACAGACAGTTTGCTGTGGTGATCGCTGCTCACGTTCCATGGAAGTGCCGTCTGGCGTTCCTCAAGGCTCAGTGCTTGGCCCATTACTTTTTTGCTGCCATATAAATGATCTGCCTACGGTGATAAAGTACTGTTCTATTCAAATGTATGCCGACGATGTGCAGCTCTATGTCGGTAAGCTTGGCCCTTGTTCGCGCGAATTAGTCAGAATGGTGAATGCTGATCTGGAACGAGTTGCGGATTGGTCACGACGAAATGAACTTCTTGTGAATCCAGCCAAGAGTAAAGCTCTATTCATCGCAAGTCGACGTCGTAGAGTCGGAGGTACCGATTTGTCAGCACCTGGACTTGTACTGGATGGTCAAAGCATCGAATGGTCAGAAAGTGCCAGCAACCTAGGTTTTATCTTCCAAAATGATTTGCAGTGGGATGGCCTGATAGCGCAGCAATGCGGAAAGATTTATGCTAGTCTACGAACGTTGTATTGCTGCACACCCTCCGCACCGACTGCCACCAAGCTGAATCTGTTCAAATCCCTGATCCTGCCGCATTTCCTGTTTGGCGATGTTCTGCACATTCGTCCCAGCGCAAGCTCCTTAAATCGTCTGCGTGTCGCATTAAACTGTTGCGTGAGATTTGTGCACGGATTGAGCCGCTATGACCATGTGAGTCACCTTCAGCAGAACCTCATTGGGTGCCCTTTACAATGCTTTTATGCTTATCGGTCATGGGTTTTCCTGAGGAATCTGTTAAAAACACAGTCTCCTAGTAATCTACACAGGAGGCTTATCCAAACCCGTGGACGCAGTTTGCAGAGTTTGGTAGTTCCAGCCCATAAAACACCAAAAATCTACGCAAATTCATTGTTTGTTCGAGGCGTGGTAAATTGGAATTCGTTACCGCCCGCTGTTAAACGATCATCGTCGGAAGCAAATTTCAAGAGAGGCTGCATCGACTTTTGGAACCGAGACTAATTTTATTTTTAATTCGAGGGAAAAATCCTGATAATGTAGTTGTAGTAGTATGATAGTTAATTAAGTTGTAAAATTGTGTAATAACTGTTGGTAATCGGAGGTAGCAAATTTTTAAAAGATTTATGTCTTAAGCTACTGGACAATGAATAAATGAATGAATGAATGAATGAATCATGTTGTCTATCAAAAACAGCAGTAATTGACAAAATAGCGATTGGCGACCATCTCATGTCTCTCAGAGGCCAAATTACCGGTTCCAGCTCCCGGCCAGGTTTCTTTTCTGATCCAAGCGCGGAACGGATTTCGAAAAAACTTGTCCACCAGGACAAATTGCAGTATTAGAATGATGTTCTAATTGGTTACTCTCGTTAAGTTTATTCTAAATGTTGAGGCTAATGCAGTCTAATCCATTCACTGGAAAAATAACATTTTTCTGAACCATAGTTTATTCTGCTGTCGCCACACCATTCCCGTACACAATGAAATAGTTTACTCCAACTGTCGGTAATGACCCGATACTGGAGAGAAAAAAATGACAAACAAAACATTAGCATGGTTCAGTTCTCATTAAACCACTTACATAATCCGGATCTTCTGTTCTTTTCCATTTCAGACCATGTGCGAGAGTTCCAGTGCGGGAAGTTCTACTATCGAACGTTTCACCTGGACGAGGAACGGGACTCTCTCTACGTGGGAGCAATGTAAGTATCATCCACCTTACACCATTCACTACCACCCACAACAACCCGCAGACGATCACCGGGAAATGTATACTATCAATATTTGGTGTTGCCTGACAAAACAACTGCTGCTTCGGTAACCAACCACGGCGACGACAACGACGACGATGACGTCGTCGTACACACATGTGCCATTCTCAGTTATTTTAAATACAGCACACATCACACTGCTCTTCCATCCACATCCCGTGCTAAGCCAAGCCACACGGCAAATGGCCCCAGCCGAGACGGCTGCTGCTGCTGCTGGCGAAAGTAATCCAGAATTGAAAAGGATTGTAAAAATTTTAATTACATAAAATAATTAATCCGCTTTGTTGTTGCGACGGTGGAAGGCGGCGCCTTGCCAAACCGCCGCCACCACCGCACCGCCCGGAGGCAATGCATGTGTAAAACCATGTCATTTCTCCGTACCCTCCAATGATGCCTGCTCTTACCTTACCCACCGTTCCCGCCAGGGAAGCTAGTTAGCTGTTTAGCTCGTGTACACTGCCGTCGCTGCTGTCTCATAATGTCTCGCAGCAGCTTTTGCGCCAGTTCGTGTCTCATTAAGGGGAAACGTGGGAGCTGCATGTATTCCATACATAGTTAATCTCATTCAACTAGGGTTACTCCGAGACGATATGGTTTGGGAAATTTAGAAAATTTTTATTAGTTCGTGTTAGACGAACGATTCGGGCATGGAATGTTTTCGATAAAATCAACACCAACAACACGGAGACGGACGGGTTAACTTTTTCGGGTGGTCTCCTTGCTTGCTTGATTGCTTACCAGGCAGGGCGAACAGAATGAACTCGGCACTGAATAATTTGCAAACAATGTGAAATCAGATTTGAATAATCCCACCGTTGGTACAGTTTGTCTTTTTCCTTATGTGCCATGTTATACCGTATAGCGTGTTTTCATCGGACTGTTATGTTGTGATGTGATGTGATGGCACAGGCTGGCATAGGCGGAGGTGTGATTACCGTGGTAGAGAAAAATCCTGACACTGTGAATGACGCATGAACACATTTAAATGCCTCACTAAGCGGAGCTCTGTGCTGGGCTCCCGGTTGGAGTTTATTATGTGATAAAACATGTGTTTTTAAGTTCGTTAGTTGGAATATAGTTTAGGTGTCAACTAAAGCTAAATATATTACCGTTGGATATGATTTCGTGTATGGAAAAAAATTAACACCAACCGATTTAGATGGAGAAGGAATGTGAAGACATATTTTTGTTTTATTCTATACCTACGAGTGTTTTCAAGAGAAGTTTTTAGAAAAAAATAATTCAGATATTACAGTTCAATCTTTCCTAAAGCCTTATTCGTTACTTACGCCAGGCATTTTACTACTGTTTACCCATTGATGTTATAGGTAGAACTATTGCCCACCATAGGCACTCAGGACGCAATATTTCACTTGCGAACAGTCTACCTTCCGTAAATTAAATTTGGTTTCATTTGGTTTTCTCTTCACTTATATTTATCCTTTAGGCGTCTAGACTTGATCTCTTTGTTTACCCTTCTCGCTATGACCGTCTGTGGTCTGATAATGCACGTCAGCAGGCTTCCATCCGCTCAAGTTGACCACAATTGAATTATAATCGAATAAAAAGAAAACCTTTGTCTTCACGCAATAAATTTCCTGCCGAAGTCAGTTCCGTGGAAAATTGATTTATATTGCAAATAGCTCTTCCAATCATCAACTGAGTTATGTAACTTTATTTTATAAAATATTTCCAAATGGATTTTTTTCCTGAAGATAACTCAATTCCATTAGATGGTAGCTTTCTTTGTCCGGCATCTCGATCTGCAGGAGAATAATACAATTGGCGTTGCTCGTTTGGATCCAAAGGAAAGTGATTCCTCGAATTTTGAATCCAAACATTGATCTAAACTTAAAGCATCGGTCATATGCCGTCGTTAATCGTTAGTTCTTCACCTAGAACTAAACTTTTGTAATACCCATTTCGATACCATAGAGCTTCAATTCGAACTTAATTTTCATGCATTTCAACATATTCTCAAATATATATGAATATTAATATTATACTAAGTGATTGTTACTCACTTAGTAGTACTAATAATTTGATCAATCATTATGTGATATTAAAACGGAAATTAGCAGCTAAAGTTAAAATGACCCACTGCTTCGCGTTTTAGTCTGGTGTACTGATCTTCCACCGCCTCGAATGTTCTGCCGACAGCATCCACGTCGTCGGCATTGCAGATAAATTAACTGGATTTATAGTAAATCGTGCCCCGCATTTCGATCGCCGCTTGTTTTATAACACCTTCAAGCGCAATGTTGAATAGCAGGCAAGAAAAACCATCTCCTTGTCGGATTCCCCTGCGAGATTCGAATGGGTCCGGCAATCCACCCGAGATTCTCGCATCGAAGCCATGATAAGTCTAGTATGCTAAACCGGAAAGCCGTTTTCGTCCAAAATTTTCCATAGCTCTTGTCGGTTTACGCTATCATATGCGGCTTTGAAATCGATGAACAGGTGATAGGTGGGGACTCGGAATTCGCGGCACTTCTGGAGGATCTGCCGCATGGTGAAGATTTGGTCCATTGTAGACCGACCCTCCATGAAACCGGCCTGGTAACTTCCCACAAATCTGTTGGCTGTTGGTGATAGTCGATGAAAGATGACTTGGGACAGCACTTTGTAGGCGGCATTCAGGATAGCGATCGCTCGGTAGGTCTCACAATCCAGCTTATCGCCTCCTTTGTAGATAGGGCAGTTAACCCCGTCTTTCCACTCCTTCGGTAGTCGTTCCGTATCCCAAATCTTGACAATCAGTTAATTCGTTCTGTTAGTTGACGCAGTTAACTCATTTATCGTAAAATAATAATGGCTATTGCAAGGACAACTCCGGACTTCCGGAATACAGCTAATATTTTTTTTATATTATCCCTCTGATGTGCTAGTTTTTTTCTCATTTTACATGTTTTTTTTTAAATTACGCACGAAGTAATTGTGTTAAATTACGCCAAAAAATAAATTAATGTATTAGAATTGATAAATTTGAGTATAATAAGTAGATATGAGTATATTTTAACTTAAAAAAAACTAGCAAGAACTTATAAGGGTTAAATTAAGATTTCCACCGAGTTCGCGGCGTTGTGCACCGGAGGGTTAATTTTTTTTTTTTTTTGAGAAAGTGAGGCACGTAGCTTGCCAGTGATGATATCGTAATATTATTTATCCCTTAAATTGTTTATCTAAATTTAATCAACAGCGCTATTGCTTCCTTGCCGATTTCACAATCACTTCCCATAGTCCTCCGAAATCGGGTGACCTTTCATACTTACATTTGAACGAAAGTTCGTCTTCAGTGCAACTACTAACGACGACCTCCTTATCAACTGTGATGACACAAACCTTTTAACCGCAGCTTGTCGAAACATCTGCCCAAAAATTTTATGATGCGCTCGTATCTACAGATAGCATAGCATAGCATAGACAGCCCTACGCACCATGGGTGGCTGATATGGTGTACCCGTAAGTACACCATACACCTGGCCATGTTCTTACGATTGTAGAAATGGGCACGTTAGTTGAGCACCTACTTTACGAGCATGCGTAACAACTATCGCAATCTTCATAGGTGTTCATGTACCCAGAAATATACGAAATGAATATAATATGAATATATAAAAATAACATGAAGTGGAGCATATATGAGCAAAAATAGAACAATCTCACCAGTTATCCGTGTAATGAAATATAATTGCGTCTTTTGAGTTTGCATCAGTGCACCTAATATCCAATAATTAATTTAATTCTTCATTCTGATACCCATGCGCATCATTTAAACTTGTCACGGCCAAAGTTTTCACTGTACAGTAGGAGGTGCTTGATGAGCTAGAACTAAACAAATTATTAGAATGATATATTAGACTTACCTGGTCGTGTGGCTTAGCCGTCTGCCCAACCAGTTCGCAGTTTTTAAATCAGGCAGCCGGGAACCACGCAGCATCTCGCCCCCTAGCTTACTATAGCTACTCAATAGAGCATTACCGGGTATGGCCGCGTGAAGGCGCTAAGTAGGGGCTTGAAATGGCAAGAGCTATGTTGATCGCTGTCTTGTTTGCCTTCCCCATTTCATACCCATGATGCGCTCGTATCTACAGATTTTCATAAAATCACAATAGAAATATGACGAAAATAGTATGAAAATATGACAAAAGCACGAAACAAAAATAACCACAAAAAAAATGCGATAAAACGTCGTTAAAAAATCAACAACACAGAAAACATGTATACAGACAAAGAAAAGATAGCAAAATAAATCAATAAAGTTTTGGTTTGGTTCTTTGGCAACGAAAAAATGGCAAAAAATCGATAAAAAGGCAACAACAAAAACCGTGAAACGACGACAAACGTCGATGAAAATATCTTCTTCTTATACATATATAAAAGTGAGCATGAGTATGTTTGTATGTTTGTATGTATGTTTTATCATAACTCAAGAACGCCTTGACCGATTTCCACCAAACTTGGCACACGTGTTCCTTGATATAAGGGAATCAGCACTGGGGGGTTGATAAGAGGAGAGGGCGGTTCGCAACAGGGGGGAGGCCATAACTCCGAAACAGATGGACGGTTCTTCATCAAACTTGGCACACATGTTCCTTGACATTAGGGTATCAGCACTGGGAAGCTGATAAAAGGGGGAATCTCTAACAAGGGATGGGGGGGGAGATGAAAATAATCAAAAGAGGTTGCATTTCTCTTGCATTTAAATCGATTGCAGTTGTACAACTGATTTTGAGAAAAAAGGGGGGTTCCACCGAGGATATGGTAAATAAACCTTTGTTTCGTTTCCATTACAGTGATTTTCGTTGAGCAAACCGATGCATAATTTGCTACGTGACAGAAGGGGGAGCTGACTAGCAAGGAAACCGACATGTAGGAGGACGAGGAATGTGATTTTGAATGTATCCCAAGCAACAACGTGAGTTTTATTGTACTCTTATGGTGGTTTTCATGACCAATTTTGGTCTTAAATACCATTATAAGAGTGTAATAAAACTCAAATTGTTACTTGGGATGTTCCGCCATTGCTCCGGAACTTCTGGACTGTTCTTCACCAAACGTCGTTTGTCATTTTGTAAAAGAATCAGCACCGGTGGGTTGACAAAAGAAGGAGACGGTCTCTCATAATGGGAGAGAAACGCTCAAATGGGTAAAGCGGTGCATTTCTCTTGCATTTGGAACGATAGCAGTTGTACAAGTTGTTTTATTTCTGGAAGGGGGAATAGGGTGGCCATTAAAAAGGCAAAAATTCAAAAACGTAAAAAGGCTTCGTGTCAATTTATAGAGATTACCGAGAAGAAGACAGATTTATAAGTGGTTGGGGGACAATGTGAGCGAAACAGATAAAGAGTGTAGACAAATTCAAATGAAAAAGAGGTTGTTTCTTGTCTTGCTTTATGAGAGTTTTTGTTACAAAAACAGATGTACAAGTGACTGAGTGACAAAGGGTCCCTGAGTGAGATCGGGCAATCAGCTAGTAGCAAAAAATTAAGAAAAAAACAAGCAAATGATGACGAAAAGACGCCAAAAGACCAACAAAAAGATGACAAAAACAGCAAAACCTAGCCGAAATGACACAACATTCTAAAAGCAGAGGCCAAAAATACGAATGAAAAGAAGGCAAAAAGGACCACGAAAAGACAACAAAAACACAACAGAGAGATGACAAATGATGACGAAAAGGTATCGAAAAGACAGCAAGAAAATGTAAAAAGACGTCAAAATAACAATTAAAAGACAGCGAAAAGACACCGAAAGATGATGAAAATATGACAAAAAAGTGATGAGTAATGAAAAGGCAATAAATATAGTACAAAAAATCAAAATACGACGATAGCGAAAAGATAGCGAAAAAATACCAAAGAAGCCCCAAAAACTGAGAAAAAAGACATCAAAATTCACGAAAATACTAAATATATGAAGAAAAGGGGTACCTCGATTAAAAGATAGCTATTTGATAAAAAGCGGCTGTCGATTTTCCCTTAAATGGTTCGAAACAGTAGACCCCCTTTCGTCATGAGACCCGATAAAAAAGTAGAATCTTTAGCAAACCTTGACATCTACAGTAATGTTCCGATTTTATCAGCCCCATGTTGAATTTGGGCTGACAAAATGGGGATACTGACAAAATCGGGAAATTTTTTTCAAAATTCAAGACTTGCAATATCGAAGACTTCTACTAAAAATTAAAATTTTAACCCTCAATTGGTCAACCGAAGGCTCAATGAACCTTTTTTGGTGCGCATTAGCTTTGAGCGGGAAAAATTGGTTTCAGGATTATCAAACCTTTGGAAGAGTTTCTTAAAATTAAAATTTCTGTCGTCCAGCGGAATTAAAATTTTGATTAATCCCCCTAAAAGTGCAATAAAAAAATTATTTTTCTTCAGTTTTAATATAACACATTGATGTGTTTTACAAAGTTTTACAGCATATTATTACAAGAAATGTTGCTGAAGACAGTAACCTTCTATCTCTTTGGCAACGATAGAAAAATCCTATTTCTCATAAATGAAAAATCGTTAAAATCAGTTTTTCTATTTTAGCTGTTTTGTAGTTGTTGTATGACTTTTTCTTGTTTTACAAAGTTATACAGATAGCAAAAATACACAATATTGCTGAATATAGTACACCTCTATCTTTGCTTGTTCAGGAACTATTAAACTTTTACTATAAAAATACCCTAGTTTTGACCCCGAATAATCGCTAGATGGCATCATTTTATTCAAAAAGTCTCCCCAGCGAATCGGAATAGTTTCAAGCAGGCTGAAAAGTTCTATAAATCATATCTAAAAGCACAAAAGTTAAACAAAATTTATACGCTGACAAAAACGGGATAAAAAGCTGATAAAATCGGGGGTAGATAAAATCGGGAGCTGACAAAATCGGAATGTTACTGTATATCCTGCGATATTTCCTAAATTTGCAATGGAGCAACTAACAAATAGTATGGTTCTACAAAGAAGAAAAACAGGGCTTGCAAAAGCAGTGAAATTTTTTTATTGCATTTCATGAAAAAATCACCGTTTTCGCAATGAACCCACCAACTCAATTGCATTTTAGTACCACCATTGGAAAGCTAAGAATGTTATAAGAAACTATCATAAAATTAGGTGTGCATTGGCGTTAACTAAGTGAAACAACCAATTGTCTATAAGCAAGGTTCACAATTCTCATGCAGCATTAAATCTTGCTACAGTAAGGCTGTGCGAAATTTCGTGTTTACCGAAATTTAACGAAATCGTACGAGATTTACCTTAGATGTTATGGTAGGTCACCATTAAACTATAATTCAATTTATGGTTGATATCATTTGGTTTCGTTAGCTTTCGGTAAAGACGAAATTTCGCGAAATCTCGCTCAGCCTTATGCTACAGAAAATTTATTGTTTATTGAAGTAATTCTACTGCACAAAGAAAATAATGAATGCTTCGTAAAGCATTTAAAATTAAAATTAAAATTAAATTTAAAATTGGTGCGCTCGTGACAAATAAGGCAATTTTATGATAAAATCTAATATGGCGGCCCAATCCAAGAATCTGGACCAAGATGGTTGCAGATTTGTTTTTTACTTTTACTTTTTAAGCGCTATGCTTCCTTTTTACAAATGAAAGGGATTTTTGAAATGTGTTTACGTTCAAAACGTTAAAAAAAAACGTTTTTGACACCCGAATAATCGAGTCCAACCTGTATTCTCAAATTAACAACTAAACACACACATTGTGCTAGACGCATTGATTAAAATAATAATCTGTAGAAATTTGAGAGCATTTGCTGAAACTGAGGGTGCGTAGAATTAGGAACCATGCGCAAAATTAGAAGCGCCTAGTCTTGATTTTTCACAAATTCTGCAGTCCCAAATTTCTATCATGGATTGTAAACCAGCATGTGATAGTTGCTTATGATGATGTTTTACTAGGAGTTTTGTTAGCGTACATTAATGCAGTAATATAATGTCCAGTAGGTTCCAATTGTAATTGATGAACATTTGATGATGTTCGATGAAGGAAACCCTGTAATTATCACTGTGTTGACCTCTCTGCACGGCAGCACAATGCCGAAAGAAATAAAATTTGTCACTTTCAGTCGCAATTCTCGGCCGGGTTCTGGTATCTGGTAATATTTCAGTTCCGTATTACTTTATTTGGTCGGCGTTAAATCAGACCGGACCAAGTCGCAAAATTAAAAAAAAAAAGAGTTAATGACAGCAAACGATCAAGAAATTTCTAAGCTACATTTTGCTCGAATCAGACTACATAAATATTGCAAACAACCAGAGTTATGAGATGATTTTGAACGATTAACAGCTTTAAACCATACAGAGCAGCAAACTTTGAACGCGTTTTTCTCGAAATCAGAGTTTTGTCACTGGGTTCGGTCTGACTTAACACCGACCAATTTGACCTTTAAAGTGCCGTATCCTGAGGAAGAATGGTATGGAAAATTAACCATCAAAGGCATTTTAATGAAATTTTGATGAGCCTTTTTATTTGAATGAATAAAGGATTGGCAATAAAATGGAGACGCATGATATACTACTTCTTTTAAATTACAAGAAAACAAAGTAATACAACAAGTGAGACAAAATAAAAAGAAAAAGTTTTTACCGCTTTTTGGTCATTGTGTGAAATTCTACTTCTGTTTCGTGCTAGAAGCGCTAACACTCATATTTAAGCCAATTTAATGGAAATTACAAAAATTTTAAAAATAGTGTGCAATGTCCCAATGGCATGCCGAGGTCCAGAAGACCTAAATCTAATATTACCTGCTGAAACAGAAAACTTTGTTGTAAAGTAGTTAATCTCTAACATTGTTTATATCTTCTTCATGGTCAGTGTAATCCAACATTTTCAAGTCGTGCATAATTGACGATGTTGTGCAATAGTAGCTATCTACGAAACCAAAAACTAAGGACGATCGTTTCATTTTTCCTACCTAGCAGCACTTCGCTTTATCTCATCTCTATTTGATCCGCGCTTTATCCTATCAACTTCGAAATTGCTCTTCCGAACATCACATCCTGCAAAACAATTTGGAACCAGCAAACCCGCTCGTAAAACACGACCGCGGCAGTTGATTAACCCGGGTCCAATACTGCCACGAAACGGCAGCCTGCAGCAGCAGCAGCACCAGCGATGCAACCACGCCACTAGCGCCAGACAATTAAATTTAATGCAATCAATTGTCGGAGGTTGCAATATTACTGCACGGAACGTGATGCACTTGAAATTTCGTTTCGTTTCATTTTTTTTCCTCTGCTTTCTGCTTTGGGCAAATAATCCACGAGTCGGAATGCTGCTGCTGCTGGAGCTCAGCTACGGATTCCGGGTGTGGAGCAATCCAGTACGTGTCTTCCGGACGTCTAAGTAGAACCCCCCCGCCCCGGCCCGGTTTCTGGACGGTGAAGGCGAAAATAAAGAGAATTTATTGCACAGAAAACAGCAACAATTACAACCGATCCCGCGCGCGATGTGACGGCTGTTTTGGTGCACATCGACTGGCGAAATCGGTGGCGTTCCGGCCGTCCAGAATTAGGAGTATCCTAGCTAAGGCTGGCAGGTTGTTTAAGCTGCTTTCGGATCCTGACCACGTTCCCGGTACGAGTCTGCCGAAACACACGACTAGCGCTTAATTTCTCGAATTCGTAGGAAATTTTGCTCAAGTGGTCATAAATCTCTTTTCGGACGACTTCGTCTGGGGCATTTTGTTTAGTTTCGTTTTCACGTACGGCAGATTAACACAGTGTAATAAAAGTTTTGTGCATTTTTGATGACTTTTTGCTACTGTTTATCGATGTGAGCTGATCGGTTCTGATCGGCAGCAGTTGTTTAGTGTTTCCATTTATTCATGATCAAATATAATAAAAACCAAAAAATTATTATATTTGTCTAAAAATTCACGAAACGGTTGTAATTGTTGCTGTTTTTATTTCTTTAAAAAATACCTATTAAATTGAATAATTAAAAGACTGCTTATGGATTCGTCTCTTCCACTTCGGCAACCCTCATCCAATATTCAACTGTTGCACAAATTAAGTCGAAACAGTTAAAAATAAGTCCAGTCATAGTCACCGGAATGGAAACGTACCGTACCATCGACCAGCAAAAAACAAAACAAAAAAAAAAGAAATAACCTTCATGATGAACTCGACCGAAAGCATGCGAAGTCCAATCCCGTTTTTTTTATTTGATTACTGTCTTTCTGCCATTTTCCCGGTACGGATAAAAGTTTTCGGACAGCTGCCTCCGAATTTGACGGTCATTGGTTGTGAACAGGACCGTTTCCCCGAACGGAGTGTGTGTTCGTGGTGTGACCTGCTGCTGCTGTTGCTGTCGACATGTTGAAAATCATTAGCCATTTTGGTTCGGTGAATTACCCTCCGGATCGTTTGTTACCGCTGCCTGTTAAATTATTTAACCAATGCCGTACGGTGTCGGAATGCTGAATGTCCTGATTTCGTTCGTGTAGAGTTAGTGTGCGGAAGAAAAAAAAGAAACTTTAAAATAAAAAGATCTCAGGGTTGCTGCTGACAGGACTGCTGAGCTGCTTGACTCTAGGTTAAACGCCCTCCGGACAAATCTGGACGAAACTATCCGAAGTTGTTATACGGTTGGCTGCCTTCGACTTTCCCCTAGACCAGTTTTGTACAACCATCAATTAACTTTGCCAGATTTATCATCTTGAGAAATCGGAAACTTCCTTCCGGTTCATCTTGAGCTCGACGTTCGTTCTGGCTTTCAGCGAAAACAATCATCCAATCATGACAAAGCCATCCATTAGACAAGAGAGTGAAAAGTCAGTCAGTTGTGAAATAAATGATGCAAATTATGAAGACCCCATTTAGAATACCCCAACGCACACACACACACGCAACTTGCAGTATATGTGGGTTTATCCAAAGGCTTTCAGCAAAATGATGAAATAACTCGTTCCAATTATTGGCGGGCGGCCGCACGCCTTGATGTGGGTTCCTACTGCCAGCTCGGAATGCATGATTTGAATCGCGCACTGACAAATCAATTGATAAGAAACGAATGATATTTCCATCTTCACTTTGCCACGGCCAGCTGTTGGCGCGGCATCCGCCAGTGGCAGAATTTATTTGTGAAAATAGCGGAAAATTCAATTATTTGTTTGCTCGAGTTGAAGTCCTTCGAGGCGATGGATTACGAGCGGCGCCGGCGAGAGGGAGCGACGCGCGGCGGCAACTGAAGGCGAAAGTCGAAACACAAAATTTATGGCATTTTCCGATTTGTGAACATAAATTTTCTTTTTCCCTAGTTAGATTGTTGCTGGTGGTATCCGCGACGCACCCCACCATAAGCGGGAGGCTTTGCACCAACGAAAGCTTCCGCACGAATGTGTGGGAAGAGCATTTTATGTATTCAGAAGCTAATCGACTGTAAAACATATTTTAATTCACTCAGTTGGAACTTTCTTTTTCTCGGGCCGGTTCGCATTTCCCCAATGCTTTTCGATTGAAATGGGACCCAATCTGTGTTTGTCAAAAATCGACTGCTGCCGACGCTTGGTTATGGCATCATCGGTGCCACGGCCTTTACGCGCCGTTGTCTGCTGGGCCGTAAGCAAGTCCTTTGTTCCGTGTCCTGCTTCTTCGGGTTTTATTATCTTCGTGTTTACACACCCCAATTGGCAGAAATAAATTGATTCGGTTCCAGTTTGCTGCCCATTCACCCATTCCAGCGTAGAATTTTGCGCTTCCTTCCGTTCCGTTCCGGGATGGGAAGCTCAGCGACAAACACTCCATCGATCGAAGCTGGAGCTCCCTTGCCAGGCTACCAGGCAGGCATGATTCATCACAATAGATGGAAGATGATTTTTTGGCGCATTCTGCTTGATTTTGTTTAAATAGGATCGAAATTCGTTCACCGAGATTCGTTGACCAAATACATTAGACAGCGCCATCCAACCGTGACCGACCGCTGCTGCTGCGCTATACTGAGATGCTGCAAATTACTGACGCATTACCCGGAACAAACGAAAGCAGCAGCAAAAGCTTTTAGTGCAAGTAAACTGCACAAGAGATTGTTTTCCATGGTGCTGACCAGAACAGTGCCAATCATTGCCGGTCAGCGAGGATTTATGGTACCTTCTCTGTTTCCAATGGCAGTGAGAGTGGAAATTTTCCGCACTTTGGGAAGTTTGTAGAGCACAATGAAATTACAGTTGTTTTGGCCGTGAACGGTCAAAAAGTTATGTGAACTTTAATCTGACAAATTTTCTCAATTTTATTTATTATTATTACACAGTAACACGACGTTCAAAAACTGGCATTTTCTAGTTTTTGGAGGTCAATATTAACGAACTCTCTAGTTATTTTCGTTTAAGAAAATAATTACGAACAGAGGGCTCAGGTTTCTACCTTGCGGAATTTTAAAACAAGTACAGAAGTAGTTCGAACCAGTAGAATCAAAATTGACACATCTACTCGCACGCACAGAAACCTCTACAGTTTATACACATTCGTTTCGCATTTGGTGGGGTTCTATATGTGCTCTATGTTCTGTCTAACCTACTAGAGAGAGCTGAATATTAGAACATTTTCGGTTTTGAAGCGATTTCGGATATTTTTCCGATGCAAACAAATCGCACATGCGTGTATCAGTGAAATTCGAGAAGAAAAGTTGGCAGTATGAAAGGCCTTTCTATCATATGCTCTACTGGATATATTCAGTTTCTCCAGTAGACACACCGTTGAATGCGCGATAGAGCTATACGTAAAATCCCTACTGCTTCTCTAGGTAGAAGGTAGAGTGGTAGAGCAGCAAAAGTGCCTTATATTGTACACTCAGCCAATACAGTCTCTATGCTTTACGCTTTTTACACTACCAAAATAGCTCTATAGAGGACACCTGGCTTAAGAAAAATACCTTTAAAAATTTACGCGAATTTTAAAGCTGCAAATTTTATTTTATTCGTCATTGTGCTGTCGTGCAGAGAGGTGCTTAACATAGTGATGATCGCTAGTTTCCTTTTGTCAAACAGCAGCAGTCGCACTCGCCAGTTGCAATTAAAAACTGTGAAAATTATATTCATTTATTTAAAAGTAGGACATTGTGATGCACGTTGCATTCCTCTCAAGAAATATCAACAGAACACTAGGAATTGTACTGAGCGACACCACTAAACTTCGTGATTCCCTTTTATCATACGTCACTGGTGATTACAAACAGAATGATGTGATCGACATTGGTATCGTGAAACTAATCTTTTGATAAATCCGAGCAAAACTATTGATTTATTTGAGCATTTATCCAAATTATTTCCGGTACTTATGTCATGTGATGTGAATTTGATATCTGTGCTTGGGAAGTACGCCAGAGTGCAAAACTACCCCTTTTATTCAACCGATTTTATCTTTATACATTGAATTTAGTCCAATTTAATGTCCAGAAAGTGAAACCTCACAGAAAAGTGAGATGGTTTTTTCGTTTTGTGAGATGCAATTATTTATTCGGAATTGTTGTCTTGTGCGGAAATAGGGTTGAAGGGATATTTGTGCATGTGAAGTAACGCAGCAATTCTCAAAGTGAGGAAAATCAGCGACTGTCTTATCCGAGAATAGTTTTTAAGCACTTCATTTGCTGCTTTGCGTCGGTTAGTTGCTTGCAATTCTTTAAATTGTTTCAATTATATTTATGTCAAGTATGTAAATAGCTGTAAAGTAGAATATCGAAAAGAACTAGTAAGGTGCAGAGGACGTTAGCTAATTGATATTTTAACTGGCTGTCCACATGTTAGTTGTATGTTAATTATACTTCAAATCAATCTATCAATATGAATGGTGCTATCAACAATTTCGTGGAAATTAATGAATGCGAATCAGTGTTGTAAATGATAACCCAGAATAGTTATTTATTTTTTCGGTTTAACCGTAGCTGTAAACAAGCTCCTTAAGAAAGCTAAATTCGTCAACTGCATACCAGTTACAAGCCAGTTACTTGAAGCTGACTAGCGCTACAAGTCTTGCAAAAATTGGCAAAATGAAAATCATCACCAATCATTAGAAAATGTATAATTGTCGTCCGATGTTGTAACTGGTAATGGAACTACAAACTCTAAAAAACTAATTTATTTGAATTGAATTATCAATTATTGTCGAATTGTACCCGTAGTTCTTCGTGAACCCCTCATTCGTTCCTCTAGGTACAGACCTCTATACTTTTCATAGTTTCTCAGACAACTCTTAAACCCAGGACCTTAAACCTCGCAGGACAAATATTTGGCATGAAAATGAAAATGATTTCTTGAAAAAGCTTTAAAAATAAAAGCCAAACGTCGGAGAGTAACTAAAAATTTGTTACGATTTTGGTTTGACTACATACGCCATTTCCCAAAAAAGCTACAAATGAAAATAAATATTATGAGCAATTACAGAACAATATCATTTTGAAAAAGTTTTTCGCAAAATTACCCATGGTGGTGGAAAACTCCAAAAAATTGTTGAAAAAAACATGTCAGAAAGTGAAGTACAGTGAAAGTACATGAAGTTTGGACAATTAAAAACGAACAAATAATGAAGAACACACAGAGAATGAGGAATGAAGAATGAAGAATGAAGAATGAAGAATGAAGAATGAAGAATGAAGAATGAAGAATGAAGAATGAAGAATGAAGAATGAAGAATGAAGAATGAAGAATGAAGAATGAAGAATGAAGAATGAAGAATGAAGAATGAAGAATGAAGAATGAAGAATGAAGAATGAAGAATGAAGAATGAAGAATGAAGAATGAAGAATGAAGAATGAAGAATGAAGAATGAAGAATGAAGAATGAAGAATGAAGAATGAAGAATGAAGAATGAAGAATGAAGAATGAAGAATGAAGAATGAAGAATGAAGAATGAAGAATGAAGAATGAAGAATGAAGAATGAAGAATGAAGAATGAAGAATGAAGAATGAAGAATGAAGAATGAAGAATGAAGAATGAAGAATGAAGAATGAAGAATGAAGAATGAAGAATGAAGAATGAAGAATGAAGAATGAAGAATGAAGAATGAAGAATGAAGAATGAAGAATGAAGAATGAAGAATGAAGAATGAAGAATGAAGAATGAAGAATGGATAATGGATAATGAGAAAAAAATGAGAAAATATATTGTTACAAGAGAAAAAACACAAAATCGAGAACAAACGATGGTGAAAGAGAAAATAAGAATAAATAATAGAGTAAAACCATTTGAAGGTTGTAACGTAAAAGTAGATTTGAAAATGAATAAATTATGCTTATTGAAGGATTAGGACGGATGAATGGAAATTGGAAAATAAGCTTTATAAAACTGAAATTGAAGATTGAACCACAGAGATTAAAAAATCATAGAGATGATTAAAAAATAAAACATGAAGATTGACGAATGTAGCAATTAATAAATACAGAAAGATAACGAACAAAACAAACATGAAAACAGATTGACTAGAATTTCTTTCTTGATCTTATCGACAGAAGTGCATCTTTGCTAAGGTCTGCAGGCTTCCTCAGTATCTGTTTCATTTTCTCCTTCTTTTTCCTTTTTTCTTCAAGTGTGTTCTTTTCACTATCTACAAAATGCTATAAAGTGAATATAACGAAACGAATAATGAAAATTAAAGAAAATTAAAGGACGGAAATGAAAATGGAAGAACAAAACGAAGAAACAAGAAACAAGAAACAAGAAACAAGTAACAAGAAACAAGAAACAAGAAACAAGAAACAAGAAACAAGAAACAAGAAACAAGAAACAAGAAACAAGAAACAAGAAACAAGAAACAAGAAACAAGAAACAAGAAACAAGAAACAAGAAACAAGAAACAAGAAACAAGAAACAAGAAACAAGAAACAAGAAACAAGAAACAAGAAACAAGAAACAAGAAACAAGAAACAAGAAACAAGAAACAAGAAACAAGAAACAAGAAACAAGAAACAAGAAACAAGAAACAAGAAACAAGAAACAAGAAACAAGAAACAAGAAACAAGAAACAAGAAACAAGAAACAAGAAACAAGAAACAAGAAACAAGAAACAAGAAACAAGAAACAAGAAACAAGAAACAAGAAACAAGAAACAAGAAACAAGAAACAAGAAACAAGAAACAAGAAACAAGAAACAAGAAACAAGAAACAAGAAACAAGAAACAAGAAACAAGAAACTAGAAACAAGAAACAAGAAACAAGAAACAAGAAACAAGAAACAAGAAACAAGAAACAAGAAACAAGAAACAAGAAACAAGAAACAAGAAACAAGAAACAAGAAACAAGAAACAAGAAACAAGAAACAAGAAACAAGAAACAAGAAACAAGAAACAAGAAACAAGAAACAAGAAACAAGAAACAAGAAACAAGAAACAAGAAACAAGAAACAAGAAACAAGAAACAAGAAACAAGAAACAAGAAACAAGAAACAAGAAACAAGAAACAAGAAACAAGAAACAAGAAACAAGAAACAAGAAACAAGAAACAAGAAACAAGAAACAAGAAACAAGAAACAAGAAACAGCAGAAAGCAAGAAAGCAGAAAGCAGAAAGCAGAAAGCAGAAAGCAGAAAGCAGAAAGCAGAAAGCAGAAAGCAGAAAGCAGAAAGCAGAAAACAGAAAGCAGAAAGCAGAAAGCAGAAAGCAGAAAGCAGAAAGCAGAAAGCAGAAAGCAGAAAGCAGAAATCAGAAATCAGAAAGCAGAAAGCAGAAAGCAGAAAGCAGAAAGAAAGCAGAAAGCAGAAAGCAGAGAGTAGAAAGCAAAAAACAGGAAACAAGAAATCAAAATTGAAATTAATAAAATAAGAAATAAATGTTGACACTCAATAAGCGAAATATCAGAAAATAAAATCAAAAGCCGAGCATCAATACCAAAAAATCCTGTACCAAAAATTGGAAATCAGCAAACAAAATTCAAAAATCAAGAAACAAAATAAGAGAAAAATAGTATTCATAGGGCAGATATCAAACATTGGCATTATAAAGTCAGAAATTAAAAGTCTGAGGTTGAATAATGAAAATTCGGAAACATCAACCAAAATTCGAATTTAATAATCAATCAAATTGAAAATCAACAATGAAAATCATAAATCGAGTATTTAAAGCGATAGAGTAAGGAGGGGGAAGAGTACGATGGGGGTAAAAGTGCGATTCAATGATTTCTTAGTGCAGATTCCGATTAAATTGACTACAGTGGCATGGACGGATGACTACTTTGACAGCTTGAATCTGTCATAAACATTTGTTGTTTACGAAGCATGGCTGTTGAGTTGTATGTAAATATTATTTTATAGCGGTTTTGATGTAATATTTCGCTATACGGAAAATACGATATGAACAGGAGGATAATACTAGTTGAAAAATGCAGCAGTGTTTTACATCATTCGCATATCTCTTCTGAAAATCCGGTACAAAGAATTTACAAAATATATTTCGCTTTTCCATAATTTGGTCAAACCCAGTTAAGCGCCTAGGGGGCAAAAGTGCGATTCACGGACGGGGCAAAAGTTCGATTCATGATCGAGGTAAAAATACATAGGTAATTATATACAGTTTTAGGCACTATATTAGAGTTACTAGAAATGGAAGATCTGCTGTGTGCTCTGCATCTGCTGGTCGAAGGAAAACACTGTTTATCCGCTGGCGAAACAAGAAAAAAACGTTTGGTAAAGTTTCGATCTGACGGAGGCTGCAACACGCCAGCGAAAAATAGCAAAGGTGCAAATTGAGAATATTCCTTACCGAAACATATCGCAGATTGAAGATGTTACGGTTTTGTTAGCTACTGCTGTGGTAATTTCATGGATTCAAGCTTCGCACTTTTGCCCCGCTAGTGAGTTAAAAACTCTCCACCGAGTCTATAGAAAAAGTGGGCGCATGGTTGTTTGCACAGTTATACAAATTAATTCTAGTGAAACATGACTTATCGAACAAATTGTTTCGAATTTACCTTCCAACAAGAAAAATTTAAATAAAATTTAGCTCCGATGAAGATTTAGTAACTATATTGATGCCAATTATTCAGTTATTTTATTTAGATTTTAATTAGTCTTAAGCATCCTTACCTCTGCCGTAATAATATATAACCATCAAGTTTTGTATTGTTATTAGGTCATATCTTTGACCAAATCTCTCTCACAAAAACAAATACATAGTTACGAAAAATCATCTAACAAATCGTTTTCCTCCTCTCCTTTCAGGGACCGAGTCTTCAGGTTGAATCTGAAAAACATAAGCATGACATCTTGCGAGGTAAGTACAGCGCATTTAACGGACATCCAATCTCAATAGAATTGTACCCCCTCTAAACACAACAACGCCGCAGTAAGTTCACAAGCACTGTCAGCCATCATCGCCGCAAAACGGTCGGAAAAGCAATTCCCGGGCCAGGGATCTTCCGAACTGTGCAGCTCCACCTGCTGCGCTGCAGCATCGAAATAACATCTCTATTCAACATTTCCCTTTTTCGTTCCGTCTCGTCTATCCCCAAAACGAACTTGATTGACTGACTGACTGACTGGCTGACTAGCTCCTCCAAGCTCCACAAGTTTAAATCATCGAATCCATTTCGGACTGTGGTCGAACGATTCGGATTCGGTGATTTTATTGACCAACAACAATCGAGGATATAAGGCACTCCACTCCACTGTGTTTTCAGTGTGGCAGTCGATTCTGCTGATTTCCCCTGTTGATATGTCAGAGATTCGATACATTCTGAGTCCCGTGCCCGAGCTTGAGAGCATATGTATTTATTTTTTCCTATTTTGCGGCATGTTGATCGCTATTTTCACTCGTATATCGAAACGTTACTTGCTGTATCTGGAAAACATGAAGAGAGTGTGAAGTTTACACGCATGAAGTGCGCTAAATAGAAGATAAGTCCCGGATTTGATATTGCGAAACAGCTATCTTTGCTCCAATTGAATGGCGAAAGCTGAATTTTTCTTTTTCGATTTATACTTGGAATAGGATGGGAGGAGTCCTAATAGCACTCAGAACCAGCGTGTTATATGTTATGTTCTGCTGATGCCTAGACGGTTTTGGATTGCGGAAGAAAATCATATTCACTGTGCCCGAGCCGTAACTCGTAAGGGCGACACATCTTATGTTGCAGTGCGGTGTTAAATTGATTACGAGTGCTTATGCTTGACTGAGTGCCGATTTTTGGTGCGAGGCAGTTGAAGTTCATTGCTGTGGAAATGGGAAAGATAACATCTTATCCTATGAATACCGAACAGAGGACAGTAAACGATTCGGAGGGTCGTGATTTGAAACCTTAAGAGCTCGTGTCGGTGGAAAATGTTTGTTGATCGAAATTTTCTCGATAAAATCATAGACCCTGGTATGGTTCTTGAACAAATTACGTTCATTGTGATACAAGTTCCATACAAGGGGACATGCCAGTCGTCATCTGATTAAACATTAAATTTTTCCTAGCCTAAGCCCCAAGCATAAGTTTACAAAACTTCCCATCTAGGATTGCACCCTATTGACGTCTTCATTTAGAGCAAACTAACCAAAATTTAAAGCTTAATGAAACATAAATTATCCATTGTTTTTGTGTGACTTTAAAAGCTGATATTACTGTGTTTGTTTTCGTTCGTTACATCAAAAAGTATAATGAAAAGAAATCACGGCCAACCACGGGCTCGGGACGCACGTCGGGCAAGGCCTTGTGTGCGGGGGAGTTGAGCGAAAAAAAGGCACATCAAGCCATAAATACCAATTTCAAAATCCCCAAAAATCGGCCGCTTCAGTTCCGACGGAGTAACCCCTCGCCGCGTGGACCGGCCGGCGACTGGCGACGTCAGTGGCTTTGGCTTGACGCTCTTCCAAGGGGCGGTGCAAATATTTGAATCATCTTTTATTTATGAAATGCGTCTTCCGCTGTAATATATGTGATTTAGTCCTTTTTGCTTTCATCTCCGGCGAGCAAAAGCCGATTCGCTACTATTTGCTTAGCGTATGATTTCCATGCTTTGGATGGTAAATACGATTTGTGTTGGGGGCGGTACAATAGCATGTTTTCTTTGGATCACAAGCCCAGACGCCGACGTTAAACCGGCGGCGATGCGATGGCGGTCCAATCGCCGGAAGGCGCCTTTATTCTCTCGGCATGTGTTGTTACGCAGTGAGGTTTGTCCGAGTCGAGCGATTTTCAGCAAACCCACAGCACAAAAAAAAAGTGATTGAAAAGAACGCAGAAATGCTTCGATACCGAAGTACACTGTGTATAGCTCTAAAGTGGTTCTACCAGATCGCCCAACCCTCGGGCGTTGCCCGAAACATCATTTAGCAATAAACACATCAAAGCAAAGGGATTTGCTGACAAAAAAGCAAAAAAGTGGACCCTTCCTTAAGACGCCTCGACGGATCCTTCCGAGGGAATAAATAAATGCGTGCATTCGCTTTTAATTTAAATGCTGTTCAAATATTATTCTATTATCTCGCAAATGCGTTCGGAGTTTGTGCGTTTGTGAGTTGTACGGATTAGGGTGTACGGTACGGCCAGATTTGCCCCTTCCCTTCCTGTCTTGAGAACAGATAGGGCATGTCGTCGTCTGCTGCTCCCCTGCGCTTGGTTTTTCTCGTTAGCCGAGCCAAACCAACGCAATGCGGCGGCGGCGGCCGTGCGGGGACATGTTGTGATCAAACAGATAGCCGGATAATAGGCTTGAACTCTCGACGACACTGACAGACAGGTCCCGGATATCGTGTGACGTTGAGAGGGTTTTATAGACTGGGATGAACCGGATCGGGTGCCTTTTGCGCTTTAAAAAAAACCCCGTCGCTTCCACACTGAATGGGCAAAGGCGCAAAGGCATGTCAAGCCCGATTTTGCGCTTTTTGAAGGGTGACTGTGGGCTTTGATAATCAGGCTGGATTAACACAGTCATCAAGATGTAATGTGCGTTTTGTTTGATAAACTGCTTGACTGTCATCGGGCTAAGCCCGAGCAACGTGCTCGCGTAGAGTGGCTGCTGCTGCGGGGGACTGCAGTCCCTGTGCAGTTGGAGGGATATTTTAAATAAAGGTAAAATGGTTGGAGAAAAAAAATCGAACGACTAGAGAATCAACGGTTTGTCACATTTGATATTACACAACCTGTATTGGAATATTGCTTATTCCAAAATGAAAATGTACCTCTCTGAGTTTCACTACAACAAATATAACTGAAGCTAGCAGCTTTGTTACAAAGTTTCATTATATTGTGGCTCTTGAGAGTTATTTGATGAAGAATTCACGTCACTTCAAACTGTAAAATGGTTATCAGCATTATATTGAACATCTAATCTTAATAAAAAGTACTGTAATTATTCATGCGTTAATACATTTGTATTGCCCTCCAACATTTTGGTTAATATTTTGGTGAAAGCTTTGAATAATTCAACTGATTATCGAAAATAACACAAGATGATCAATGGGTTTGAAATAATAATTAATGTCTTCTTATTAAATTCGGTAGAAATATCTCTCATTTGAGTGTTTCTTTAATTTTACTTGCATAATTCCAGCACTTGCTTTTAGCAATTTTTCGCTCGTCATTTCTTTGAAAACAGCTTCACTCAAGAGGATACTGCTCCATGCTTCGCAGACACTTGTCTGAGCCGGAGACTGATATTCTTAGAACATAAGAACATGATTCTCATCGTTTTTTTTATGTGAAAGAGCTTCCTTTTGGGTGGAGTTTTTGGCTGTAAAGATTACGAAGACGCCTGCTGACGGTTTAGCTTGAAACGTTTAATTTAATGAAATGTCGGCATCTAGCTCCTAGACCGGACTGGACCGGATCAACGATGTTTCATTAACCTTCGACAACAATCTTGTTCTTCTTCTTTTGAAGGTAATTTTTTGATTTTGAGATGAAATACAGCAAGATTGAAAAAAGTTTATATAATTTTCTTTTGGATCGATAAATTGGTGACTGCCATTTAGTTTGTAATAACAAACATGATTTCATGTAAATGTTGACCGCAACTATGCGTGTTTGCGGTCCTTGCGAGCAGAGTAATTTTAGATTATATTTTAGAGCACTTCAGCTGGTATCTCACCTTTGTGATACTGGTATCTACAGGTATCAATGACAAGGTCATGACGGCCAGTTCACAGAAAAAGAGATTAATGTCTCATTGAACTTTTCTCTCAATAATCCCCATATTTCCCATGCAGTGTGGCATATAGTGCCGGCTTGGCGAAATCATATTTTGGCCAGAGGCTACACATGCATTTCAAACGAAAAAGTCAATAGTTATAGATCGATAGCAAAGCTTCATTGTTAGTACCCATCACCATCTAACATTCTGCCTAACATTCCAAATATTCTAGGAAAGATGCTAATTCACAAATTGCTATCCTGGAGTTTCAGCTTTCATATTATCGTGGCATCGCTAACACCTCAGATGGCCTTGCAGTTCTTCGAGATAATAGTGAGAGCGACATCTTTTCTCATACTCAATCGAAAATTGATCGTTATGGGTTCCAGTCCCTCCTTCGCAGGAGACAATATTTCTAGCCGAATACAAAAAATTCTTGTAGTTCATCCAATTTGTCATTTTTCACTTCAAGTATTCACTCTTCCCTAATAAAAGTCAAATCATATGACGCATATCGATAAACAAAAAACAATTTTGCAATTTTCCTTGCGCCATTTTTAGTTAGGAATGCCGCAAGGAAGCAACACGGGACCTTTATTATTCATGCTATATTTCAATGAGTTACCTCTGTTACTGGCATTGAAATGCAAACTAGCACTTGCTAATGGTTTAAATTGTATTGGTAGCTCGAACCACAGAAGATTGTGCTTATTTGCAAGACTTGTTAAACAATTTCATTGATTGCAGTCGCAGGAAATGGCTCGTAATTAGTATTGCCAAATATATAAGTAGCAGTTAAAAGTTAAAAGCAGTTTTGTTTACACCACACGTCAACTTGGTTTCATCTCCAAAGTTTCCTGTGATTTTAAGGATCTACATTGTTGGATAGCTTTTCATTACTCTTTGGTTCGTCCACTACTGAGAAATTTCAAAGGGCCCTTTGTTCAGTTTTGCAAATTTGCAAAGTTTTACATAAAATTTTTAGCAAACTTTTATTTTAATTAGCCCTGCATAATGGCTTGCATGGGAAACCGAATCCAGTTCCATGAAAAAACATAGGGGTCGATCCCAGAGTGTCAATCCCGGTGATAAACCATGTCCCCATTTTTCTGATGATCAAAAACGACTGAGCAGTAGCTTCAGAAGATGACCACTTATTCCAAAACCAATAGATTCGATCATACTGTCGCTTGCCAATACAATCACTGACATTACTTTTTGGACAAAAAATAAAGAGAAGCGAAAGTGGCTTGACTCAGAGCTGCAAATGTCATCTACCAAATACTGATATCGGTATGTAAATCTTTATTCCATGAATGTTTAAACTGGGCATCTATATAGCGAAGCCAATATGAAATGCAGTGGATAATGGAATAAACAGAGCGCTGCCATTTTAAGAATCAACAATCTGTAAATTCAATTTTTTAAATATCTGATATGATGAAATACAATTCATCCCATCAAATGCAAACTGGTTGTCTCAACTTTAAATCTGAAAATTTATTGGAAGCTAAAGTGGAATGCAGAGTCCAGAGTTGAACGTCAAGAGTTCAGAGTCCACAGTCTAGAGTTTAGCACCCTGAATCCAGAGTCCAGAGTCTAAAATTGCAAAGTTCAGAGTACAGAGTCCAAAGTTCAGAGTTTAGAGTTCAGAGTCCATAATCCAGAGTCTAGAGCTCAGAGTCCAGAATCCAGAATCTAGGGCCTAGAGTCCAAAGTCCAGATTTCAGAGTCCAGAGCCCGAACTTCAGAGTCCAGTGACAATCCAGAGTCTGAAGTCCAGAGTTCAGAGTCGAGAGTCCAGAGTTCAGCATCCAGAGTCCAAAGTCCAGAGTCAAGAGTCAGTATTCTAAAAATTTAGCGTCCTGAATCCAAAGTCCACAGTCCAGAGCCCGGAGTCCAGAGTTCAGAGTCCAGAGTCCAGAGTCCAGAGTCCAGAGTCCATAGTCCAGAGTCCAGAGTCCAGAGTCCAGAGTCCAGAGTCCAGAGTCCATAGTCCAGAGTCCAGAGTCCAGAGTCCAGAGTCCAGAGTCCATAGTCCAGAGCCCAGGGTCCAGAGTCCAGAGTCCAGAGTCCAGAGTCCAGAGTCCAGAGTCCAGAGTCCAGAGTCCAGAGTCCAGAGTCCAGAGTCCATAGTCCAGAGTCCAGAGTCCAGAGTCCAGAGTTCAGAGACCAGGGTCAAGAGTCCATAGTCCAGAGTCCAGAGTCCAGAGTCCAGAGTCCAGAGTCCAGAGTCCAGAGTCTAGAGGCCAGAGTCCAGAGTCCAGAGTCCAGAGTCCAGAGTCCAGAGTCCAGAGCCCAGGGTCCAGAGTCTAGAGGCCAGAGTCCGGAGTCCAGAGTCCAGAGACCAGGGTCAAGAGTCCATAGTCCAGAGTCCAGAGTCCAGAGTCCAGAGTCCAGAGTCCAAAGTCCAGAGTCCAGAGTCCAGAGTCCAGAGTCCATAGTCCGGAGCCCAGGGTCCAGAGTCCAGAGTCCATAGTCCAGAGTCCAGAGTCCAGAGTCCAGAGTTCAGAGACCAGGGTCAAGAGTCCATAGTCCAGAGTCCAGAGTCCAGAGTCCAGAGTCCAGAGTCCAGAGTCCAGAGTCCATAGTCCAGAGCCCAGGGTCCAGAGTCCAGAGTCCAGAGTCCAGAGTCCAGAGTCCAGAGTCCAGAGTCCAGAGTCCAGAGTCCAGAGTCCAGAGTCCAGAGTCCATAGTCCAGAGTCCAGAGTCCAGAGTCCAGAGTCCAGAGTCCAGAGTCCAGAGTCCATAGTCCAGAGTCCAGAGTCCAGAGTCCAGAGTTCAGAGACCAGGGTCAAGAGTCCATAGTCCAGAGTCCAGAGTCCAGAGTCCAGAGTCCAGAGTCCAGAGTCCAGAGTCCAGAGTCCAGAGTCCAGAGTCTAGAGGCCAGAGTCCAGAGTCCAGAGTCCAGAGTCCATAGTCCAGAGCCCAGGGTCCAGAGTCCAGAGTCCAGAGTCCAGAGTCCAGAGTCCAGAGTCCAGAGTCCAGAGTCCAGAGTCCAGAGTCCAGAGTCCAGAGTCCAGAGTCCAGAGTCCAGAGTCCATAGTCCAGAGTCCAGAGTCCAGAGTCCAGAGTTCAGAGACCAGGGTCAAGAGTCCATAGTCCAGAGTCCAGAGTCCAGAGTCCAGAGTCCAGAGTCCAGAGTCCAGAGTCCAGAGTCCAGAGTCTAGAGGCCAGAGTCCAGAGTCCAGAGTCCAGAGTCCAGAGTCCAGAGTCCAGAGCCCAGGGTCCAGAGTCTAGAGGCCAGAGTCCGGAGTCCAGAGTCCAGAGACCAGGGTCAAGAGTCCATAGTCCAGAGTCCAGAGTCCAGAGTCCAGAGTCCAGAGTCCAAAGTCCAGAGTCCAGAGTCCAGAGTCCAGAGTCCATAGTCCGGAGCCCAGGGTCCAGAGTCCAGAGTCCATAGTCCAGAGTCCAGAGTCCAGAGTCCAGAGTTCAGAGACCAGGGTCAAGAGTCCATAGTCCAGAGTCCAGAGTCCAGAGTCCAGAGTCCAGAGTCCAGAGTCCAGAGTCTAGAGGCCAGAGTCCAGAGTCCAGAGTCCAGAGTCCAGAGTCCAGAGCCCAGGGTCCAGAGTCTAGAGGCCAGAGTCCGGAGTCCAGAGTCCAGAGACCAGAGTTCAGAGTCCAGGGTCAAAAGTCAGTAGTCCAAAAACCAGAGTCCAGAGTCAGAGTCCAGAACTTAGCGTCCTGAATCCCGAGCACAAAATCCGGAGTCTAAAGTTCTGAGTTCAGAATTCAGAGTCCAGAGCTCGGAGTTCAGAGTTCAGAGTTCAGTGACTAGAATCAAGAATCCAGAGAATCCAGAGCCCGAAATCCAGAGCTCAGGGTGTAGAGTCCAGAGTCCAGCAACCAGAGTCCACGGTCCAGTGTCCGGAGTTCAAAGTTCAGAGTAAAGAGCCAGTAGTCCAAAACCAGAGTTCGCATTTAATGTGGATCCCAGAACTTATTAGAAATTTTTAAAATGAATACGACCAATAGACAGCCCTCTATATTTACTCCTAGGTTACAAAAGCGATCAACTCGTTGCAATGCATGGGTAAAAATAGAGTAGTCGAAGGTATCTGGGTAAAGCTTGCGGAGGAATATGACTGCATTGCACTAGAGGATACTGATCGCTAGCAATTTATCGTGCACCACGCCTCAAAGAGATTAGCTGGCTGCTGTAGTTTCAAATAGTCGAGAACGGTTTCTACACGCTGGTATATGTTAACATTGTTAGCATAAAATCAGCGACATCTAGGTGGTAGAAATATCGAGAACTCCTTGATGAACATAATGAAAAGCAAAGAGCCTAAGTTGCTTCCTTGAAGAACTCCCAAAGGATTGCAATTTATTTCCGATTCTGTTCTACCAATCTCTGCACATAATTTTCGGCTAGTTAAGTAAGACCTTATCAATCTCGTAAAATCAGTAGAAATTCCTAGCTCGTTCATCCGACACAATAACACTTCATGGTCAACGCGATTAAAGGAAACTTTCAGGTCAGTGTAAACCGCCGTCATTTATGCACCCTCCTTCAGGTTATTTAAGGAAAACGAAATGGCTGGCGTACGCTGCCTCTTGCTGGTCATAGGACACTTCGTTTTCGTCATAAGGTCTGCTCTGTTGATTGCCTTAATAGGACTATGCTACCGTTTCTCATAAGGCTGCTATATTAGCTTTAACATTCGAGATGATTTTACTTATTTTACTTTACATTAGTGGTGACAGTCCGTTATCGTTCGTGCGCCGAACGGATTATGATCCTCCAGTACTGTTGGAGTTAATCCCATCGAACACCAGCTGACCTTGCGTCGTCCTCGGCAGTGCACATCCATCGGGTGCGAGGTCTGCCCCAAAATCTACGGCGTCTTCCTGGTTCTCTGCTGAAAATAATTTTAGCAATTTTTCTATTGGGTATTCTGGCCACTTTCCCAGCCTGCCGCAACCTACCACATTGTACTATCGTCACTATACTCGTACCAGCATATTTGAATACTTGTATGTGTTTTCTGCGTCTGCACCACACTCCATTTTCTATTTCGCCACCAAATATAAATCGCAGAATTTTACGCTCTGAAACGCCAAGCCCTTTCAGCTTTCTTTCGCGTCACCGCTCCTCTAGGGCCACCCGGAGGGTTAAAGTTCTGTAGAACGTCCGTTTTGTGCAAATTTGCAAACTGAGGAACTTCAGGTAGCTTTGTAATCCGTAGAAAGCCCGATTCGCAGATGCAGTTCGTCGCAACTTCACGGCCCCTAAACCATTTGGTCTTCCACGTTTCCTGCCAGCAACTTTATTTTAGCGGTGTTAATGGTAAGTCCCAATCATGCTGCTTTCCATTTAAAAGGTCTAAAGACCTCTTTCATTGTTCTGCGGTTGATTGCGATGATATTAACGTCATCCGTAAAACCAAGAAACATGGGAGATTTCTTGATGATAGTCTTTTCCATGTGCTCTTCGCATTGCACTTTCTAAGGTCTGAGGTCACACCCGTTATTCTGATCCAACCAACAATTTTGGGCCATATCCATTTTAAACCATAAAACCATATTGTATCATATCTGCCATAGCTCATTTCGTTTGACTGAATCGTACACCGCCTTAAATCTACAAACAGATGATCGGTCTGTAAGTTGTACTCCCGGCATTTATCCACTGAACTGACGCAAGGTAAACATCTGATCCGTCGTGGCACGACCACTTACGACGACTTACATACGATGAGATAGCGGTCAGAGTCGATATTAGGCCCCCGAAAAGACCGTACATCGATGACATCCGAAAAGTGTCCGACTGTCGAACAGGACATTATCGATCTTAGAACTTAGAGTTTCCATTCGGATGCCCCCAGGTGTATTTCCGAATGTTCAGACGTGGAGAGTAGGTGCTACAGATGGCCATATCCGTGCCTCAGATCGTTATCATTGGTCGACAGATGAAGGTATTCCAATGACAGAACGGAAGATCTCCTCCATCCCGATTTGCGCATTTGCATTTCCGATGATGACCTTCACGACACTCAATAGGTTCTCTCGAGCTTGTCCTGGAATTCGTAAAACAAGCCAGCTAGAGCCGGTCCATGGAAAGCTCGGAAAGTCCTGGCACCGAGCTTCCAATCGGTATACATTTATCGTTTCCTTGTTCTTTGCCGTGTCTTATACCGATTATTTCTTGCAATTTCTTATTCCTCCGATCTTGAGCTCCCAGATTACCCTAGAAAAATGGTTTACCATTGTCCTTTTCTACCGGTCACCAATTCGCTGGTAGTGGCGTCGGCAGATATTGCGCAATCACATAAGATGTTTGGTGGAATAGTGAATTTGAAGAGAGAGAGGCTTATCTGATGTTATGAACGGGGATCGCATTTGTCTGGATGAAGGTAACTTGCTGAAAGGATTTCAGTGGCTGGTCGATCTGCAACAGGGTATCTCGGAAGATAATAATGGTCCAGCACCTGATTTCAAACCTCAAACGAGAAATCTAGTTGCTGAAGACCAACAAAGCCGCCGTTAGGAAGCGCCTTCCGGTAGAGCTTTATAAACATGGCCGAGAAATGCTGGTAATGGATCTATACAGGGTTATTTCCAAGGTTTTGGAGAAGTGGAAGCTACCGAAGGAATGGATCTTGAGGTATAACACTTGCAAATTCCGCCAACAAGGTACGTAGAAAATTATCAGACGGGCTTCCTGGGGGCTCATGAAACTAGGGACCAAAATTTACCATCTGACAGTTCTTGCAGAAATGTCAGGAGTACAACGTGCCCACGCATCAATTCTTCATTGATTTCAAGAAGCATGCGATACAGTTGGTCGAGTCCAGGTATGGCAGATAATGCATGAACACGGTTTTTCGGATAAACTGAAGGCGAGTGGTCAAGCTCGAGTTGAATGGAGATGATTGCTGTTGACGACGACGACGCAACGACGGGCTCTCCGTCAGTTGCTCCACACTTCATGCCATGCATTGAAGTCCTCAGCGATGATTTCGTCCGCCGTAAAATCATTTTGACCGAGTCAGATAGTAATTGAGCGGCCGTATCGCCACGGGCACTGGCTTGTTTGGGACACTAAGCCGCTATGGTGCTGATTGGACCCATCAATGTTTGGTTTCGATCCTGATGATCTCGAAGAATTTTAAGTTGAAGCTCGGCAACTGCTGGCAGTTAGTGTTGCGTCTCACAGCAGATCACAGTAGTCCAAAAGGGCGAAAACGGAACTTTTTTCCTAGTGTCTTTTGTTTTCATTTTATCATTTGTGGTCTTCAGCATTTTTGTTTGTATGGATATCCTCCTTAATCTAAAACTGTCAAAAGTTAGTCATTGCTTACTAAAAAATAGACATAGTTCCTATGGCAAAGTTGTAAACAATATAAAAACAAGTAACTTTTCTGAAGAAATAAAATTTCTATCTTCATCGAGTGCTGAACTATAAGGCATATTCTTTAAAATTTCTTTAAAAATTGGTTTTTCATACTTAGCTTTTCTTAGTTGCATTTTTCAAGAATACAATGTTCTAGGCAATTATCGAAGCTTTCAAAATACACGTTTTTGCAGAAGACCGCAAATCTCTTGGATCTTTACTTGCTAAGTTATCGAATATTCAAGCTTTAAATTTCTATAGTTTTACGAGCCCATGTGGTAAAATGGGACAAGCGGATTTATAAAATCAAGCATTTCATCTTAAAGATTAAGTCGAGTACTATAAACTTGTGGGGGTTCCGCTTGTCCCCAACCAACCAAATGAAAGCACGGCAAGCATACGTTTTATGTGTTTCGCGTTTGCTAAAGGCTCGATACACGCCCATTTTTTGTGTTAGTAGATAGCCACATGATTTCTTCGTCGAAGTTATTAAAAATATAAAAGCAAAGAACTTTATTAAAGAAATGTCATTTCTATATCTATCGAGCGCAAAGCTATAGAGCATTTTCTTTGGAAATTCTTTAAAAATAAGTTTTTCATACTTAGCGTAGGTTAGCTGCATTTTACAAGCATATATGGTTCTAGGAGATTATTAAAGCCCTCAAAACACATGTTTTTGCAGAAGGGTGCTAATTTCTAGGACCTTTCCTTTCAAAGTTATCGCTTATTTAAGCTTTATTTTTCCTTAACTTCACTAGCCAAAAGCTATAACTTTGTAAGGAAAGGTCCTAGAGATTTGCAAAATTCTGCAAAAATGTGTATTTTGAGGCCTTCAATAATCTCCTAGAACCATATATTCTTGTAAAATGCAACCAACAGTAGCTAAGTAGGAAAAACTTATTTTTAAAGAATTTCCCAGGAAAATGCTCTATAGCTCTGCACTCGATAGAGATAGAAATGTCATTTCTTAAGCAAAGTTGTTTGCTTTTATATTTTCCATAACTATTCCGAAGAAACTATATGTCTATCTACTAACACAAAAGAATGCCACAGCCAGAGAAAAAAGAAAAAATAGACAAAATTTTGTTTTTTCAGTCATTTTTTCTTCTTCTTTTTCGTTTTTTTCAAGCTGTATTTCGGTGACAAAGCTCGAAAGTTATAAAACTCTTTGCTCCTACCAACAAAACAAAATAAAAGCTTGTTCCAATACTTTGTGTAGTTTCTGAGAAAAAGGTACATAAAGTTTTGAAATCGTGGTTTTTCAGGAGCGGTGTTTTATTCCGTTGAGTTTTTCGACCACTTCCCGTGGTCGGATTATTACAAAATTAGTATCAAAATAAGCGGAAAAGACTGCAGAATCAAAATCTGAAATAGGAGGATATTGAATTTTTCAAAAATTGTAGTCGTTTATGTCCCCAGGGGACGAACAAGAATCATACGAACAAAAGTGCTGAAGACCATGAATGATAAAATGAAAGCAAAAGACACTAGAAAAAAAAGTTCCGCTTTTCGGCCTTTCGGACCACTGTGCAGTGGTCATTGCCTCTCCTCCTGCGCTGGTACAGTCGAGTCTCAGAATCTGGACTTCTAAAAGATATATGCTAGCTTCCGTTTTGAGATGGATTTCCGGGTGACGGCGATGTCGACCTCTTTCTTGTGAAGTCAAGTTGAGCAGTCCGATGTGTTTCGCTCCGAAAGCTCCAATTCCAAATTCCAAGTGGCATCTTCGTGTTTGATTCTTGTTAAGGGACGGTTGATGGTGATAACCACCAAGACATGTTGGACCAGCTCTTCCGTGTCGAGAAAGGAGGACCGACGAGTGATCTCGAGGCAACACTAGGGAACGACAACCAAGGAATTTGGGAGCCATTTCAGTAACTAAACTCAGAGTTCATAACTGAAACTGATCTTAAAACGATCGTCCGAAACAATTGTGGTTTGTGACTCGATGGTTTCCACAGCAACTGGCCAACGAACATCGAGCACTGATTCACAGATCGCAATGAGATGGAGCTACAGTTGTTAGTGTCATTGCCAAATCAAAGGCAGTTAGTGGTATTGTGTCCGGTCACGACGTTACGGGTGGCGTCGATGATATTGATGTTCAATAATCAAAATATTTTAATTTAAACTTTCAGCATTCGCCACTTTTTAGAGGAAGTAAACTATACAAATATTATGTATTTGTCTTCATATCAACATACTATGTCATATGGATAATTATTCTTACAAATATGCAAATATTGACAAATATATTCATTGATGAATGAAAAAAATAAATTTCCCCATTGAATAATCGAGAGAAATAGTGTTCGATATTTGATTTTCTTATCGCTCTATACAGAGTAGGCAATAATTTGTACAATTTTGTAAAAAAGCGAACCAAACTGTGCGGCATAAATTTCCAGCGTTTATCCCTCCCATAATACGCAACACCGCCAAATGGCACGCCCCGGGCATTAGTTTAAAAATGTTCAAATATTTATGTTCATTAATTATTATTTCCCCCGAGTTCATGCGAGCATAATTCTCCGAGGAATTCCATTCATTTTTGCGAAAGCACAGCCGAAAAAGTGTAATTCCGACAGCAGGAATAAACACGCGCTGTTGCACTCCGGTTGCCGTTGCCGTTGCCAGTGCCCGCCGCCACTGGCTGGCTGACTGGTTGGATCGGTTGGCGCAAGAGTGAAATTATATTCACAAAGAATTTATATTAATTGCGTTGCCGTTTTGAGCTTTGATGCCATCCATTCAGACAGACTAGGTTCCTGAAAATATAAGCTATAAATAAATACAGCACTGCGTACGTACGGTGTACGGTGTGATGCCGGTATCCTTGCAGCCCAAACAACGCACCCAACCGATGCCGATACTGAATAACCGGATAGTCGGAACAGACGTCGGATAGCAGCAATGAATGAATGAAAGGGGAAAATCTTCCACATGCACACAGTACGTCGCGCGTATGATGGCACGGTAAGAAGCGATTCAACGTGCAAACGCACGACCGAAGACCATTTGCAGGCTCTCCCTGTCAACTCCAGTTTTCCTCCGTGCCAGGAGACGAGACCGGCAAATGGAACAGAACAGATCTTGATTAAAAATAGCGTACACAAAAATAATTGAATCCACTCGAAATCCCAAGAGAGATGAACATCCGCAAGTTTCGTTCCGCGCGCGAGCCGGGAGGAATCGCTGTCGAAGACCATTTGTAATGTGAACGTCGCTTTTAGCACTGTAAACCAGAGCGATATGGGTAAATTAAATAGTGTCTACAAACACGGCGTTTTTCCAGGGGGTTTTAGATGTGCGCGTTACGAGGGAGTTCCCCGCATACCCCGCCGGTTTGCTTTTGGTCGCAGAAGTTTATCTTCGACTGACAGGGGAAAAATTATGGTTTCATCCGATGAGCAAATGTGACAGCGCTTGATTCCTGAGGGATTAACGGTAATGGCGGTGTTTGTTGTTGGCTGGGGGTGCGGCGTATTACATTTTAGAATTGTGGAACATTGATAAACAAAATTACGACTCAATTGATATAAAGTTCGCAAACAGAGTACGGGATTTGAAAGACAGAATTGAGTGCCGAGAAAGTGCCGAGAAGCTGTGCGTCATTTCCAATTTTCGGGTCCACTTTTATGGTTGAATTAATCATTCATGTGGACACTCGGTCCACATTCAGCACATTTTACTTCAAAGTTACATATTGAGTACCTGGTTACCAACTCTAATTCCAACTGGTTAGTTTCGCTCAACCCGTAGAATCAGCAATTCTAATCCTTCAACGAATGCAGAAAAGGGAAGGAAAAATCCCTGTCAGTGTCACACGTTTCTGCTACTGACACGTTGGTTTTCATAAAAATTCAATTAGTTCTACACTCGGAAAGTTCACAGCTGTACTCCTGGCCCTGGGTCGGGACGTGCAAAAGCGAGAAGAATTTGCTCCGGTGACCACACCGCCTTCCATGCTAAGAGGAGAGAAGACCGATACAAACTGGTGAAAAGTAGAACGATTCGCTTTGACAGCTGAAATTGAAAATTTCGGTTCCACTCGATAGTTTTTCCTTGGCAGAAGTGAACAGGGTGTCACGGCAAACATACGGTCATGCATGCGTTTGGGCAGATGACCCGTAACGATGCTACCTTGCCGATTTTTTTTTTTTTTGCTCCAATCCCGGTGATTAATTAGTGTTAAAATGGTGTTGACTCAAATATGGAACATTTAAACGCAATTGAAATTTGCACCAATTCCAATCCGCTTACGGAATCGATCCGGTTTCGAATCTTGCTTCCCACCCGTTCTCGTCACCGTCGATCCCGCATCCTTTCGTTCTCGTGTGCCATTATTTGCTCTTGAATCAAAATTAATTAATTTGCTAATTAGCACAGTCGGCAGACGCGCGTATTTACTTAGCCGACAGAGCGAGTGAGAGCGAGCCGGCTGATTAAGATGTCGAATCGAATCACTCCGTTTCGTTCCGTTCCGTTCCATTCCATTCCGAGTGCTTGACAATCTTCCACGACGATGCTACCGGATGATTCCGGATCTGCTACTTATCATCTCAGCTTTGTCAATCAGCCGGAGCGTCATCATCATCATCATCATCATCATCAACATCATCCTGATCCAATTAATTGGTTTTGGCGGCTTTCCAGTTTCAGCGCTATTCGTTTGATATTCTACCTTTGATACGAGCGGATGGCGTGGCTCGACGACGAGGATGGATCAGTGAAATTTATCTGCTTACCTATACCATCGATATTTTCAGTATCAATGAGAGGAGTGCTTTGTAAATAAATGAACTTGGCGGTGTTTTAAACATTCACGGCACCTTGAGTTTGATGTTTGTAGCTAATGGGGTTCTTTTTGTTTTGCGTTTCTATTTACAGCGAGATGCCATTGTCCTTGATCCGTCCAGCTCGGATATTCGAAATTGTGTGTCCAAAGGAAAAAGTGAGGTAAGTCAGAAAAGCTAAATACATGTTTTTATTATTATTTAATTTTCAAATTATTGTGTCTGTTACCTAAGGTAAACTATAAAGCATTTCAAACAAAGTCATTACAACGCAATTCAAATCATAGCTAAAGGTATTAGCTGTAATCCAACTTTTAGATTAAATAAATCATTTTCCAGTGTAGGTAAATGAAGAACAAAGTTAAAATGAATATTGCTATGATTCATTGAAATAATTTAGGTAGGATTCTGTTCAAGAATGCTATAAAAAAATTCGCGTGATGAAAAGAATCGTTCACACTTACAAGCAGTTCTCAAATATGCTCTCAAACTAATTTAACACTAAACGTACCGACTGCACGAATATTTTTTTTTAACAACAGATCGAAAATGCCACGATTGTCGATAGTTTAGTGTTAATATTCTTCTAACGATTGGTTTGACGATGAATGTAGGAGGGTGATGGATGAGGAGAACGCTGCGCGGGCGGCCAAGATGCGCAGTGCCACACGTCAGAACGTGGAAAGACACAAACAGAAGAAGATGCAGCGAAACCAAATCTTTCGGGAGAAAAAGCGCAACCTGGAAGAGCAGGAATATGCAGAGTTGGAGCGGCTGCATCGTTCTCAGGAAACGCGGAAGTTCTACCAGAAACTGAACGGATCCCGCAAAGGATTTGTGCCGCGAGCCGAAATGTGTCGGGATAAAACTGGCAGTATTCTGACGGACGATCGTGAGGTTACCGATAGGTGGAAGCAGCACTTCGACGAACACCTGAATGGCGCCCAGGCGGAAAACCATGGCGGCGGGGAAAGCGATTTCGACGGTGCAGCAAACGGGGAAGAGGTGCCAGCCCCAACGATAGACGAAGTTAAGGAGGCCATCATGCAGCTAAAGAGCAACAAGTCAGCTGGAAAAGATGGCATCGGAGCGGAGCTTATTAAATGGGACCAGAAAAGCTGGCCGTTTGTCTGCACCGACTAATTGTTAGAATTTGGGATACGGAACAGCTACCGGAGGAGTGGAAAGATGGGATTATCTGCCCGATCTACAAAAAGGGCGACAAGTTGGACTATGAGAACTATCGAGCGATCACCGTTCTCAATGCCGCCTATAAAGTGCTGTCCTAAATCATTTTCCGCCGTCTATCACCAATTGCGAATAGATTTGTGGGATCTTATAAAGCCGGCTTCGTCGAAGGTCGGTCTACTGCGGATCAAATATTTACACTACGGCAGCTCCCTAAAGGGCCGTGTATACAGAGTTACCACGCATCATTTGTTCGTTGACTTCAAAGCCGCATATGATACCATCGACCGGAAAGAGTTATGGAAAATCATGGACGAGAACGGCTTCCCCAGGAAGCTCATCAAACAGATTAAATCTACGATGGATGGTACCCAGTGCCCAGTGTTCGGATTTCGGGTGGATTGTCAAGTTCATTCGAATCACACAGAGGGCTTCGTCAAGGCGATGGTCTTTCATGCCTGCTATTCAACATAGCGCTACAAGGTGTTATGAACCGAGCGGATATCAACACGTGGGGCACGATATTCAACAAATCTAGTCAATTCGTCTGCTTTGCCGATGACATGGATATTATCGGCAGAACATCTGTGGTGGTGGCTGAACAGTACACCAGACTAAAGCGCGAAGCAGAAAAGATTGGGTTAAAGGTAAATCCGTCTAAAACAAAGTACATGCTGGCCAGCGGAACCGAGGCCGAACGACACCGCTTGGGCAGTAGTATATTGATCGACGGCGATGAGTTTGAGGTAGTCGATGAATTTGTCTACCTTGGCTCACTGGTAACGGCGGACAATGATACCAGCCGTGAGATTCGGAGGCGTATTATCAGCGGAAGTCGTGCTTACTATGGGCTCCACAAGCAATTGCGGTCGTGCAGACTAAGTCCCCGTACAAAGTGCACCCTGTACAAGACGCTTATTAGACCGGTTGTTCTCTACGGGCATGAAACATGGACAATGCTCGAGGAGGACCTGCGAGTGCTCGGAGTTTTCGAACGACGAGTGCTAAGAAAGATCTTCGGCGGCGTACAGGAGAACGGAGTATGGAGGCGGAGGATGAACCATGAACTCGCACAGCTCTATGGCGAACCCAGTATTCAGAATGTAGCTAAAGCTGGACGGATACGATGGGCAGGGCATGTTGCAAGAATGCCGGACAACTACCTTGCAAAGATGGTGTCCGCCTCAAATCCGGTAGGAACAAGACGACCAGGAGCGCAGCGAGCAAGACGGTTAGACCAGGTGGAGCGATATCTGGCGGAGAGTACTCGGGGTCCGAGGCTTTGGAGAGCGGTAGCCCTCAACCGAGTTATATGGAGAAACTTTGTTCAACAGGCTTTGTCTTAGGACGGCAAGCCACCTAAGTAAGTAAGTAACACCCCCAAAACGAAGTACCTAGCTGCTGGCAGGGAACGTGAGACTCCAAACGATGTTGCTCTCGAGGTGAAGTTGCATGGGGAACGATATGTAGTAGTTGAGGAATTCATATACACCTTGGTACGCTCCTGGCATGTGACAATGATGTAAGCCACGAAGTGAAATGACGCATTGCATCCGTAAATCGGACTTTCTGCGGATTACGTAGCCAGCTGAAGTCCCGTAGTTTGCAAATTCGCACAAAATTGGCGCTCTACAGAACACTAATCATTCCAGTGGCTCTGAACGGACATGAGTCATGGACGCTAAAGGAAACTGACCGACGAGTGCTCAATACGTGTGCGTGTGAAGCAGTCACACGAACTACAAGCTGTATCAAGTATACCAATATACTGATATAGTGAAGGTAGTACAATGTGACTGTATTGTGCAATCCATCAGATTATACTTAAGGTATGGACTGAGGAGGAATTACCTACGGACCGGTTAGAAGGTTTCATATGCCCTATTTACAAAACGGCCATCGACTCGAATGCAGCAATTATCGAGGCATTACTCTCCTCAATTCTGCATACAAAATTCTCTCCTGCAGCCTGTTTCTCAGGTTGAGGCCGTTGCAGGAAACCATTGTTGGCGAATATCAGTGCGGTTTTCGAGAGGGACGCTCCACGACGGACCAAGTGTTCACCTTGCGACAGGTCCTCGATAAATTCCGGGATTTCAACTTGCAGACTTCAAGACGGCGTATGATTCAGTTAAACGAAATGAGCTGTGGCAGATTATGCTTGAACATAGTTTTCTAACAAAACTGATTAGGCTGATACTTGCTACCCTTGATGGTTCAAAAGCAAGCGTCAGAATAGCGGGTGAGAGATTGGACTCGTTTGTGATGTTTGAAGCAAGGTGACGGACTTCCGAATTTGCTGTTCAACATTGCATTGGAAGATGCTATTCGAAGGGCAGGCGTACAGAGAAGCGGTACCGTCATCACTAAATCTCATATGCTCCTAGGGTTTGCAGACGACATCGATATTGTCGGTGTTAACCGTTGAGCTGTGGAAGAAGCGTACACCCATCTTCAGGAGGGACCCTACTCTGGAAGACCGAAAAATAATAGATTTTCGTAATTTTTTTCAGATGCTAGAATTATAGTTATGTGTTCGGGTATTTCGGTTATTGGTTAAGGTATATTTGAATATATATATATATATATATATATATATATATATATATATATATATATATATATATATATATATATATATATATATATATATATATATATATATATATATATATATATATATATATAATAATTCCTTACTTAAGAGTTCATAAAAATTAAAACGTTGACATATCAAAAAACGGCTACGTAGCAATTCATTTTTACATGCTGAAAAAAAAATTCCAGCCAAATCGGTCCACTAGATTCAGAGATACACGTACCGCCAGCTAAAGAAACATGATTTCAGGGAAAACGCGTTCAAAGTTTCATACAGCAATGGACTTCCCTTGAAGTGACTCCACAATATTTGCCGTAAGTTTTCAACGAGATCAGATCATTTCTGAAGGTATAAGCGTCTCGAAAATGCAAAAAAATAAAATTCGTTTTTTCTGACTTTCCAGAGTAGGGTCCCCCTTAAAGAGGAAGCTGCGAGGATAAATCTTATCATAAGTTCTACCAAAACAAAGTATATGGCGGCTGGTAGACAGCGTGCTGGCCCTCTGGGTGTTAGAACGGCGGTGGTGATAGATGGAGATACTTTTGAAGTGGTCGACGAATTTGTTTACCTTGGTACGTTAGTGACATGTGACAAGGCGGATAGCGGCTGCCAACAGGGCCTTCTACGAATTACGTAGCCAGCTGAAGTCCCGTAGCCTACAGTTCCGTGCAAAACTCGCGCTCTATAAGACGCTAATTCTCCCGGTGGTACACTACGGCCACCAATCGCTCTTGGAGTTTTCGAGCGTAAGATCCTGCGACAGGCTACAATGAGCTGACCACGTAGCGAGGATGTCGGATGAGAGACCAGCGAAAAAAACATTTAGCAGAGAACCCGACAGAGGCCGACGATTTCGAAGCAGACCACGTACCCGTTGGGTGAGCACTGTTGACGAGGATGCTAGAATAGCGGGTGTTAGGGGCGATTAGAGAGCGGCAGCCCAAGATCGAATAATGTAGAAACGGCTCCTAAATTCAGCATGGATTCGATAAGCGGCTTGTCGTCGAAAAAGTAAAGTATGTAAGTAAGTACAATTTGACAGGCTGCGGTGGGTTTGGCACGTGTCTCGAATACCCGTGTCTAGAGCTGCCAAAGCTATTTTTCGCAGAGAACCAGCAAGAAGTCGTAGAATTTGAGGCAGACCCCGCACTCGAAGGATGTACGCTGTCGAGGAGGACGGACAGTCAACTGGTGTTTGAGAGGATTGGAAAACGGGAGACCAGGTCTGGCAGTACTGGAGGTGCAGGAGAGAAAGAAAGAAAGAGAGAGAGAGAGATTGAGAGAGAGTTGGGAGGAATTGACATACAGTAGAGATTTGTATAACGCGGATTTGTAGAACGAGGATTTCTATAGCACAAGTACCAATATATTTCTATAACGCGGTTTTCCGCGTATAACAAATACACGTAGCATATGGATATTGAGTTAATTGGGGCTAAACTCGAATTTTGAGCGATTTTGAACAGATTCGACCGTAGTATCTTTTAGGGCATATAACAGTTGACTCTCTAAGTGATATACGGAAACCACAAAGTTACGGGTTGGCCTGCTGGAGGTTCCGGAACACCGTTGAAACTTTCTTATTGGTAAAGTTGGTTAAAATGGTAAAATATTTTTGAAGTAACTAAGGTCGGGTAATTGATACAAATTTAAAAAAATGTATTAAATAAGTGACCTTAGGAAGCCGTAAGGTGGTCCTCCGAAAAATTCAGAATATATCGTGAGTATTTTGAGTGTAATTTAACTACACTAGAAGTATATTTTGACTATTTCTGACTCAATTTGGCCATTGCCCTACTAGCACGGTTGTTACAAAGTTGTTGTGGTAACCGAAATATGACTAATTTCAGTCGTAATCCGGTTGCTTTAACTAAATAGACCTAAAATGTGCTACTTGGGTGGATGGTTCACCGGGAGAAAATTCAAAGCTTACCAGAAATTGGTCACTAGAAATGCAAATGTTTTTAATTTGTACCAGATCAAAATGAAATGGAATATCAGCAATCCTCAACTAAATAGGCCGCTCACGACTCGACATGGCCGCCAAAACGTTCATTGGAAAATTAAACCCTAAACGCCAACCCGGCCGTCAAAGTGAACAATAAGTAAAAATTCATGTTGAAATCCGCGTTACAATTTGAAAAACGTTTGATATAAAACTTTTCAGATTTAGAAACAGAAATGATGCAAATACTTTTCACCAGGTATTGTGCTCTTCTGGGAAAATTTTAACAGAAATCTAACCATCGTAGTTAACCATGGTCATTCCGTAATCCGCGCAGACGGTATCTAATATTTTTCTGAGTTTTGCCGGAAAAAAGTGAGGGAGAAGTAGGTATTATTGCTTTTGATTTCACCTTTTCCCGGACAATTCAGAATGGGGCTTCTTGTAAGAGCGAACAGGCTATGAAAACTTTGTTGCTTTCGTCAACGCGATAAGCAGTTCAATGCCCTTGATCATCAATTTTAATCATTTAATGTCGGATCTTTCGATGCATTTCATAGTGGCCAGGCTGACTCACAAACCGCTTCTCAATAGCACGGATTGTTTACTTTACTTATATTACGTCAAATAATAAGTCTTAGGGACTTTAAAAAGAATTTTGAAGCTATGAAAAGACTTCGTAGAAATAAAAATTTAGCGGATGTTCCGGAACCTCTGGAAGACCAAGAGGTGATTTTTCTGTCTCATCAAGTATCTGTAAGATGGAAAAATAAATACTTGACATCTTTTCCAAAGGTTGTGTTGATTCAAAACTTTGTAAAATTCTGGTATAGCCCCAATTAACTCAATTTCCATATGCTACGTGTACTTGTATAACGCGCTTCATATAACGCGGTCCCAATTACCCGCGTTATACAAATATCGACTGTAATTGGTTTCAACATAGAATAACTCGTGATCTTGACCGTATAGAAGGTTGGTGTCTTCAACAAAGTTATTCAGTACATCGACAAGTTTGCATTGGATTATAGTATTGCGGAATTGTCTCACTATCTAGAAAGTTTTGGTCTTCGGAAAAGTTGCTCAAATGAATGCCACCTTCAAGATAGACCTTCAAGAAGACCTTGCACACTCAACACTCAATTTTATTCTCTAGCAACATTCACTGCCCATTCATGGCCGTAATTCTGGAGGAGGAGAGCGAGTGCTACAGGCGAAAAGAAACCAAAGGCATTAGGATACTGGTGCGAGTGAAGTCAATGGTCAAGTGGTAATTACGACCGTTATGGTAGATGGATGGTCGATGGACCCACAGACTAATACCGAAACTCTCAACGTGAGTGAACAGAAAGCATGACGAAGTTAACTTTTAACTGACGCAGTTTCTGTTTGTCAGTATCTATATCGGTTCGTACATGCAAGGTCGTCATTTTGTCCGGAATGTACTATATATTGCAGTAGGCATGAAACACCACCCATCGCTTCATCCGAGGGAATCCTGTAAAGAGTTTTTTTTTACTGATTAGGCACAAAGTACAAAGATTGTGAATCCCACACGGCACCAACAAAGCCAGCCTTTGAAAGTTTTTCTCCGTTATATAACAAACAAGCGAGAGAGATAAAAGATCTCAGCATTTCAAAAATTCACAATAATTAGGCAGTAAACATTTTTTCTTTAATGAATCACAAACAAATGTCTGATCTAGGCTTATCAAAAACTAGGGCCCTTGTATTTTTGAGTTGAAACTAACGATAGGGAGTAAGGACAACATGCGCCCCGACGATTCAGCTGCCGAAGGTCGTGGTTATTGTTCTGCTATCGTTCTAAACTACTAAAGTTTTCTTTGCGCTCCTTCAAAGACACAGACTCCAGACTATGCTCCTTTTTACCTTTGTTATACTGTAACAAAGGTTTAGAAATTGGTCGAAAAACACGAAATTGATCCGAGACCCGGCGTAATCAAATAACTGTCTTACTTGACATGCGCGCTAAGTGATCTCATCACGATTGAAAACACTTTACAAAAAGCAAACATCCAATCCACCTGCCGCAGCTAGCCAATAAAGCTGTCTGATTAAGCAATGATAATATTTCGGAACCATTTTCTTTCTCAGTTGCCGAATAATTGAACGAAATGAAACATTTTACGCCCTGCGGAACCAAAAATAAAACAGGCCGCACAGCACAATTGAATTGACGTCAATCTTCCGTACCGCGCGGTTCGGTTCGGTTGGTTACACCTTCGGGGTTGGGTGGCGTAACGTACGTTGGTTGGTCGAATCAAAATTTCGATAGTAGGTAGTAGGTACAATTGATTTCTTTATTACCCTTGTCTTGGAAAGAGCATAAAAATTTCATTCCACGATATTTGAAGGCATGCTGCCACATCTGCGGAATTCTTCTCCGCCCAGCCCAGACCAGCCGAAAGGAGGTTATCCATCATTCAGCAGCAGCAACAACAGCAACGAAAAAATGAATATGTCTGATGGGTCCTATATTTTATGTTCGTCCATCGAGGTAGAAGGATATTGAAATTGCCCATTTATCCCAGGGCACCATCGACCGCACCGCACACCGTTCGTTGTTGCGGCGCATGCAGAGTTGTTCTTTCCTTTATGACTATTTTTTGTTAAGCATTCACCTTCATTGTCTCGCTTTATCGCTTTTCAATTTCGTAACAAAATATGATTTCATGATGCCCAGCTGTTGTTGTCGTTGTTCGTTCGATGGTGTGGTGCGGAGATTGACGTGCAAACAAACGAACGAACGAAGCGAACCGAATGGTTTGGGTGATGGCGTTGGGGGTGGGTGAGTGGGTGGTTCAGGTGTCAATACTGGGAGTGACGTGGTGGTGGCGTTTGTGGCTGTAAGATGAGACTAAAGTAGCATTCTAAGGAGGTGTCATGTTTCCAGATTTCGAAGCGGCGGCGATGGCGTAATCCAAACCCTGCTTTTACCCCCAAAAAACCCGAACCGCGATTTGCTTAGGGATGTCCATGCAGGGGGGTTGGTCGGATTGCACTTCTCCAATATTCGTGTAATATTCGGTACCCCTAGTTTAGTATTATTCAATCTAGCCGATCGGAACGTACCTCACCTGTGTCGGTGAAATACGAACGGGGGCAATAAAAATATTATTTCTTTCCTCTTTACATCGAACGGCGCGGCTTACGGAAGGCATCAGCATGGCGGGAAAAAAGATAAAGTTTTTCCGCGTAATGGTGCAATATAGGAGGGATTTATTTGAGCGGAGCTACGGCAGTAGTGGCGACGTCAGCGCGGTATCCTCACACGTAGGCCAGATCGCACCCACCCACCCGACAATGCTTCCAAAGCGCTGATTCTCTTTTTTTTCACGCCCGGAAATGAGAAGAGTGCTTCGGTGTAAAATTGAAAATGTAAATTTCGGTATTTTATTGTGACGTTTCTGGCGTGAACGTTCCCCACAAATCGATGCCAGGTTTTCCCTCAGCAACGAACGTTCGATATAATTGCGTTTTCTGAGGAAAATTCCCCGAAACTTTATCTCTTACTCTGCTCGTGAGCTGTCTGTCGACAATTTGTAACGAACGGCGAAGAGCGTGAATCAGCAGATGTTCACTTCAGGAAGCCTCACACCTTCAACCACAGCGCGATTTCGGGTGTTCATAAACGACTCCGCCCGCCCGGTTTCCCCCGTGTCCTTCAGGACCGTGCCTGCCAAGGTTACACCCCGGGATTGTTTTTTTGGAGGTGAATCAGCTTCTTCGATTTCACATTTTCACGTACGCGAAGAAATTGCTACGTGCCAGGCAAGCTGAAGTCAATTTTTGTCGGCAAAATTGACGATTCGACACAGCTTTGGCACGGCAGCACGCTATATGTAGTGCGGGAACGTGTCTGACTTTTGGTGAATATACGGAGAATTAGCTGCGCCAGTGAAGCGCGTGTTTCACAACCCGCACCCGGTCGATTCTGCCGAGGCGTATTTCCGCTCGAGGAGTTCTCTGTGCTCCATCCAGCATACGAGGGTCGAAATTGTGGAAAATCGTGCTTCCCAATTAAACTTTTGCTGGAATGTTCCCATCGAGGATAAACAAATTTTTCCTTTACAGCAGCTTGAACCGATGAAATGTGTCACGTCGGAATTGGGTTGTTTATTCCGTAATGTGGAATGGACTTTTTGGCCTCGTTATTACGCCAGTTGACAGAATTTGCTCATCACTGAATTTCAATTTGAATGAACTGAACTTGTTTCGTACCTGTAAAGGCTTCAACATGTTCTCCACAGGCAGGCGCATCAGTTAAACCATTCTAACGATGGCGTCTTTACAGAATTATTACCATTATTACGTGTTAATGACGGAATGGCGTGTTTTTTCGAGCTCGATTCCAACGACTTTCGAACCTATGCGTGGACTTGTTTTCCACCACCAGAACCGACCGGTGGAAAAAGGTAACTCAAACGGCTGGAAGGCAAAGCAATTATTTTCTTTGTTTTTTGTACTTCTTTGCTTGCACAAATGCCAATAGGGTGACATGGCACACAGGTTCAATAGCCAAAAAGGGGACGGAGGGAATCCACCTACACCGCCCACCACTGGGTCGGAACGGACAGGTGGTGGTAGCCCTCGGCACTGACCGCTTGCGGAGTAATAAGCAATGAATGGTCGATGGTAAGTCTTCCTTTGAAGTATTGATTTTTTCATCTCGTTTCCGGAGCCGGAGCTTTCGGTAGACCTTCGTTCGTCAATAAAAACGGCGAAAGACTAATTACACTTCAGCTTTCAGGGCTTCTGTTGTTTTATGCTTCATCAGGTTTACTTGTAGAACTGCTTTTAGCAATAAAATACGGGTACGGCGAGCGAGAGAAGACCGCGCCGCCATTAGTGAAAAGGATTCTTTTCCTTTTGATGGATTGATTTTCTGTCGTTCGATACCCGCTTATTCGCCGTGCCACACCGGATGCGGTACACATTTCGTAGCACGAAAACACAACTCGAAGTAATTAAAAACGCCCCGAGTACGACGGTATCGTTAGAATGGTGATTAGTGCGTTTCGGTATTATTTTCGGGGGGATTACTGAAGTTGTTTGAAGTTTGCTGCTTTTCGAAGGACTTTTGTTTCTCCTCCTACTGATCCACAAATCTGGGTGATGTAAGTCATTTATTTTTATTATGATTTCCTCCATGACGGTACGGTACGATTCAGTTCTTGATTCTAACATCAATTTTTAATGATCCGCTTAGTATTCTATTACAACTAACACCCAAAACCGTTTCCTTTTTCTCATCCACAGATGTTCGACTGCAAAAACCATATACGGGTGATCCAGCCGATAGATAACGGAAACCGATTGTACATCTGCGGAACAAACGCACACAACCCGAAGGATGTAGTGATATACGTAAGTATCCAGCATCGAATGCGCCTTCAACAAAACAACAAAATTAAATCCCTTTGTTTGCTCGAACAACGCGCGAAGCAATATAAAACAATGTCGCGTGCAGTTTTCCGAGCAGCGCAGATTCGCGAAAATGATAGTTTACTCAGTTGATAAAACAGAACCGATGTTCCCATCCGCGTTTTCCGATAGATCGCGCACACACGACCACCGTGCATTGCAAACTATTTCATCACAAAATTTATATACAGCGAAAACCTTTCATCATTCAGAGCGTTATCCTGGGCTCTAGAGTCTGGTACACAACTCTGTTGTTTAATTTATTCCTGTTACTCACTTTGCTATGAGCACTTTTACACCGTTAACATCCACAACGCACACACATAATACCTCCTCCTGCTCCTCCTCAGTTTCCATATTTCCGTAAACCCTGTGATACTGCTGATCCAAGTTGTGTGTCCTTTGAAACAAAATATTTACCAAATCCACCCGAACCCGATACTACCCGATATACTGTTATAGTGAATGAAAGGTGGGAAGCTGCTCGGGTGGTCGGGCGGTCGAGCGGGGGCGATGTGTGATGTGTTATAGTGCACACGGACTCGTTGTCATTCTCGTCGTCTCGGTTTGCATATGGCTTACCGCATCCATAAAAAAGTGTCACGCAAACTGGATGACAACTAACTACCTACAGATAGGAAAGATACAAAGTTAGTTAGTTGATGATGGAACGTAACGTACCTACCTACATGTTCGGAATAACCGGCTGAGCGGTTGACACGGTTCGATGTGCTGATATTAATCGACAAATTAAATCATCGAAATCCGTTCAGCCGCAGCTAGGTGAAAACAGGGCTAGGCATATATTTTTCTGTAACTTCCATCATGTCCGACTCAAAAAATAAACTCGTATGTAAAGGGAAAAATTACCTTCTTCAAAACTTATAATTCCTAACATTTTAAAACTGATTTTAGAAAAAAAAACTTTGATCATCAATTTAAAAAATATATAAACTGACGAAAAAATTAAATTTTACAATTATATTTATTGCTTATACCAACAGACTAACTAGTACGTAAAATATTTAAACAGTTCCTACGAATAGTCCTACGATTTAGGTAAAAGTCGAACCCAGCTGACACTTGGCTGAAAACTCGTTATAGCCCGACGATGACCCTGTTTGCTGCATAATTTGTCCTTCGAAACGGTACTTGGAGGAACATTCTGCTACGAAGAGGTCGTGGTTGAGCCCCGTTGAGACTGATATGGTTGAGAAGCCATGGACAATCGGCTCTCGACATTAGGAGATCCGCTACAGGGATTGCTCGGCACAGATTTCTCCGGGTTGCTAGGGTGTCCAGTCCAATTAGCATCAAGCACGCTTCGTGTCTTGGCAGCTTGGAGCGGGTTGTTCCAAGGCAGCCGACGGAGGGCAAATCGAATGAATTTACGTTGTATTTTCTCTAACCGATCAACGCCGTTGAGATAATGGGGATTCCAGACCGCCGAACAATATTCCAGCGTCGAACCGACAAGCGCGCAGTACAAATTCTTCAAGCAATGTATATCGATGAAGTTTTTCGCAGTTCTTATTCTTAGGCTAAGACTGCAGGATGCTTTAGCAACGATGTAGCTGATGTGCTGCTTGTAGGTCAGCTGTGAGTCAAGAAGGACTCCCAGATCCTTGATGCAGGACTCTCTTTTAATCTGTTCACCGCCTAGATGATACTTAAAAATGATTGGCCGTTTTTTTTTCTGGAGAACGACACAACTGAACATTTGCTAATGTTGAGCACCATTCTATTTTCGTTACACCACCTAGAAAAGTGCTTCAGTTGCTGTTGCAGACACATGGCGTCTTCTACTTTTTTGACCTCGTTATAGATCTTAAGATCATCAGCAAAAAAGGCCTGGGTTTACATCGTTGAAGTATAGAACGAAGATGATCGAACCTAGTTGACTACCTTGTGGAATACCGGACGTAGCAATAAACTCGCTGGATAATGATTCTCCGAATCTCGTTCCCATTGATATCTAGTAGTATATCTTGACTACCAGTGAAGTCAGTTCGTTTAAAATCGTAGCTAACGGCATCCGTTATGCTACAGAAATTCTCCGATATATCCACTTCAAGCGTCAGGTGTAAGACGGGATGATGATTGACAGTCTTCACGAGAGGATGTGAGGCTGTAGTAAGCCGAGGTGCGTAGTTTGCATTGCTGACGAAACACAGCTCGAGCATTCGACCATTCTCTTTAGTCACAGAGCTGATTTGTCGCAGAAGGTTGTGGTTGTAGCTGTCCAGCAGTACCATCCAGCATACCATCATGGAAGGTAGATTGTAATGGATCTGCATACAAGAATCCATTAGCAGATGTCTGTCAGTTCAAACTAGGAAAATTGAAGTCGCCGAGGACCACCAGTTCGTCGATAGGCAAGGCTTGCATACAGATATCACGCAGCGATTCAATATGAGCTTTAATAAGCGCGAGGTCACGCGTTCGGTCAGGTGGCAAATAGAGCACACACAGGTAAAGCGAATAGCCCTCTAGCTTGAGTTGCACCCAGACTTGCTCGATAGTTGTCCAAGCACTATTCTCCACGATTTGTACCTTGATTCTTCGGTGAACAGCAATCAGCACCCCACCGCCATGAGATCTGGAACTGTTCTGTGCACTCCTATCAGTTCGGAAAACTTCACAGTAGTCTCCAAATACTTGGCACGACAAGGCACGCTCACAAAGTCAAGCACAGTAAACCATTTGGTTTGTATATCTCGATTGCAACTGAGATATACGAAATCATATCTGAACGAAAAAGTTATATTTCACGCCATATAAGAACATATATGTACCAAAGTGATGGCGATATACGTGAGAAAATTTTGACAACTATTTATAATTCAATTTTGCGTAGTTTTTTTAACACGCAACCAAATACTACTGAATATATGATTAAGATATAATCAAATATTGCGATTGTCTATACTGCTTTATAATTCACAGTCATGAATTGTATATGAAGACACGCACGACTGCAAAACAACTTATTGTTCACTTCGATTTGACATACTCTAATCATTATACAATTCCAATGTGAAATTGACATGAAAACGATTGAATGTGAACTTTCTATTACGATTTTGTGTTATCTGGGAGGTCGGGGGTTCCAGGGTTTCCATAGTGCCAACTGTGGTGCGTCCCGGTATGCATTCGACCATACTTTCTGGATTCAAAAAGCGATGATTCGGCTGGAGTACAGTGGATAACGATGCAGTTGCTTTAACTGTGTTGTCCTGGTCGAGGAAGGTGCGTCTTGGAGAGGTTATGTTGTGCTCCGGTTTGCTGTGTTTGCGCTCACATTTATGCCGATAATATGCCCCACGTTTTTTGCACTGTAGTCCTCGAATTCTCGAAAGTATACGCTCAGTCCTAAGCATTCACGCACCAGAGCTCTAACGTCGTCTTCCGAAGGGTGGAAAGTGAAGAGGTAAATCCAAAAAACGTTGTCATTCATGGAAACCGTCTGAATCGTTCCTGTGCTTGCTCTTGTTCCACAATTGCTCGTAATGCCGGTTGGGTTTACGTCTTTCATACGTCTGCGTTTAAGTGTATTGACAGGAGTATTTACTGGATTCTGCCAAGGTGCAGGACGGAGCGCAGATGGTCGAGCTGTTGGGAAGTTGTTTGCTACTTTAGCCGCAAGTGTCTCTATTGTAGAGCTTAGTTTAGCTATATCAGCCTGCATTGACAACATTGCATTGCATTTGTCTATAAAACATTGCAAAAAAGTTAGAACATCGATTTCTGGCTTCCTAGCTGGTAGAGGTAATCTGAGTAATCCGAGGTGAGTCCGTCATCAATATGACAACTACGACTTCATTATCATTGAGGATATGAATCTTTCGGCAGCACCATCGATGTTCGATCTTCTGAGTTCCATTGTTCCATTGCTCTTGGCCAAACAACTATTTTTTTTCCTGTAAAGCCATATCACAACTGCGTCCATTGGTAAGGACTATTGTTGTATGACCCATATTTGATTTAGTGCTAGTCAAATATCCTGTCACAATTAAGGTGCGAAGGACAATGGTTGTCATAGCACACGATCCTAGTTAGGCTCGACTCGGTTTATGAAGCCTAATACCCTGCCAAAAAACAACTAGCTTCCATTACGCTTTCTGACGATGTCCATTCTGTACTACATACACCTAGCTTCTTTTTCAGAAAGGGTCCTTTGCCAACGCTAGCTGCCATATCTGCATTTCATCGAATGTATCGTATCAATAATTCAATTATAATACACTACAGAATGTGAGAGGACTGCTCTAGCCATATCAAGAATTCCTCTCCACTGTACTCGATCAGGGGCTACTCGTCGCCAATTTGTTGAGTGTCTCAACACACGAAAATCGACTTCAACCTGCTCAAGCCTGCTAACACGTTGGGCCCCTCTATTACTGGTGCCGACTCATGAAGAGAACGGATTCCACTGCACAGTCGTTCGGCATTCTTGCGACGTAGCCGGCTCACCGGATTATCCCAACTTTCGCCAGGTGTACGATGGGAATCTCTCCAAGTAGTGCTGGCGGGTGCGCGACGTTAGGCAGTCGGACAATAGGTATACGAACATAAGGCATAATGGACGTTAGGAGTAATAAACGATAGGCGTAATGGACGTTAGGCATAATTTACAAAACTTCGCTTTCCTATGAATACGCACTTGAATCAACCATCTCTGCGTCACAATCCAATGGGAGTTTGGGGCCGCCAAAGCTTTGAACGTTAAATCACCGCAATTATGTGATTAGAGATTTTTTATTCTTCTATTGCGAATAGACAGTGAACGCTGAAAGGAATTAATCGCACCTGTTTTTGCGTCCGAAGATGACCGAAAGAAGCAATATTTGGCCGAATCTCCACTCGACTGAATCTCGCCGAAAGCTATTTTCTCGAATAATATTGAGAAAAATGAGGCTTTTAAGGTCAATGCAAAGCTGCTTAAGCTATCAGCAATATTTACGTTGAATTTCCTCACTCGTATTATAATCGGCGGTGACCAGAGATCCCAAATATAGGTACGAGCTCATCAACCAGTTCCATTTTATTGCCTTCAATAGTCACTGTCCGTGAGAGGCAAACGACCCAATAACTCCTAGCCACCGTTTTCGTTTGCGTTAATCTGTACTTCTTATTAATTTCTCAAGTTAATTTGTACTTCTTATTAGGGAGTAAATGTGTTTTTGTGAAGCACGAACATTGAAAGAACTGGGAAAAATGATATGCAAACTGTGAGAAATACTGTGTTACGGTATCGCACTCGACGCGAGATTGAGAGTTGTGGGGTCAAGTCCCACCTGGACAGTTAATTATTTTTCACAGTTTTCATATCATTTTTCCCAGTTCTTCCAATGTTCGTTCTTCACAAAAACACATTTACTCCCTAATGAGAATGACACCTATTAATGTTACTTATCAAGGGACAAAATGGAGTGACATTCAATAAGCTAGTAAACTTTTCACTACTTATTTTAAAAATGCCTATCGAAACGAGAACTTATACCAATTTGAGCATCTACCAATGCTTTCAAACAATTTCGAACATGCCTGTTAAATACGAAACAATTCGTAAAGCCTAATGAGTTCTATTTCGAAACGTTTGATGTGAATTCTGGAGTTCCACAAGGGAGCAACCTTGGACCTTTGTTGTTTATTAATTTAATGAAAGATTTACAGGGCCAAAGCAATAATGCTCGCGTCCTAGTGTACGCCGATGCCAAAAATTATTGAAAAATAATTGACTGGACACAGTGGAATTGGGCTCACAATTTCCGATCTCCGGTCGTGTGCATTTCCTATTATAGTACATCATTGGCCAGTCAGGAAGTTGGATATCTGTTTTTTTGTTCGTTTTTTACCTTTGTTATACTATATAACAAAGGTTTAGAAATTGATCGAAAAACGCGAAATAGAACCAAGGCCCGGAGGGCCAAGTGTCTTATACCAATCGATAGGGTTCGACGAATTGAGCAATGTCTGTATGTGTGTGTGTGTGTATGTATGTGTGTGCAGCTCATTTTCTATCGCCTGTTTCTCGGAGATGGCTGAACCGATTCATCCGCTATTACTTTTGTTTGAAAAGTATTTATGCCTAGTATATCACCAATTCAGTTGTTTCGTGGTACGACGTTTCGTTTAAAAGTTATAGGCAAAAATGTGAAAACAACGTGACACGTTTTTTTCCGGAACTACACAACCAATTTGAATGATCTTAGTACCAAATGAAAGCTCTTGCTATCGCTAAACTTTCTACTAAGTTTCATCAAAAACAAATATGCAGTTTAAAAGTTACGCTTAAAAAAACAGTTTTGACAAGGTCCAAATGATCGCCTGTTTCTCAGAGATGGCCAAACCGATTTATGCGTTATTAGTTTCATTTAAAGGGTAATACAGCCGGATAGATCACTATTGAATTGTTTTTTGATTGGACGTTTAGTTGGAAAGTTATGAGCAACCGTATACACCACACCAAAATTAACTATAATTTATAATGATTTTAACCAAGTTAATTTGCCTAATTTCAATTATTTTAATGTCAAACGAGAGGTTTTAACACTACGAATATATATGCAAAATTTCACAAGAATTGGTTTTTCCGGTCAAAAGATATTAACCCTCGAACACTCGCACTAACTTTTGTAACACAGTTACTCGCGCGCACAATAGCCCAAAATCAAAGAAAACGTGCGCGCTAGATTTTTGACTAGGAAAACTTGGTTTTAAGTTTATCAAACCTTTGGAAGAGTTTTTTGAAATTGAAAGCTCTATCGTCTGGTAGCATTTGAATTTTGACTAATCCCCCTAAAAGCAAAATAAAAAAAAATATTTTTCTTCAGTTTCAATATAACACATTGATGTGTTCTGCAAAGTTTTAGAGCATATTATTACAAGAAATTTTGCTGAAGACAGTAACCTTCTATCTCTTCAGCGACGATAGAGAAATCTTATTTATTGTAAATGCACTTGTAAAATGAGTTTTTCTATTTCGGCTCTTTTTGTAATTGTTGTATGACTTTTTATTTATTACAAAGTTGTACAAATAGTAAAAATACACAACTTCACTGAATGTAGTATACCTCTATGTCTGCTTGTTTAGGATCTGTAGAACTTTGATTATAAAAAACACCCTAATTTTGACTCCAAATTATTCGACTACGAACAGACGGCTACATTTTAAACATTTTACATTTGCTGATAGTTTTGCTGCATACAGACACCATTTTTCTATAAGAAGAAACGAGATAAAATGTCAGTTGGGGCCAATTGCGGTACACCTCACATGCTGCTTGCTTCGGGTCTGTGATTTTCTGTCGGTTTATGCTGATCTGTTTTCCTAACAATTTAAAGTATTAATGCGTCGAATAATTCTGACATTTTGCTCATAACAAGTTTATTGAAGAATATACGTTAGTTAAACAATGATTTGTAACTTTATAACAATATGGCATTCAAAAACCTACACATGTTGTACAAAATACAGCAGCGTGAGTAACCGAAGGTAAATAATAATTGATGAAATTTATTCAAGAAAACTTTATTGATGTGAACCAAATAGAATGGCTTTACAGGAAATTATGCATAGTTCGAAAACTTATAAATTAGACCTTTACTACGCAATGTATATGTTAAAGAATAATATTTCTTCTTACAACTTAATTTTACTTGCACTTACCCACATTAGTAACAACTTACTCAGCAATTTCATGAGAAAAGGAACTATCAAAATTTATAAGTGCTCCCAATAGATGAATTATTTTCCGAAGACTTGTCGATTTCTATCTCAAATAGCAAGTAAGACCGTATAACAAAGGTTTCTTTCGCCACTAGGTGGATTAAATCAGGTTTTATACATTTACCCAATGTTCTGGTATAATTTATTTTGTCATTGCTGTTAAAAATGCTCATGAACTGCTCATACAATATTAGAATGGCTCGTTATACGCGCTTAGATTAAACAAAGCAAAGAGTACGTACGTTAAGAAGCATAAATAATGTGGATTCTATGTCTAGGGCAAGCTCAAACCAACTCAGCTAGCACTTTTATGTATACATAAAAGTTAAAAACCAGCTTTACGTACAGATATCAAAGCCAAAGCCTGGGTGCTAATTCCGTTATCGAAATTTGACCTTCTGTTTTTTATACAACAGACTTCGCAACCAGCTGTTAGAATACAGGACAGTGCGGGGTCAGTGCTACGATCCTATTGACTCTAACAGCCTCTCCCAGCCAAGATTCGAACATACGACGACTGGCTTATTAGACCAGCGTCTTACCTCGAGGCCAACTGGGAGGTAACGTTCAGATATACATACTAATAAATCGTATTTCATGCGCAAAATTGGCATATACGTACTGTTTTGGCGGCGATATACGTTATTAAGGATAATTATACGTATTTCATCTATATACGTAGTTATATACGATAATATCCGATTAAGCGCGACTTCTTCCATACTGCTATACAATTTTGCTGAAAATCGTATGTGTGTCAGTTATTATCATTATATACGATTAAAAATCAGCTTGGGCGGACTTTATTAAGCTTTAGTTACGATTCCGAATTTGATAATAAATATTTACCATAATTCTCGTACATTGATGTATGACTTGGTGCTAGCTGGGAATGACGTACCGATGGTGAAAAATTCTTTGGATCACACCATGGTAACTGTTCACGTTAACCAAGTTGGAATAATCTTTTTTGCGCACATGCGATCCGCAGAAATTTTTTTTAAGGGAGCCTGGACCACTGCGACCATTAGTTAGATTTATTGTGGTAGTCCGCAGAAATTGGTTTCAAGTTAATTTTTGAGGGCACTACGGTATTATTTTCAGCGAACTAAAAAACAATATAAAAATTTGAAATAATCTGTTGAAATTCAATTCAGTTTTTTTAGTGAAACCCAGCCAACACACTGCTGATAAAACATACAGCTTAACGTCAGTAGCACAAATGTGCCAAAGAATTTGCCGCTTGAATCAGATACATACAAAACCCTTCGCCAATATCCACCAGCAGAACAATTTAATTGAAATATATCAAAAAAAAATCAGAGGGGTTGTGTACAGGACACGACCGCATATAGGTGACGCAGGACTACGTAAGTCTCTTTGTAGTTATAGTAGCATGTATTCATGCTTGTAATAGGGTGTTTGCAGAGTGCATATGTATTGAAGAGCTGTTGGGCAGGCAAAAGTGACAGCTCCATATAAACTGTAAGGGTTGGAAAGGGCGAGATTTTTTAAATAATTTAATTTCTTCATTGAAAACAGAAATTACTATTTGCGTTATATGTATAGCAAGGTAATATATCTGTTTACTAAATAACAAATCTATTTTCAACAAACAAGCTAAAACGCGGTAGAATTGATCAAAAATGTAACTATTAACTATGTTAGCTAACTTAGCGGGATAAAACTGACCAAATATCTATAACCAGCGATTGCTTTCGGCCAAGAAAACAATAAATTATACTAAAATCAATGCTACATTCAGTTGTTTCGAACTTGGCCTATGCGGCATGCTACATCCGAAAATCGTATTTTTGGGTCACCGATTTAATGCTAATTCACTGAAATATTAGTTGCTAAATGTGAACATATATTTCGGGATACATTACTTGGTTGATTTAAACTATTGATTTCCTGCTACCTTACTGAAATTAAAGATTGTTTTTATTACCCATGGTTCCCCACGTTGAAGGGATTTCACCAATTCAATTCTATTCGCTATGACGGCGCCGCAGTGGAGACACCTACATTAGTTTCGAGTATGCGTGAAGCAGAATAGCGATTTGTTAAAGAGTGCAAAAGACAGAAACATGTCGGAAATAATTTTCACGCATTCAGCTACGGGCAGTTCTGTAAGTGGAAAAGAGGTCGTGCGGTGCCGTCATTGCGAATTTTATCAACAGCACATCTTTTCACTACACTTCTAATGAAACGGCAAGCATGCGTATTCATACAGAGTCGTATTATAAACGAACACTACAGCTGTGTGCTGTAGCACATTTTTCCAACACAGATATCAAATTCGCCGAGGTGTAATCGTCTCGCAGTAAAAAATTTGCGATCTGTTGGGACAACGAACTTGCGTCATTTTTTCTGGCACACTTCCCTAACACAGACATCAAATTGGACTAGGTTTAGTCGCGTTCGTGAGAAATCTGTTGACAAGAGGGGGCTTTGTCACTCTTTCTGGCGTACTTCCCAAGCAAGGACATCAAAATGGTCTAGGTTTAACCGCGGTGTTAAGAAATCTTGTTGAAATAAGGAAACTTCGTCACCTGTTTTGGCTTACTTCCCAAGCACAGATATCAAATTGGTATAGGTTTAGATCATCGTAAAGAATCCTCCAACCAATCACGAAGCGAGAATTCTGGTAAAACATAGGTTCATTATTTTCAATTTTTCAATAGTTCAACAACAAGAATCCATACTTTTCTTCATTTGGGTTAATTCTTAGAAGATTTTCCGATCGATTGGTGTAAGAATGTTGAAAATCGATTGGAAAACCGCTGAGCTATTAGCGCTCAAAACCTTTCATTTTTCGTGACGCTCGCATTTTTCGATTTTTTGGAATGACACCCTATCTCAAAACTTGCCGTAAGACGTAGTCCTACGTCAAAAGTAATGAGCACATACTGCTGCCTTGTGGAACTGCTTTGTATTAATGTGCGGATATAATAATAAATTACTGAAAAAAATGTAGAAACTGAAAATAAGAAGCTGTTGTATTGCCGACAAAAATTAGCAGCTTTATTTACAATTTGTCATTGCTTCAGAAGGATTTTGAATTGCCGCATAGGTGTTCAGGTTCTACAAGTACACCCGTTGACCTCCCAGTTGGCCTCGAGTATAACAAACCAGTCGAGGTATAACAAACCAGTCATCGCATGTTCGTATCTCAAGAGGCTGTTAGTGTCAAATAGGATAGTGGCACTATCCACGCAATAGTCCTATACTCTGACAAACCTGGCTGCGAAGTCTGTCGAATGTCGAAATGTAGCGCCAAGACTTTACTTACAATACCCATGCTTTAAGGTTTGTAAGATGCCTAGTTCATAGGAGCAACCAGGTTCAATGGATAATTTGAAGGATTCGGAGGGAGGATAAACTACCGGACTAGGCGATAGAAGGTGTGGTTTGTCCCATATTGAAAAAGGTCGATCGGCTAGATTGTTTTAATTGTCGTGGAATTTCGTCGTTCTCCCAAATCCTTCAGAAATGTCGGGAGTACAACCTGCCCACGCATCACATTTTCGTGGATTTCTGGGCAGCATACGATATAGTCGAGTACGAACAGCTATGGCAGATAATGCACGAGAACAGTTTGCCGAACAAACTGACGCGGCTGAACAAAACTACCCTGGAGCGAGTGATGTGCTACGTGTGTATTTCGAGGGCACTCTCGAGTCCCTTCGAATCGCGCAGAGGATTCCGGCAATAGGATGGACTGTCCAGTATGTTATTCAACATCACTATTAAGGGTATGATCTGGCGAGGGGATATCGAAACGAGAGGAATAATCTTCAGCAAAAGTAGCCAACTCCCAACCTACGAAGACGACCTCACCATCATTACTAGAAAACTTGGGACGGCGGAGGGAATCTCCACCAGACTAAAGCGAAGGCTAGGAGAATTAGGTTACAAATCAATGCACCGAAAACCAGTTATATGGTAGTAAGAGACTCCAGGGACTTTCACGGGCATTGCCGACTATTGACGGCGACCGACGGCTCACCGCCGAATAACAATACAAATAAGGAGTTTAAATGACGCATTAAAGCTGGAAGTCTAGCTTACTTTTTCGTCCGCTAGATGCTTTAATCAACAAGCATACGCCGCCACACAAAGCTGACGATGTATAAAACGCTAATCAGACATATAGTCCTCTATGGACAGTAACTTTGCTGACGGAGGACTTACGTGCACTTGCCGTATTTGAACGAAAGGTGTTGCGTTGTACTATTTGAAACTATTGAAGCACTATTGAATATGAAACTATTGACTGTTTGAAAATGAATCCCGAGTTGCAGGCACTACCAGGAGAAATTTCCATCGTACGCCTGGCGAAAATTGGGGGACAATGGTAGGCCGGCCACGTCCAACGAATGCTTGGATTTTCATTTTTTCTATATCAACTTAACTTTATAGTCTGCAAATTGTCGACATTCTTTATTTGAGTTGTAATCAAGACTATGTGGCCGCCTTCTGCTAAATTTATTGGTACATACGAGCCTTGATATTAATGCATGTTGGTTATCCACATCAAATCTTTGTCAATCCGACAGTCCTAAATTAAATTGTTTATTTTAACGAAAAAATTCACTTGTTCATATGATATCCAAGCTCCCGATTCTCCCCACTTCATGTGGCTATTTACCATACTCGGTTCAATTTGTGATTTGTAAATGACAGAAAATTCACATCTCTTGTCGACGGAATTCCATCAAATATTCATTCGTTTACACTCATTGCCAAGCCTTTGCGAAAACTGTATTTTAATTCTACCGAAACGAATAACAAATACGCTCTTTGTTTTTCCGCACACATCCAGCCGACGACGAGTTCGTTCACAATTTATTTTTCCGTGGCCAATCTTTTCACCCACGAATATTTAGAGCCCCCGCTCCAGTTCAGTGCTTCGTAATCAGTTCATTGAAATCATCGCTATTTGTCGCTTTTTCAGGACTTTTTTTTTGCTCTGGCGTGCCATTCAACAACCTCTTCGCCGCTCTCTATTTAGCGCTGCACGATTTCGATACTGAAATAAAAATTTCCAACTTATTTACTTTCAGTCCAACCTCACACATCTATCACGGTCGGAGTTCGTGCCCGGAATCGGTCTCGGCATTGCCAAATGCCCGTACGATCCACTGGACAATTCAACGGCCATCTACGTGCAGCAGGGCAACCCCGGCGATTTACCCGCGCTGGTAAGTAAAATATGATACTTGGACTAAAAAAAAAGAAGTATAAAATTCAAACTAAAAACCGAGCCACATCCATTAGATGCAATAGGAGCGCGAGTGCAAAAGAGGAATCGCAAAATCTGAAACTCGTGGTAATAAAATAAATTTCCCGCTCGCGCGCCGCGCCTTGCGCGCTCGGTAGCAAAACTAAAACAACTATTTCGGAATAAATATTTGAACAGATCTCTGAACCCATCAATTGTTCGGTGGCTGCTTTTTTTGCTGCTGTCCAGCATCGAGCAAAAACTAGAACTTTGCATTGCGGAAATGGTAGCGAACATTCGTTGTTTTTTTTCCGGGTTATCCTCTATTCATTGCTGGATATTTGGATTTTGCACCAGAAACGTTTCATGAAATCATGCAAGTTACAACCACAGCCCGCCTGAAATAGATAATTTAACAAAAAAATCAAACGTTACCATCCAAAAACAAATCGTTGTAAGAATAATTAATACACAATACAAAAATTCATATCACATTTATACTGATGGTTCAAAAATTAATAGTAAAACTGGCTACGGCTACTACGACAAACAACAAATGCTGTCTTACAGTGGAAGACTGAAAACCCAAATTACCATAATGAACGCTGAGATTATAGCCATCATTAAAGCAGTTGAATACTTAATTACTAAACGTATTAAGACGGCGGTCATTTTTACAGACTCCAAAAGTGCAGCCAAGCTAATTCAAGGCGACAAATCATCGGATAACTATCTCATTGGTAAACTATTCGGATTAGTAAGTCAATCAGACATAGAAAGTATCACAATACAATGGATTCCAGGGCACATTGGTTTGACTGGAAACGAGAGAGCAGACCAAGCTGCAAAGCTTGGTACAGAAAGAACATGCATTGAAGACACATCGCTCACCAAAAATGACTTGATACTAAGCTTTAGAAACGAAACGATTTGCTTCTGGAAAGAACGGTATAAAACATTGTCTGAAACCAAAGGATGTTATCACCGCAAAATCATGCCAGAACTTACATTGGACCCATGGTTTAAAAATTTTGAAATTTCTACTGAATACACAGTAACTATCAACAGACTCAGATCAGGCCATACTGCCACTAAGGATAGACTTTGCTTATGGGGTTTAATCGCAAATGATAATTGCGAAAACTGTAATATAACGGAACACACGGTACACATTTTACATGATTGTCCTAAACACAATAGTATCAGAAGTAAATATCCTGTTCTCTATAATAAAATTGACATAACTTCCATTCTTGCGGAAAACCAAATAGATAAGATCATACAATACGCGAAATTCCTTAAAGAATTAAAATTAAGCATTTAACACTGTTCACAACCACCACTTCTTCAATTTGAATTTATTCCAAAACGCGCTCGTTTACTAAGTTCTAAATGTTAACATTGTTACAATGATATGACATGGCTGATATGGACCCCTCGGTCTGCGCCAAACCAAGCGAGAATGAAAAAAAAAAAAAAAAACCACAGCCCGCCCCCCGAGGGGGGCATAGTAAACTTGACTGAAAATGATGTTGTTACGAATGTTACTAACGAACAATCAAATTTGTTGTTTTGACATTGACTGAATATTCTCTGCTTAATAATGAAAAGGTTGTGGTTTGTGTGGAGTTTTTAAACCTGTCCAGATGAAACAACAGTTGTGGAAACTATGATTGTTGTTTTATCTTTATAGAGATTGTAACAATCATTAACCCATTTTCTTCTTCAACTTATTTGTTACTCTTCAATTGCAGTACTCGGGAACCAACGCTGAATTCACCAAGGCAGACACTGTTATTTTCCGAACCGATCTGTACAACATGACGACCGGCAAGAAGGTGTTCAACTTTAAGCGTACCCTGAAATACGACTCCAAGTGGCTTGATAGTGAGTATACACACACACACCTGTGCATTGCACGGCAGCACAATTTATGGTCTTAATCTGAGAGTAAATGTAACCTTTCGTTGGACGGCCACCTGTTTCACCGACCGACCGAATGACCAACCGTCCGGTCTGGAGCAATGAATAACCCTGCAAAAAGGAGTTCACCGCTCCATATGCTAGAGGGGTTTCAGTTGCTAGTTATAAATTAACGGATACATTTATCATCAATGGTTTGGATTGTAAAACGGCATTCGTTTGCTAGAATGTTCGATTCGAACATCAAAAAGATAATCAAAATCCAAACCGTCGATATTAAAGTGAGAGGTGCATTGCGAAAGTTGAATTTATTGCTCTCAGTTTGCTCGTTTTCTGAAGTCTGGTTAAGAGTAGATCTATTTACGTACAAAAGCTGTAAGAGACCTCAATCAGCTTAGATAAACATTTGTGTTTCTAAATTTGCTGAGTGCGAAAAATTAAAAAAGCTTTTTCCTTTCTTCAAATGATGCCCTATTTGCTTTCTGCAGTTTGCTGCAGCATTGAAACGATTGTTTCTCATTCATGTTTCGGAATTGGTCATCAACACTTTCAATTGACCAATGCCAAACTGGCCTACACAACGCAGGGCAGGTAAAATGGAAAATAAACATCAATGGTGATAAGTGGTGCCTTCAACACCACCCGGCCGGCCGGCCTGCAGCCAGTCAGTCAGTCATTGCCCGGACAAACAGACCGCTCAAACAAGCAAACTACTCGCTGCTACTCCCGGGATCGCACCCAAAACCCACCCAGCCCAACACGAATTCCACAAACTATTCAAAACTTTTGCCCCCACCCCACACCCACCCTGCGCAGTTCCCTTTTATCCTCCTACGGAGAGCGAGGTTTCTCTGCCATGATAGTTTGCAACAGCTGCTGCTGCCACATCGCTACATTTACCGCTGAAGTTTCCACCGGGGCTAGTTGACTGGGTGACTGACTGACAGACTGACTGACTGTCTGACTAACTAACCGAGCAGGAGCGGTATTTATCTAGGAGGCTTGTCATTGAAGATTCTTTTTTTCTCTATTTGCAAAAGTGCTTTTTCACCTGCGCTCTAAACGGAAAGGAGAGAACTCTATATACCCGGCTCCGGTCGTCGTTTTGTAACGAGGTGTCGGAACACTTGTCACACTTTTCCGCTGCTGGGTTTTTCCTTTGGTTATATGCTTATTTCCGTTTATTACCTTTCATTTTATTCCGTTACATCTAAGCGTGAATCACACGCGCCATAAATGCAAAGAAAAAGAAACGGAAATGCAGGTCTTGAGGGCAAACGGATATGCATCCTATCCCATAGCCATGGATGGATTTTAATCGTATTCAAGAAAGTTGAGAATGAGTTAAGTATGATAAAAAAATAAGGAAAATTAGAATTGAAGAATAAAATTTTTATATCGTCCGGTGAGAAATTAATTGCGACGACTAATTTGCTGGGTATATTTATGTTGCTCTTTTATACTAAACTATTAAACACGAAAGAGCAAAGTCTAATGAAACAAGAAGAGTCTTAGTTTCCTTTATTACAGTTTAACTTTCTGGCTCCTGGAATCGAGGAATATCCAACTTCTTAACTTACAAGTTTGATTTGCAAATCAATCAATCCTAAAATTAAAAAAGAAGAAAACTTATCCAATTTAATTCTACTATGTGTATTTTATTTACGGCAGAACCGTATTTCGCCTACGATTTGCAGGCTTCCTCAGTGTCTGTTTTCGAACTGTACTAAACTGTGTAAATCAATCAATGTTTCCATTGCAGGTCAGTTTTTTATATATTTTGAATGTTTTTGACAAAATATCCATCGAGTTAACACAAAATACCATGCGTCTCCATATCGTTGTTTCTTCAGAAAATGATATCAAAAATAAAACAAAAATTCAATTTGATTCAATTTAATCACAACATATCAAACGCTATGTATACAAACTACTGCTTTCTAGAAAAAATATCGGTCTCTTTTAGTCCTCAAACCATCAAAACACGAAAAAGTAGATATAGACCAACTTCGTGTGTTTGTCACCTCTAATAGGCTCTAATGAGGTCATGCATCTAATTAAGTTTTTCATAACAGTAGTTTTTTACAATTCATGTAGTGGACGATAGACAGAAGTAGTGAAACAAAGATGTTTATAGGATTCAACAAAATAGGACCAGCCGTGAAGGAGGAAGAGCGCATAATTCGATAGGGGAGAGTCATTGAAGCAACGCTTCGGAAATTGTGTACCGTTTCTTTTTATCAAGACACATTCCGGAAATAACTTATGTATTTACCTTCAAATCAACAAAATATTCATTAGTGACAAACTGCATTGCTCACGGATGTCATCAAAGGTATCCAAATCGACTTCTTTATGCATAGTTTGCAATCTAATTATCAAACTAAGAATTCAGTACCTCAACCGCACTATCCGATTCTTTCGAAGGCCATTAGATACATTCCAACTGCTCTAGCCATCGCTGAGAAATACAACTGAGTTTACAGTAGGTTGGATCAAAAGGACACAAAACCAAATCGTTTGGCAATTTTTTTTTTGCGGCTACAAGTAGAAATTCTCGCAACCTTCGGTTGCATGACATCGTAAATGCATATGCTGTCCTTACTCGCTGTCGCTCGTTCGACTGAAAACTAAAGGATATCTTGTGGTTTTGGTACATTCGGTTCATTTATTATTAACAAAGTTTACTGACCTTTATCAGCGAAAATTGAAAAGTAATGCAGTGCTTAATTCAGAAAGATTATAGATTGCACTCAGCTCTACAAATGCTTCATACATGAATTTTACAGATTTTACCTATAAAGACTGTTCCAAAAACTACAGACACACTCAAGGCAATGCCTTGGGTATAAATCTGGAGCGTCGATTTCTAAATTGGTGCGATGGGGGAATGAAGTTTCATCGCAGCCACAAATAGTTTGCCAGATAGCCTTTTAACCAAAATTTTCGACCTGAATGGATGTTTCAGATTGGTCCAGTACTCGTCCTTCTCGCACCGTATAATGCTGTGGCACACTGGCAAGGATTCGTAATCGAATTTCACGCATGTTTTGTTGTCAATTAGTATGCTACTTTGTATTCCCAGCAAGCATCGTACCGTGCAGCTTTCGCATTCGTTTTGGCTTTATCTTCGTCCTATGCTTATTTGGCCACATTTTGCACTGAAACCTTCTTCTTATGCTTGAACACCTTCATTGTACGATTATCCATACTTTTTTCTACCCGTTTCGGTTTATCCTCAGCGAGCTTCCTGATCGCTTTTCGCTCACTCTCACTCTTCCCAACTTCACTAACTTTGATCGGGCTGATAATCGGGGTTCTGTGCACCATATTGTATACAATTTTTTGACATTGTTCTGCTGAAAGTTCACTTACTCAAAAAAACACTGCTGGAAAAGCATACACTCAAAAAAATCGACACGTCGCATCCACATGAAAAATCATGTAAACTTCTGTACAGCAACTTACGTGAACTTCATGTACTAGTTAATGGGAAAATTGATCAAATTTACCGACATCGTACGTAAACTGGTTAGTATGAGAGCGAGTTTTCAACAATTCATGTGAATGTTACATGAAAAGTGTGATGGATGAGAATTACCTATGTTTTTACGTAAACTTGACGTGCTGATTTTTTTGAGTGTACCGCTGCATACAGATGCTGAGAGGTGAAGATAAACAACAGGACGCGAAAAATAGTGTAGATATAAAAATTGCAGAATTGCTTACTTTTTACTATTCAGCAATTGAAAAGTGATCTTGTTTACCATGCATATTGATTTGCAGATTTTTTTGTTTAATTCTAGCGCAAAAATAATTAAAATCTATCAAGAAATTGGTGTTTATTATCAATGTTAATCGATGTTTATTGGTCTTTTTATACCCCCGCATAGATTTGTTAGTGTAACACCCTACCTTCCCATAACACGCTAAAGATGAAGTAAATTTCAGTTAGGGTCTTTGACACTAATCAAGAAAAAACGTCAGCCGAGCGGCACTATGTCTGGTGAATATGGCGGTGAAGGTAAAACTTCCTAACCTCTATTCTCCACGAAATTCTTTAAAGGTAACACAGCACGTGGACCAGCGTTATCACGATTACGAGGAAACTGGAAGGAAATTGAGCATTCTGATTGTCTTTAAATACTATCCTTTGACAAAATCCCTCCATTACGGGAGCATCTACCCTATATATGAAAAGCAAGAAAAAATTTGGTTTTCACGTTTAAACTTGAAGTAAAAACAAATATATTTTTTGCTAGATTAAAAAAATCTCTTTGTTTTTTGCCCCCCTTCAGTGCCCCAACACCGGAAGGAGAAAAACTTTATAAAATATTTGTAATGGTCTTAAGTGCAAAACTCCCAATATTTGAAGACCTCGTGTCAGTAGTGGTCCCGTTTGAGCGAGAATTACTCACTATTAAGGTGACAGTGAATTCACCTGTTATGATGATACAAACTTTACAAAAGAAATTCCTCCAAGAAGTTGAAGAACTTACTAAAATAAGAAACTTTGCTGAATACAGTAACTTTCTATGTCTTACTGGTTGTGAAATGTAATACTTACTTACTTATTTAGCCGGGGTGGCTCTTGCCGTATCAAGAATTCCTCTCCATTGTACTCGGTCCTGGGCTACTCGACGCCAATTCGTTGCGCGTCTCGACACACGCAAGTCGGCTTCAACCTGCTCGAGCCATCTAGCTCGTTGAGCCCCTCTATTCCTGGTGCCGGTGGGGTTCTTAAAGAGAACGGATTTCACTACACAATCGTCCGGCATCCTTGCGACGTGGCCGGCCCACCGTAGTCTCCCAACTTTCGCCAGGTGTACGATGGGAATCTCTCCAAGCAGTGCCTGTAGCTCGTGATTCATACTCACCACCACTCTCCGCTTTCCGTCTGTACTCCGCCAAAAATAGTCCGCAACACCTTTCGTTCGAAAACGGCAAGTGCACGTATGTCCTCCGTAAGTAAAGTTACTGTCTCAAGTCCGTAGAGGACTACCGGTCTGATTAGCGTTTTGTACATCGTTAGCTTTGTGCGGCGGCGTATGCTCCTTGATCGAATCGTCTTGCGAAGGGAAAAGTAGGCTCGATTTCCAGCTTGAATGCGTCGTTGGATCTCCTTACTCGTATTATTGTCGGCGCTGACCAGAGATCCCAAATATACGAACTCATCAACCACTTCCAGTTCATCGCCGTCAATAGTCACTGTCCGTGGGAGGCAAACGTTACTATCTCGGGAGCCTCTTCCTACCATATATTTGGTTTTCGACGCATTAATTTGTAACCCTATCCTCCTAGCCTCCGTTTTTAGTCTGGCGTAGATTGCCTCCGCCGTCCCACGGTTTCTAGTAATGATGTCGAGGTCGTCTGCAAAGACTAGGAGTTGGCTACTCTTACTGAAGATCGTTCCCCTCGTTTCAATGCCCGCTCGCCGGATTACACCTTCAATAGCGATATTGAATAACATACAGGACAGTCCATCCCCTTGCCGTAACCCTCTGCGCAATTCGAAAGGGCTTGAGAGTGTCCCCGAAACGCGCTCGTAGCACATCACTCGTTCCAGAGTAGCTTTGATCAGCCGAGTCAGTTTGTCCGGAAAACCGTACTCGTGCATTATCTGCCATAGCTGTTCGCGTTCAACGGTATCGTATGCTGCTCTGAAATCCACGAAAATATGATGCGTGGGCACGTTGCGAAATATAATGATATGTTTAAAAAGGGCACTTAAAAATCAGTTATACTCAATAACATTGCACACGATTTTTTCTTATTGCTTTCATTGCTTTCTACAATTGCTTTCTACAATTTTCCTTACTCCAAATATTTGGCTCCGTATTTGAGCCATATCAATAAACTAGATTTAAAAAAAAAAGTTCTACAGTTATTCAGTATTCTAAAATACACATTTTCTGTGAAGACTGTTTTTAACGAAGTTGCATATTTAATGAGTTATAAAACATTTGATCAAAAAGTAATACACTTCTCAATTAATTTTTACCAAGGATGCTCTGGGCTCTTGATACTCTTGACGGTTTTTTTTGTGGAAAAAATATAGTATTTTCCTATGAAAGTTGTTGGTTTGCAAGAATTTGACCGAAAGTGGAAAAAAAAAACTTTTTGAATTGCGCAAAAAAAATTCTTAAATATTTCATAACTCATTAAATATGCATCCTATGCGTTGAGAGAAAATGTGTATTTCAGCATACTGAACAACTTTGTAGAACACTTGAAAGTAATAAAAAAATCTTGAGCAAAGTTATTGAGCGTAATTGATTTTTAAGTGCTCTTTTTTAAGACATTATTATATTTCGCAACCGGTAAGACATAGATAGTAACTATATTCAGCAAAGTTTGCTTATTTTAATATGTTCTGCTACTCTTTAAAGGTATTTAAAAAAATATTTTTTTTATATCAACCTAAAAATTGAATTGACGATCACCCTAATAGTGCAGAAAAATGCGCAATAATTTATTAATAAACTTCTCCGAAGGCAGTACCCTTGAAAAATTACGCATTTTTACCCAATTGCTAATGTCCGCTCTTTTGCGAAACTGGACCACTGCGAGAGATTGACGTGGCCTTTTGTTGACGCGGTATATGTTGACTTCTCGAAAGCCTTCGACCGCAGAGACTCGCTGTAGCAAAGTCAAAACGGTACTGTCACCCCTGATTGGTTGACAAAATGGACTCTTATATACTTGTGTAACCGAAACGAGTCAGTGTGAATTGGAGGCCCTGTTTATTATCTGCGCTGGCGTTCCACAGAGCAGCCAACTGTGACCGCTGCTCTTTATATTGTCTACTAAGTTTGCACTAGATTGGAGACGGATATGTCCGGCAGACGAATGATGCTAGACATAACTGAAGTTTTTGGAGCGTCTTAGTATAATACGAAACCTAAAATTGAAAAAGAAGCTCGTGTAGACTAGATCAATTCCAAATTGCCTCATTTTCCGACGGAGAGGGCATGTAATGTTTCCGTCGTATTCTACCGCCACTCTCTTAAGTTCTGGTGTTATTGGTGTAAGTGTTGTGAGTGATTTTTTGTATGCGTATCTTCTTTTTTTTTGTAAATAATGTTCTGGATTGTCGTTTCTTTATAACCATTTAGTTTTGCAATTTCAAGAATGTGTGTTAGTTCTTTTAGTTTCCCTAGCTCACTTAACGGTAATGTTTCCATCCTATGTATCATGTAATGGAAAGCTGCCATTTTGTGTTGGTGGGAGTGGTTAGATGAGCTAGGTATAACTCGTTTGGAGTTTGTTGATTTCCTGTAAATTTCAATTTCTGTTTCTGTGCTTTCAATTTGTCTTATTACTACGATATCCAAGAAAGGAAGTTTTCCGTCTTTTTCTATTTCGTATGTGAAGTGTATATTTCTGTGTATACCATTCATGGTTGTTAGAATGGTTTCCAGTTCTCCTTTTTTGTTCATGCTAAAAACGTCGTCGACGTAGCACCACCATCTTGTTGGGAGTACCTGGTTTTGTTCCAGCTTGCTTTCAAGGTTAGCCATGAATAGTTCGCACAGGAACGGTGATAATGGATTGCCCATCGGTGTACCTTTCAGTTGTTTGTAATAATTGTCTCTGAATGTAAAATAGTTCTCCTCCATACACAAACGTGTCAGCTTCAAGTATCCTCCCACCTTTTTTCTCCATGCGTTGTCCTCATGCTGTTTCAACAGCCAGTCTTCCAAGAGGCTTATCGATTCTTTCACGGGGACGCTTGGGAATAAGGCCGTAACATCGAAAGAGACCATTATGTCGTCTTCTGCTAGTTCTCCCGATGTTTTTAGGTACTCGACGAATTCTCGTGTGCTGCTGACAGAACGGGTCGGAAATTTTTTAGGCATTCTTTGAAACTCGGTTACCAACCACTTGGCAATCTTTTCCGTGGGTGATCCGTTTGCCGTGATTATTTCCCGCATTTCCGTTCCTGATTTGTGCATTTTGGGTTGTCCTTTTATTCTGGATAATGTAGGGTTTGATGTCCGTAATTTTCCGATACCGTCTCCTAGCGCTGGTTGGCATTCTTTAATTGTACGCATAACTATTTCGGGTAATGGGTCCGTTCTTTGTTGTCTATATGGGCCGTTGTTGATTTTGTCCAACATCTGTTGATCGTAGTTCTCCTTGTTCATTATAATCACTTTGTTACCTTTGTCTGCCTTCACGTAGTATACTGGTTTTTCTTTCAGTTCCTTGACGATGCGGACTTCAGGGTTCCTCTTCTTTGAATGACGATTCTGCTTGATGACCTCGGATTACATCGATGGAATTTCGGAGATCGACCAAGTTGCACAGTTCTTGGCCTTTTTATGGTAGATCCCCGCTTAACACAGCAATGATGAGCTGTGGTTGGTAGAAAATGAGGAAAATACTGTTGGAATTGAAAGCATAGCCGCAGTATTAGTGTATTCGTGAGGCTACAATTGGAATTGGGCCGTACCTGGAACGGACTTTGTCCACAATTTGCGGTACAAAAAGCTCTCCTCTATCCACAGGCGGTTACTGATATACTACAGACCCCTGATCACTTTTGGAGTTCATCACAGAAGGAGTGACATATCTTCCACTGGACACTTCGCGCTTTAGTCTGGTGTACTGTTCAGTCACCGCCACAGATGTTCTGCCAGTAAAATCCATGTCATCGACAGAGCAGACGAATTGACTAGATTTGTTGAACTTTGTGCCTCGCGTGTTGATATCCACTCGGTTCGTAACACCTTGTAGCGCTTTGTTTAACAGTAGACATGAGACCCCATCGCCTTGACGAAGCCCGCTGGTGGCTCGAATGAATGTGAGAATTCACCAGCACGACATACCATCCATCATAGATTGAATCAGTTTGATCAGCTTCCTAGGAAAGTCGTTCTTGTCGATGATTTTCCATAGCTTTTTTCGGTCAATAATATCATACGCAGCTTTGAAGTCAATGAATAAATGGTGCGTGGAAGTTTTGTATTCGCAGCCGTTTTGAAGGATCTGTCGCAGTCTGAATATTTGTTCCGTTGTTGATCGTTGTACATGCACTTTGTGCTAATGATCCAGCAACAGCGGAAATCATAGAAAGCCAGAAGAGCCACGTAATCTACCACACTGTTTGTAAGGCCGACCATGGGTTCAGCACCCTGCGTCTGGGAGAGGAAGACTATCAAACTATAGAAGAAAAGATTTCTATTTGAAGGTAGAAAGAGGTGCATGAGACGCATTCCCATCAGTTAGAATAATTCATATCGATAAACAGGCATCAAATACATGGTTGGTGCGAGATGTTCTCTTTTCGGAAACGGAAGGTTTCAGGTACTACAACCCAACTCAGTCCTAAAAACAAGCTGTGTGAAATTGTACTGGAATAGCAAGCTCTCCAAGCAACAATGTAAGTTTTTTTGTACTCTTATGGCATTCTTCATTACTAATTTTGGTCTTAAACGCCATCATAAGAGTGTAATAAAACTTAAAATAATACTTGGGTCATCACGGATGTCCTCATACCTACCAATCGGCCTGACAAAGTGGTCCACAACAGTGGAGTAGTGGACTCAATATTCTTTGCTAAAATCAAGAAATATCATATTTAGCTGAGAGAAACTAAGGTAAATGTAGCACTTTGAGAAAGTATACGTACAGTTTAAGTAGTGATCTATGCTCTGGGCTGAAATAAACGTTGAAAATAAAATTCCTAGGAGAGCCTAACTTCTTTGGCAAAACGGAAAACCCGGGGTAGAAGAAAGATTCCAGCGTTACTGCAGAGAAGTGTAATTCTACAATAATGGTAATGTTAATAATAATAATTTTACTTACCAGTAATTTCGACAATAGCAGCTGCTCTCGTAACTGTAATGATCTGTGCTGTGCTACTATACTACTTGTTTAAGTATAAAATAATGCCCCAGTTTTAAGTTAATCGGACAAGTTCACGGCAGAAACCTACATAGATTTCGAGCTGTTTGCATTTTATGTTTAATAGTAACATAGTTTAATAGTTAACAGACGTACACTCAGTCCACAATCATGAGTCCCACCCAATTGTGGGTCATTTTAGCTTTAGCTGCTAATTTCCGTTTAAATATCACCTAATAATTAATCAAATTATTAGTGCTACTTGTAGGCAATAATTTTGTCAATCCATTAGTATTACCTTCATGCATTAATTGGCAGTTGAAGTTAAAATGACCCATAATTGTGTGTGATAATGATTGTGGACTGTCTGTATATGTTTAATATTAGAAATATTATATGGTATAATAGCATTTGTATCAAATTATTAAAATGGTCAACCATAAAAACACTTTTATAGCAATTTTAATTGAACTTTTTAGAGCCGTTTTAGGACGAACCAATCTACCGGTTAAAAGTCTCATTAAAAAGTGAATGATTAAATAAAATAAACTAGAGTCGTTTGAAACAGATGGAATTGGAACACTGAATTACTATTTAAAACGACACAAAAATAGTTAACGAAACAACATGAATGATTGTAATAAAGTAAATTTTCATTCTCAATCCAGAATAATCGTATGACTCGGTTCGAGTTTTTCTCCTCCCTAAACAGACCGCAATTTTATAACACGCACCATTTGAAATGGGTAGGGAAATTGCTTCATATTTTTTCTAATTAGCAGTGCAGCGTCGTCAAACATGTCAGCGTGGAAGCAGCCGGGAGCATGAAGATGGGAAGGGAAAGTTAACTTGAAACTGCCACTAAACCGTATGCTTTTGATATCCATCATGTGGACAGCTCCAGCAATTGAAGTCTGACGACGACTGAAGTAACGCAGACGACGCTGATGATGATGTTGATGATGATGGTATCGCCCATCAGTGAATGCAGTAACGGCTAGTAATGGCAGACAAACATTCGAATATAAAGCGTGTAAGTAATCAATGCTCCAGGGATAGGATCCTTTGTTGGCAGCTGTACGGAACGCATGGTCGCGACTCGACGCCAGGAGTTAGAAAGTGGAATTATATGCACTGATAGGTTGCGGGTAATTTGCACTTCGTTCGGTGCAATCAGGCGCTCATCAGTGCGATCGTGAATGATTGCATAAAATGTTTGATTGCAACGATGGTGGCTTGTTCCAATGAAAGTTTACTTCCAGCGAGAAATTGTTGAAACAATACACTGCAAATCGCGAATCTAACGAGTGGTATTGTCTTTTCCTTTCAGAACCGAACTTCGTGGGCACGTTCGACATCGGCGAGTACGTGTACTTCTTCTTCCGGGAGACGGCAGTCGAGTACATTAACTGCGGAAAAGCTGTTTACTCGCGAATCGCACGCGTTTGCAAAAAGGACACCGGCGGCAAAAACATCCTGAATCAGAACTGGGCCACCTATCTGAAGGCACGAATCAATTGCAGTATTTCCGGCGAGTTTCCGTTTTACTTCAACGAGATACAGGATGTATACCAGCTGCCGTCGGATAAATCCAAATTCTACGCTACCTTCACGACCAGCACCAACGGTTTGGTGGGATCGGCAGTTTGCAGTTTTGACATCGGGGAGGTTCATGCAGCCTTTGCAGGTGAGCATTTGCTGACATTTCGCTCAACTAGATTTATGATCGCAAATGCCAAGTCGCGAGCGGTTCCGTCAAATTGAAATTTCCCTTACGAAAGCACATTTTGGGCGACTTATCGCATGACGGCAAGTCAGCCGCAAATTAATTTAAATTGCGTGCCAAGCTACTTTCGCCGTCAGGAAAAAGAATGAAATATTTCAACCGCCAGTTCCGTGGCACTTTTTCACACTTTATCGCTTTTGATTTATGCCCCAGCAAGGGGCAGCACTTGGCAGCACCGAAAGAAATCTCGAAGCTCCCAGGAAAACAAACGGGGCTCCTACACACACACACACACCGCGTACATACCGGCGCACACGCGCGTCCCGAATATTGAGTGCGTAGCTAAATTGTGATTTATTCTCTTTCTTTCCCTCCCGGGCGTCTTTTTGATTACCATCGCCATCGTCGTCGGTATCGTCACCCACCAGGCAAATTCAAGGAGCAAGCCACATCCAACTCGGCCTGGCTTCCGGTGCTGAACTCGAAGATTCCGGATCCACGGCCGGGTACGTGCGTCAACGATACCTCCACCCTGCCGGACTCGGTGCTCAACTTTATCCGCTCGCACCCGCTGATGGACCGGGCCGTCAACCACGAGCACAACAATCCGGTCTTCTACAAGCGGGATCTCGTTTTCACCAAGCTGGTCGTCGACAAGTGAGTATAGACGAAGTGTTAAATGCGTACTATTCTGCCATAACCGGCGAATGATGTTTCGCTTATATTTTATTATCTGATTGTACTGAGATAAAATTAGGAAATTCACGTTTTTTTCGTGACGTAATTATTGGATCGACCCCTGTGTGCAGTGCAGCGCAGCAGCGCTGCGGTTGCTTCTATGATCATCCCCAGACAGTGAGTGAAAATCGGCTGCAAAGTCTGTAATAAGAAACAGAGGGTCGAACCCCCACGGGATTTATTACCGGTTGAAACTTTGTCTCATTATCTTGTACTTTTTTGCCTCAAACCAGAAGTCCTAAGGACTTTTAGGGGTGTTGAAGAAAACGGTAGCCTGAAACATGGTGGGGACGAACACTCTATTAAACACTTTTTTAAAGTGTCGGAATTGAACGAAAATGTGATGACTTTCGATGTTGACATAAAATCACAGAACAAAAATAATTGAAATAAGTCGTTTAAGGTGAAACGGTACTGAATCCAAACATGGTCGAAAAAATGCCGCTCATGGCCGCCATTTTGCCGGTCTTATTTGGATTCAGTACCGTTTCACCTTAATGGACTATACAAGCAGAATAGAAAATTATCATATCTGTATATTACAAGCAAAACATTGGTGAAATGTTCTAGGGTTTTATCGGTGTAGGCGCACTTGCTGGTGGACATAATTCTACTATTTTCGTCGTTCTATTATCGGGGTGCGTAACGTTGCGCATACGGACAATAAGCATAATCACTTTGGGCATACGGACGATAAGCATAACAAACATTAGTCATACTGGACGATAGGCATAACAGACGTTATGCATTCTGCGTTTACCAACCAACCAACCAGTGAAGCCTTGTGCCACGGAAAGTTATAATAATGATGCTTACAGAAACTCAATTAAGAGAATGGCCAAAGTAACTCACTTGCTCACAGGTACTTATCATCATTAAACCAACGACCCTCTTTCTTGACTGTTTCGTTGGAATTTCCATCATCAAAGAGTGTCGTTAGTTTAATGGTGTTGACGGTACTGCTGTGTTATTGAGTTATTACTTTAAGTATCACTATTATAAATTACCCCGGCACTAGGCTTCATTGGTTCGCTGGTGGGTAAACTCAGTGTTCGATATGAAGGAAGATTGTGGAAGAGCCTTGGTATAAACCTATGCTAAAGGTCATTTAACATCGAATGGATTGATTCTAGTAAGATTCGAACCTACGATTAGTCACTTAACAAAGCCGACTCAGTCAACTTGCGACTATAGGATCCAGAATCAACGCATTTATTTAGGTCTTAAAATCTAAAGAAAGAGATAAATAGTTGATGAAGAAAAAATAAGGAAGAAACGTTAAGATGTAAGAACAGCGAATGCGAAACAATAGGAAAAAAACTGTTAAAAAATAAAGAAAAAGTGAGCAAAACATTGCTAATTAAAAAAATTGATTCAATCAAACGCTACGAAAAAAATGAGAGAGAGAGAGGGAGAGAGAAATAGAAATGAATGTAAAAAAGAGTGAAAAAGAAACAGAAAAACCGAGAGCGGAGAAATCGAGAGAAAAAAAGAGGAGACAAAGCAAGAAAGAGATAAGAGAAAAGAAAAATAACGACGTAAACAGACAATGAGAAATGAAGAGAAAGGTAGAAAGTAAGGTAGAGAAGACGGAAAGGCAATAATGATATACAGTGGAGAAAAAGAGCATGATGACGAGAAGAGAGGGTTAGAGAGAGAGAGAGTTAGAGAGAGAGAGTTAGAGAGAGAGAGAGAGAGAGAGAGAGAGAGAGAGAGAGAGAGAGAGAGAGAGAGAGAGAATTAGGGGATGTGGAAAAGGGTCAGCAAAGGAGTGAGAAATAGAAACAAAAAATGGTTAGGAAACAAACCCAAGAGGATTGAGGAAAAACCTACAAAAGGGACTACACACTTAAATAAAAGTACCGAGTTCGAAAAATTACCGTAAATTTTATCAAACTCTGAGCAGCAGAACGTTCAGTAAAAATTTTTTATGATGCCAAACATTACTAATGATCCGTAAACGTCGATTGGACCCATCGAATTTTACCGAACGTACGCCTGCTCAGAGTTCGGTAAACAGAGAGCAACTAAAGGGATGAGGAAAATGTCCAGCAGAAGATCAAAAAGAAGCTAGAAAAGGGATGTAAAAGAATTTAAATTAAATAGGAAAAGAACTGAAACATAAATTTAGACAAAGGAAAAAAGTTAGCAAAGGAATGAAGAAAAGAACCTGTGAAAGATTAAAAAAAACTCAGCAAGGGGTAAATGAAGCGTACCAGAAAAGGAGTAACACACGGAAAAGAGGCAACGAAAAGAAATTAAAAATGAAATTAGGAAAAATGTCACAAGTCGTCAGAGCTTCATGAAAGGGATGAGCTAGCAAAGGAGTCAGAAAAGAAGAGAGGAAAAAAGTCACCAAAGGAATAAAGAAAAAAATAACAAACAGATGATGAAATAAATCAGCAAATGAATGAGGAAAAGAACCAGACAAAAGAGGACAGGAGTCTAAAACAAAACAGAGCCAGAAAGGAAGAGACAAAACAATCAAAAAGAAAAGGAAGCGAAGCAAAGAAAAGGTCAAGAAAAGTGTCAGCAAAAGGAGGAAGATGCACAGTTTGTGTCAAAAAATAACCTAACCCGCCAGTGTCGACGAACTTTGAAGTACGTCATACGCCTCATAAAGGGGGTGGTGGAGTCTACTTTATCCAGTCCGCTGTGGTTCAAAGGTTAACCAACACGTGCGATCCACAGGACCTGGAAGAGAATCCGGGTGGGTTTACATCCGGTTATAATTGGCTAAAATTGGGTAAAAGATGCGTTACTTAACTTCTTAAGCGTTGCTTCAATGACGCTCCATTATCTAATTTTCCGCTCTTTCTCCTTCATATTCGTCCCTTTCTGTTTGGATACTGTCAACACCTTATAAAGTTAATCATATGCTTGAGCTAAAAAGTTAAGACCAAAGACGAGGCTGGTCTATGATGAAAAGCACTAAAAAAGAAGTGACACGGCAGAAAAGTGATGACAGAAACAGAACAGTAATGAGCGAAAGGTTTACTAAAGAGATAATGAAAGGTGCCAGAGAAGAGATTATATAAGTGCCTTTCATTTCTCAGGCTTCTGAATAATTTTATACGGTGTTGACAGTATCCAAACAGAAAGGGACAAGGTATGAAGGGGAAAGTGCGAAAAATTAGATAATAGAGCGTCATTGAAGCAACGCTTAAGAAGTTAAGTAACGCATCTTTTACCCAATTTTAGCCAATTATAACCGGATGTAAACCCACCCGGATGCTCTTCCAGGCCCTGTGGATCGTACGTTTTGTTTAACCTTTGAACCACAGCGGACTGGATAAAGTAAATTTCACCACCATATTTAGACAAGGATTGACGGAAAGCAACATCAAAGAGATGAAGAACCACAAAATATAAGGAAAAGTGTCCGAAGCAGGGTGAGAGAAAGAACCAGAAAAGAGATAAAGAAAAGTACCAGAAAAGGAAAGAGGAATCTAGAGACTGAGCAAAGCAAATATCCGGAACAGGGATGAAGAAAATTCTGCAAAAGAATACCGAAAGACATCAGAAGAGACGTGACGCGACTGAAAAGGGATTATGAAAAGCCCCAGAAAATGAATAAAGAAAGGCGTTAGAAAAGGAATGACAAATAACAAGAAAAGGATAAGAAAAAGAGCCAGCCTAGGGGTGAGAGAAAGAGTGAAAAACGATGCGTCGGTCTGACGATAAGGGAAAAGTATAGAAATGAAGAGGGTAAGGGGTGTCAGCAGAGCTTGAAACCCGAAAGAGTCAGGGAAGCTAGGAAAGGGGTGATGAAAGGCACCAAAAAAGGAATGAAGACAAGAGTCAGAAAGAAATGAGGAAAAGCGTTACAAAAGGGACGAAAATCGTCATACAAGGGAAGAGGAATAGAATTAGAAATTTAGTGAAAAGAAGATGAAAAATGTCAGAAAAGGCACAGCGTGACATAAGATGGAAATGCCGACGATAAAAGCCATCAAATAGATGTATAAAATGAAAGTAAATTCCAAAATCGCGTCTCAAAAAAAACGAGAGATGACAGAAGAAAAAGAGTCAGCAAAGGGGTGAAAAAAGTGACAAAGAGAAAACAAAGGATTAGTAAAAGAATCACAACAGGTTGAGGAAAATAGCTACAAAAGGGATCAGGCAAAGATTCCCTTGTCAATTTGTGAATGAATGAAAAAGAACCAGAGAAAGGAAAAAGCAAAAAAGGAGTGTGGAAAATGTTCAGCAGAGGGATGAAAAAAAATCAGAGAAGGAATGTAAAAAATAAAACCGGAGGAAAAGCGCCCCTAAATAGATGAAGATAGGAGCCAGAAAATCTTCAGAAAAGGAAAGAGGAAAAAAGCAGCAAAAGAATAAACCAAACAACCTGAGAAAGACTGAGGAATAATTAAAAGAGGGACACTGAAACCAGAGGAGGGATGACGTGCAAAAAAAGGGAAAAGGTCAAAGTAAAACCAGAAGCCAGAAAAGAAATGGGAAAAATGTCACAGAAAAAACCGCGTTACTAAATTATGAAAGGCGTTAGAAAAACGATGACGAAAGGCTACAGGTAATAGGCAAGGAAAAGAGTCAGCAAAGGAAAGTCAGAAAAGTGGTAAGGCTACAAAAGAACGAAGAAAAAACAACAAACGGATGATGTAACAACCAGATAAAAGGAAAAGAACCAAAAGCAGGATTAGAAAAAGAGTGAAAACAGAGGTGAGGAAAAAAATCCAGAAAAGGGAAGCGGAAAATAATAAGAAAGAAGTGGAAAAGAAGTGAAAGAAGGGCCATTGAAAGGCATCACAAGAGCAGAAACGTGATGGAAAAGGGATCACGAAAAGTGATAACAGAAATGATGAAAAGTGTCACACAAAACGGAAGATAAATAGCACCAAAGAAAACAGAGAAAGGCATTAGACAAGAAATGGCGAAAAGCAACAGCAAAAGGATGACGAATCAGAATAAAGTAGGAAAAACCTTTGGAAAGGAATGAAAGAAAGAACCATAAAAGGGAAGAGGAAAAAACTGAGTACAGGAAAGATCCAAGAAAACGCTAAGGAAAAGTTTGAAAAGGAATACTGAAAGAGGAGTGACGCAACTGAAAGGTGAAGAAAAAAGCGGTGAAAAAGAAATGTCGAAAAGAGTCTCAAAACCAATGGTGAAAAACATTAAAGAAGGGACGATTAAAGGCGTCCGAAAAGAGATTATGAATGACAGGAAAGAGGTATGAAAAAACGCCAACAGAGGGGTCAGAAAAGAAGCGTGGGAAAGAGCCTCAAAAGAAAAAAGTGTCAGAAAAAAGATTAGGAAAAGTGCCAAAAGTGGGGTGAGGTAAATAGTAAATAGCGGGATAAAGAAAACAGCCAGAAAATAGAAAAGGAAAAAATAAAAAAGGAAAAAATAAAGAGGGAAAAGCATCAAGGATGAGGTTGAGGATAATGTGTGGACTGTGGAAAATACCACGCAACAATATATGCACCAACAAATGGGTGCTTACTGTATGCGCGTAGTTAATGCATAACAGCAACTCCGACACATACATCCACTGATCAAAGCATGCAGAGAAACTCCCTCGTAGAATCGTCCTCTTTTTCTACTGGACCATCAACAAGGTAGGATGTGTGATTGATATACTCGCCACACAATTAAGATCCAAAAAAGGGATAAAGAAGGGCGCCAGAAAAGGATAAAGAAAAGAGCCTGCAAACAGATGACGAAAAGAACTTGAGAAAAAGAGTCGGGAAAAAGATAATTAAAGGCGGTCAGAAAAGGAGTGAAAAAAAGAGCTAGAACATAAATGAGAAAAAGTGTCACAACAGAGCCGAAGAAGAAAGCCAGACGCAGAGATTGAGTGAAAAGAAGGTTCAGAGAAAAGGTGACTAAAATAGTACCAAATGGTTAACGAAAGATGCCAGGAAAGGGTAACAGAGAAAAAATAACGAAAATAGACAAAAAGTGGTGACAAAAAGAGCCAGCATAGCGATATGGAGAAGGGCTACAAAAAGATGAGAAAAATAACCAGAAATCCAGAAAAGAGATAAGATAGTGCTAGAAATGGGATGAGGAAAAGAGTTACAAAACTCAAGAGGAAAAGCACCATAAAAGATAAGATGATCTTCTGATCATCTCAGACATGAATAATAATATCATAAAACTGATGATGAACAAATTTAGAAAAGGGACGAAGCAAATGATCAAAATAGAGTTGAGAAAAAGAGTCAGAAAAGAGATTGGCAACAGCGCCAAAAAAGGATGCGGAAAAGAATAGGATGATTAAACGAGAAGTAAAACGAATAAGGGAACAAGTCACAAAAGGATTGAAGAAAAGAGAAAATCAAAACATAGAATGGGAAATGGAATCAAAAGCTATTTTTGAGCGTCACAAATATTAGTAAAAGAAAATTTTATGAATTATAATAGTAGAATTAAATAGAAAAAATCATACAGAGTGAGGAGCGATGGAGAGAGAAAAATGGGTAGAGTTAAGGAAAAGAAAACGAGAAAAATTAAAAATTGAGAAAAGAGACGGGAAAAGAAGATACACTCAAGTCTTTTTTTACACGGTTTGTTTTTTTCGATTGCTAGGGATCATTTACAAATTACATGACAAATGTCGAGCCTCTCCCAAATGTATTCAGAAATAAATGAATGATCCCTAAGTTGCCCCGTTCTGAACAGAGGGGTGGTACGGCTGTCAAACTACATATATTGTCCATGTCCCACTCATTGGTTTTGGTAGTTTTGGTTCTGGTACCTACTTAAAGATTGATCCATTTTAAAACAACTGAAACTAATTAGAAAGCAGTTAAATACAGCCTTTTAGTTATAATTTAACTACTATTAGCTGTTAACAATTTCACACCCCTGGTTCTGAGTAGTCGATTGTCAGCTCGAGCTCGAGCTACGAGGATTAGCAGTAATGTGGCTATATGTTTTGCCAATGCAGTTTTTAAGTAGCATTTAGGGCGACTTGAACGCTTATTGGCTTGCATTTGAATGGCATTGGTAATGCTTATTAGTTAGCTGGGTAATGCTCTCTCTCATATAATGGATTCAAATTATTTTTGAATGTTTTAGATTTGATTTTACTTAATGTGCCCTATACTAGGTTACTTTCGTAAGACTTGAAGTACGATTTTCTTTAGAATTTGAAAATGGATCTTACATCACAGTCCTCATGCAATCATTAAAGTATTATTTATATGTCTTTTTATAGGCTATTCAACTCAAAATATACAACGTTCAATGAAATCCATTTCAATAAAAGCCCATTAACTGGTTTTGCCTTTCTACTATATAAATATATAGTATAAAGGTATAGAAATCACTTGGAAAACCGGAAATGGAAAAAAGGTCCTGCGGGCCGAATGTCATATACCATTCGACTCAGTTTCGAAAACTGAGCATTTTCTGTGTGTGTGTATGTATGTGTGTGTGTGTGTATGTGTGTGTGTGTGTATGTGACGCTTTTAATCTCACTCACTTTTCTCGGAGATGGCTGGACCGATTTTAATGTTCTTAGTGTCAAATGAAAGGTCTAGGTGTCCCATTGGTCGCTATTGAATTTCATACTGATCGGACTTTTAGTTCAAAAGTTATGTATAAAAATATGAAAAATATGGGACTTCATTATCTCATAGGTCCCTTAACCGATTTGAACAAAATTGATTGCATATGAAAGAGGAGCCTTGCAAACCCTTAACTTCCAAATTTCATGACGATTGGGCTTGTAGTTTGAAAGTTACATAAAGAAATGTGAAAAAATAGTATTTAAAACATATTTTTGTAACATATAAGCATTAATTCAATGAAAAACATCACACATTTTATTATTATTTGAAAATTACTACTGAGATCTATCAAACGAAACCGAGTTATTTAAAATCGGACAGTTCATTCAAAAGTTATTTAAACTTTAACACTTAAGCACCGTATATTAAACCGTTAAAACGTGTGAATTCAAAACAAATGTTGATTGTATTCAATGTGTGTGATGTATGTGTGTATGTATGTATGTATGTATGTATGTATGTATGTATGCATGTATGTATGTATGTATGTATGTATGTATGTATGTATGTATGTATGTATGTATGTATGTATGTATGTATGTATGTATGTATGTATGTATGTATGTATGTATGTATGTATGTATGTATGTATGTATGTATGTATGTATGTATGTATGTATGTATGTATGTATGTATGTATGTATGTATGTATGTATGTATGTATGTATGTATGTATGTATGTATGTATGTATGTATGTATGTATGTATGTATATATGCTTGTATGTATGTATGTATATATGCTTGTATGTACGTATGTATGTATGTATGTATGTATGTATATATGTATGTATATATGTATGTATGTATGTATGTATGTATGTATGTATGTGTGTGTATGTAATCCCAAGCAACAATGTGAGTTTGATTGTACTCTTCTGGTGGTTTTCATGACCAATTTTGGTCTTGAATGTCATCATAAGAGTGTAATAAAACTCAAATTGTTACTTGGGATGACAATTTACAATTTTTAAATTTGCATTGAAATTCAAGAAAATATGTTTCTAACTTTTCTGAATCAATTGTCTGAAATTTTTGAAGCCTCTTAGTGGAATACGAAATTTGAAATTAAAGAAAAGAAAAAACTTTTACCGACTAAATCCCACTATTTAATATTTATTCGCAACAGATACGTATACGCTTTGAAATAAGACGCTGTTGAAGCCTGCACGTCGTAGGCGAACTACGTATCTGTTGCAAATAAATATTAAATAATGGGATTCAATCGAAAAGCTTTTTCTTTTCTTTGATTTCAGATTTCAATTGTCATTTTGTTCACTTGCTGTTACTCACAATTGTACACGAAAAGCAAACAGCGAAGAAAAGCAGTTAATTTAAGCATGAAGGTATAGTGGTGTATAGGATTAAAAATGAGTTGATTTTTCCAAATAAATTTATACAAATTTCAAACAAATTTTGCGCATCAATAGATGCTCTTTTCAATCAATAGATAGAGCTTAGAAATGTTATATGAAAAATAGGAAGTAAACGTTGCACGGTAGTAATTTTGTAAGATTTGTTTTCGTTAATGACATTTTAAAGGACAGATGTCTTATGTCATGTATCATGTTTCAACAAATAAATCAAAAATGACAAACACTGAAAATCATATCGATCATATTTCCCATTCTCAAGCATGTTTAAGGCGCAGCTTTTGCAACCCTCTTGTTTTCCTAACCCTCCAACATTGTAAAAACGATGCGATCAAGCTAATGACTATCTTTTCATGAAAGTACATTCAAAAAAAGCATAAGTTTTGATTTTCATGCAAAAATAATTATCTGAAGGAGCGCCAGCTAAGAAAAAGTTCAATTTCTCTTTTTCATATCTAATGCTCTATTCAGTTATTTTTTCTAATTCAGATATATTGCAAAATTGAAGCCAAGCAAACTAATAGTAAAATTTTGAGATTAATCATTTTGTTGTCGATATTCTTTGTCTTCAAAGGCGAAGTATAATAATAATTTTTCTGAACTCTTGTTTTTCAAAGATGCTAACTTTTGAACACATGGTATTAATTAATTAGCAACAAATCTGTTCTGAACACATATTTCATATTGTCAATTCAAAACAAGTTTCCTATGTGGCTCTGAAGCCCGAAAGTTTAGGCCGACCGATTATAAAACTAAATAAGGTGTTACAAGTATCTACGCACACAAGGAAAGAAAATTTAATTATTCTACGCAATACGTTGTGAATTTTACTGGCAAATAAGGATTTTGAGGAATACGGAACGGATATTTAAAAATATAGTCAAGTTAATTATACATAGATGTTCCTGAGAAATTAAATGATGATTATTGTGACAGTAGAAAGGCTAGGTCACGCCGCTAGGTGGATTAATTCGGGTTTTTTCCAACTGAATTACTAAACTGTTGTTCGCATGTTAACATATATCAATCGGAAACTGTTTCACTGCATTTCGAACAAAAGTAGATTACATCACTATATACAACCATGCAAAAGTACTTTGCTTTTGACAAAATCCTACGACAACGCTTGACTAGTCCTGCCAGCAGCGATGCGTAAGTGGTTCACTGTAGCATTAAAACCCGTGTAACCATCGAACCAGCATCAGCAGCGCCGGGCTATAAAATCACGCTCCAGGACATCCAAAACGCTCAGCGCGCGGATAATTCGTTATCGATTCATTTCAAACGTTCATCAGCTGTACCAATTTCTGCGGCATAATAAAATTAGACATCAATTAATCAAACGAGCTCAACTCGATGTGCAATCAATTTGTTGCTTCATTAAGCGCAATTTTTGTCGTGGGCGCCCGTCCAGCTGCACCCGTCATCGGTATACACTTTGCAACAGCTTTCGACTTCATCCGATCCACCGAGCGGCAGATGGTGCTAGTAGTGTTGTGCTGATGGTCGACCACAAATTGATGAAACTGACCAACCGGCTGATAACTAGGTGGTTTCCTGCACGGTGTGGTAGCAATGCACATCAACAATGATTACGAATTTTGAGCGGCCGAAGCCCAAAATGTGAGCACCTGGAGCTGGGTGGTGGGGTGAGTTGGTACTGAAAATGTCAAAAAAAAAAATCCTTCAAATTGATTGCTAGTCAAGTTGGGATCTGCCACTACCAGCTGCCAATTAGGTCATTGCGGTTGGAAATGATTACTCTGTCGGAATTCGGTGATGAGATTTTGCACCTCTCGGGCTGATGTGTTTGATCGTAATTAGCGCACGGATGGGTAATTGAGTTATGCACAAAAGCTACCGGCGGTTATGCAGAATTTTGAAGTCAATTAAGCATACACGATTTGGTATGCAGATTGTTGGAAATTTGATTACAATCAACGTTTTTTTGTATTTTTGTTCTGCAGGATTAAAATTGACATCCTAAATCAGGAGTACACAGTTTACTACATTGGCACAAATGCGGGTCGCATTTATAAGATCGTCCATTACCTTTCCAATGGCGAGTCCAAATCAAAACTTTTGGACATTTTCGAAATTGCTCAGAACGAAGCCATTCAGGTGATGGAGATCAGCCAATCCCGCAAGTCGTTGTACGTGGCAACCGATTATCGCATCAAACAGGTTGATTTGGCCATGTGCAACCGTCGGTACGATAGTTGCTATCGGTGTGTCAAGGATCCGTACTGTGGTTGGGATAAAGACACCAGCACTTGCAAACCGTACGAGCTTGGATTACTACAGGTGAGTAAAGCAATCAGCTCAATGGAATGGAAAAAATTGATTAATCTAATGACCACAATTTTCATCTAACACACAGGACGTCGGTAACGAAACATACGACATTTGCGACACCAGCGTATTGAAGAAGAAGATCATCGTCACTTACGGTCAGAGTGTTCATCTGGGATGCTTCGTCAAGGTGCCGGAGATATTGAAGGACCAATCCGTTACCTGGTATCATCACTCGAAGGAAAAGGGACGCTACGAGATAAAGTACAATCCGACGAAGTACATCGAAACCACGGAACGTGGTCTGGTTGTGATTTCGGTGAACGAAGCCGATGGCGGGCGGTACGATTGTCATCTTGGGGGGTCACTGCTCTGTAGCTACAACATAACCGTGGACGCCCACAGGTAATGCTCTAGGCTCTAGGGCCAAATTACATCCTACGACCGTTGCCAGTTTGGCAGTTAATTAGGACCATTTTCGGTTGTTATCGACTAAACAGGTTGGCTTAATGTGCGGAAATTTTTTCGTTTTCTACCTCACAGATGCACACCACCTAACAAGAGCAACGACTATCAGAAGATCTACTCCGACTGGTGCCACGAGTTCGAGAAGTACAAGTCAGCGATGAAAACCTGGGAGAAGAAGCAAGCAGTAAGTGCTAATCTTTCTACCGTAAAATTGAATGAGCTTTCTTTCGTAGGGGGGCGTTTGTGCTTTCAGAAGTTTGATGCGGGAACGAAAGTAGGTGGCATTTTATTTACTCTCTTCGAACAAGACGTCTTGTTGCGTGTAGGTTATTCGCAACGGAAGCTTATGTTTCTTAGGAATTGCTGATTCACCGAAACAATTGAATTTAGGCTTGGTAAACAATAGTTAACGCACGGGGGCACTATAATGGAAACTGTTCGATGACATATACTTCTAGTTGGAATGGTAATAATTTTATTGCCTTACATCTAGTGTGATGGAAAAGTTTCATTTCTACTACCCTAGTTCATCTTTACGATTGATTTGAGCTCGTTCATAACGATCTAATTTACAATAAAGTTTTGCAAGAAAACTTGACGTGATGAACATTTTCTATTATATTTTATGAATTCAGCGATGAAAACATATGAGAAATAATGGAAATAACCCTATCCTTCCATTGTCGCCATTACTTATATTACGGATACGGTCACTACCCAGCTAGCATTTTCTTATGTATAAAACAGGCAAAAATCAGCATTACGTACAGATATACATGCTAAATAAATCGTATTTCATGCGCAAAATTGGCATATCCGTACTATTTTGGAGGCGATATACGTGATTACGAATAATTTTGAGCGTTACGACTATATAAGTATTTATATACGATAATATCCGATTAAACGCGAGTCGCTCCGTACTACTCTACGATTTTGTGCTGAAAATCGTATGTATGTCAGTCTTTATCATTATATACAACAAAAAATCAACTTGATCCCACTTTATCCAGCTTTAGTTATGATTTCGAGTTTGTTAGGAGATATTTACGATAGTTTTCGTACATTGATATACGAGTTGGTGCTAGCTGGGTACAACTTTTACTGCTTCGGTTGAAAAGCAATAAGTATTTCCTAGATCTGGAAAGGATTTTTTAGAGATTTTCGATTTACATTACTTACCAGGCACTACCAGCCGCGACATAAGACAATTTATAATTTCAAAAAGTTGTCTCATATCAAATTGAATCGAAACATTTTTTTTTTTTTTTTTTTTTCAAAATACAACATTATTTTAAAATAATGAACATTTTCATGGCGCCGATTTTGGAATGAAAAATTAGCTCCGTTATCGTTACCAACTATGTCAAAGAGATTAGTCTTATATCGAGGTAAAAATTGTCTTATATCGAGGTGTTTCATAACGAGGTTGTCTTATATCGAGATATCCCTGTAACAAGAATCCTTCATTTTCATAACAACCGCAAGAATGTAGCCGACGCAGTCACTGATCGATTAAAATGTTTCTTAATTTTAATTCTGTCTCTTTTTGTTATCCCTTTCTGTCGCGTCACCAGTGCACTATGGGCAAAAACGACCCAAAACACAGACGCAATTAAGATACGGCCTGCAGGCTGATAAAAAGTAGGTGATCCTATGTAAAATTTTCCAGATAATCGCGTGGTGCCCACCCCTTTCCTGTTTGTCATCGAGAAGTGCCCCATTTTGCTCATTCTTCCCTATTTTAAAATATTTTTTTCCTTCTTGCACCTATACCAAGCAAGATTTTGAGAAAACAAATCATAAAAAAATTGATGTGATCGATTCCAAATGGGATGAGCTCAATTTGATTCTGCGGACTTCTTTACACACATTTATTAGATGTAATGCATCCACTGGCATTTGATTTCGTCACAAATATAGCTCATCATTACCGTCGCAAGTTTGTTCAAACATTAAATGTTGAACTTTAAATGTGGCTGATTTAATGGATATAGGATACTTGGCAATACCCGAAAGTGCCCTAAATAGTATTACCGTGACTAGAGAATAGTTCAAAGTAGTGTTAGTTGCTCTGGAAGCAGTAGATTGTTTTATTTTGCACTTTGGCCACTGTACACGATATTCGTATATTCAGCGATGCTATGAAGCGTGAATGTATGCGGCTTATTCGTATATGGCGAATTGAACCGTTAATTTTGGTCAATACTCGTGATAAAATTGCTTGCCGATGCTTGGTGTATATATTCAATTTGCGAATTCTTCAACCTCTGCGCGTCACTCGTGTTCTATTAATCGACATCGTCATCGTCATTTTCCTTTCCTGGTTCTATTTATTGTATTGTTTTCTCTTTGCATTTTTGGTTTTTTCTGCCTTTTTTTCCCATGCCTTTTCTGGTTTGGTTCATCAACGGTTAGTTATCCTCACATCTGACTTTTTTGGCCACTCCTTTGCTGGCTGTTTTAGCTCACCTTTTTTGTTTAGTTCGCGCAGCCCCCCCCCCTCTCTCTCTCTCTCTCTCTCTCTCTCTCTCTCTCTCTCTCTCCAAGTAATAATGTGAGCTTTATCGTACTCTTATTGCGGTTTTCAGTACACCATTTTTGGTAATAAAAGCTATAATAAGCGTGTAATAAAACCCAAATTGTTGCTTGGGTTTCTATCTTTGTCTATCTACCCAAGCAACAATTTGGGTTTTATTACTATTTTATGATGACTTTTATGATTAAAATTGGTCATGAAAATCGCAATAAGAGCGCAATAAAACTCAACCCGAAAGCCACAACAAAACTCACATTGTTACTTGGGTATCTATTTATCTTCTATCAATCTATCTCTGGGTCTGTCGGTCTCTCTCCACACACACTTACTCGCTCACTCTCTCGTATCTATCTTTTTATCTAACTCTCTTTTTATCCTTCTTTTTCTTCACTATACCTCCCTTTTGTCTTGTCTTCGTCTTATCTGTTTACGTCTTTATCACTCTTTCTTCCTTTTTCTTTTTTTTTGTTAGATTATAGTCACTTCAACAGCTTGAGTCATTCGTGACTTCTGTGGGGTTGGGAGGATTTGAACCCGGGTCCTTGGTGTGAGATGCGTGAAAGCTAACCACTACACCGGGACTGACCCCTTTTTTCTTTTTTGATATCACTACAATCTTTTACCGACTGGTAATTCACTTTCTGATATCTTCCTTCTCTTTTCCTCCGATTTCTCCTTGCTCGTCTCGTCTCATCCCTTTCTGTTTACTCTTCGTTCTCTTTTCCAATTATTTTTATTTTTGACCTAAAATTTCATGCTCATTTTCAAACAATGCTGTTTGACACCTTTTACACTTTTACAGTAAGTTGATTTTAAATTCCAAGGACATAGTGTTGCATTAAAAAAACGGGTTCGAATCCCAAAATTCGCTGCTGCAGTTAACATCTTCAAATTCTGAAACTAATCTTTTATAATTGACTTATTCACTTACTAGCTGTAACCCGCGTGCGTTGCCTCGCGTCTAATTGAGAGCGAATCGGTGATGTCGCTATGTGACTCAAAGAAGTGCAACTATATTACTTTTGCTTGTCTTGAATACAATCTGGTATAATTGGCTTAAGTCTTTGTTTAATGTGAGCGATTCTTACTACACGAATATGGTGCCCTATCAGGGGCTCGTTTTTGGTTACAGACAATGTTTACCGATTTGGCCTAACGTTTCATGACAAGGCATCCATGTAGCTTTACCTATCTTCCAGATACTGGATTCACCGCCTAGACACCTGGGCTCGTATATTCTTGTTTGTTTTACTTTTTACAATATTTACATTTTAAGTGCTTAGCATCAAATATTGCTATTCATCTTTCCGTTGACTTAGTTTGTTGAATTATCCTAATAATTTTCAATATTGAAAAATTTTTGTTTGGCTGGACTATTAAAAGTAAGTAGGTAGGAACTTATTTAACCTAAAACTAAAGCTTTAACCTAATGAATTAAGCTCTTAAATTATTTCATGTACTGAGTGGGATACCGCAGGGATGTTAAATGTTTGCGAATAGACACTATTCAGAGATACCCGGAACACTCTGCCTGATAGATAGCTTCTGATGATCTTAATAGGATACATCAGAAAACTGTATCGGTGCAGCTTGAACACCAGCCGTCATGCCACACATTGTCGAATGCTTTTTCCGATATCCAAGAGCGCCATTGCTGTCGTTTTGGATACCAACTTATTTCGCTGGATTATGTTGGTAACTCGATGGAGTTGATGGATAGTGGATCTTCCTTTGCGGAATCCTAAATACTCCTCAAGGAAGACACCATTCTCATCGGCGAACGAAGAATCCGGCTTTGGATTGACATCTCGAACAGCTTGAAGAGAATAGAGAGCAAGCTGATGGGCCGATATCTCTTGGAAACAGTAGGATCTTTTCCCGGTTTCAGCACTGGAATAACTTTAGCTGATTTACACATTGAAGCGAAGTAGCTAAGCCCCCAGCACCGGTTGAACAGGTTTGCTACAAAAGTAAATGAGCCGTAGCTCAAGTACATCAGCTCACTAAACGTGCTATCAAATCCGGGGGCCTTCATGTTATTAGATCCCTTTGCATGGCCCATCAGCTCGTCAGTGGTGATTTTTTCTTCCTCTGGTACCAAGTTGTCGGATCGGCGACGCCCTCGGCAACGGAGCACTCGTGTGGGCTGCAAAATTCTGTTCCAGATTGTGAGACATTACTAACTGCTGATACAGCCCATCTGCTCACCTGGAGTTGTTGAACTGAGACCGCACTTGCCCGGGCAACGGCAATTACTCAGTGGAGGGAATCCAGCGCATGATCGATCAGTTCCGATGTATGCAGAGGCTGTTCGGAATCGATGTTGTCGTCAACGATACGTTGAAACTCGATCCAGTTGGTGCGATGGTAGTTTCGTTGGGGCCGACTGTCCACCGTATCGGTAGAAGCTTCAGCATCACAGGGTAGTGGCCGGAAGATAGTTCTTCGAAGACTTCTGGACCTGTGGAGATGGCCAGGTTTGTTATAAAGATGTCCAAAATGGAGTGGACCCCCGTTCTAGAGCTTCTAGTTGGACTGTCTGGCGAAGGCATTTGGTGCATTGGGTCACATCACGAAGCTGCGGGCGGTCGGTAGGGCTCCCACTTCACGATGATTCGGAACAAGTCCCAGCTACTGCGCAACCCAAGTAATAATTTGGGTTTTATTACACTCTTACGATGACATTTAAGACCAAAATTGGCCTTGAAACCACCATAAGAGTACAATTAATCTCACATTGTTGCTTGGGAATGCATCGATAGTGGTGGATTCCTTGACAAAATGCACCAGAAGCAACTAATCCCGAGAGCCGTCCTTGGCTTACCCAAGACCCATGACTTGGAGAGCGCTAAAAGAAATGCTTATGGAGTTCATAATAGGCACAAATTCCGCTGATAATACGACTTCTACTCTGCGATGAGCCAAGGCACACAAACTCGCCGACTTCCTCAATTCTATCCCGGTCGAAGTGGGTCCAGTCCGCTCAGGTCCGTCCGCATATATTATATCTTAGACGTATTTTTCTTTAATCTAATCTTCTCAACTCAGTATTTTAGTTTGCTGTACTAAAATTTTACCGTCCCAGATGTTTTGTTAGCAAAGCAAACCAGTTTATTAGAAATTTATTGAGATCGTGTTCTGTAATCCCATGTCCTATGATCGGGTGCCGTTTAAGTCATAGAAATACTCTACCTAAAACTTCCTTCCATCCTTGCTGAAATCAGCCCGTGGGTCGCCTTGACGACTGTTTGGAGTCTGTACTAAACTATATTAAACGCGTGATTGCAAATGACGGAAGTGTAATTTAAACGATTTGATTCCAGCTTTCCATAACACACCGAAATGCGGAGATCGGACCGAAATGCGACATAACTTGATTTGGTGTCCAATGCAGTGACCTTTCCAATCCTTAGTATGACCGGAAAACTCTAAGCGGTTGCCTTAACGCAATATATTTCGAGCAGCATTACCTGACCGCAACGTGGCACAAATCGCTCCACAGTATTAATACAAGTGGAAGACGACAGATCGGCTATGAATTCGAGACGCACAGCTACGAGCCTCGTCCACTGAAAGGACATACGAAAAACGCTCAATAATAACTCATGTTAGAGTATATTCCGGAGCAAGCCAAGTCCAGCTGCCACCTAAAAAAGAGTATAGATATGGTTACTCTTGCAGGAACTGTGCCAGCTATGGTTGACCATCCCACCATTTTTCTATGACTATTTCACAGTTTACATATAGTTTTTCCCATTTTTTCCAATGTTTGTTCTTCACAAAAACACATCCCAGCTAGCATTTTCATATGTATAAAAAAGGTAAAAATCAGCATTACGTACAGATATACATGCTAAATAAATCGTATTTCATGCGCAAAATTGGCATATCCGCACTATTTTGGAGGCGATATACGTGATTACGAATAATTTTGAGCATTACGACCATATACGTATTTATATACGATAATATCCGATTAAGCGCGAGGCGCTCCGTACTACTCTACGATTTTGTGCTGAATATCGTATGTATGTCAGTCATTATCATTATATACGACAGAAAATCAACTTGATCCCACTTTATCCAGCTTTAGTTACGATTTTGAGTTTGTTAGGAGATATTTACGATAGTTTTCGTACATTGATATACGAGTTGGTGCTAGCTGGGATTTACTCCCTATTATACCAATATCCACATAAAATTCAATGCGCATATGCTGCACAACTTCGGAAACCACTACAAATTTGGAAATTAAATAAAAAGAAAACTTATCCAATTTAATTCTATTATAGATACATAGTAGGTTGCTACTTTAAGTAGGTCATGATAACACTGCTTGAGCTTGTAACCAAATTCCAAAACAGGTTTTAAAAATGTTCTGAAGAGTGGGGGACCACTTGGTCAGAAGGTAACTTTATTGGAAGTTTTATATAGAAACATAATAAAACTTGAATTGCTGCTTGGGACTGGCTTAGTAGCTCCCCGGGTGTCACTACCTTTTTTGTTTTTAATTTTTTAGTTATATCTGGAAACGATTACTCTAACATCATTTTATTACATGGTTTACATGTAGATAGGGTTTATTTCTAATTCCCGTCGTAGTAAGTGAAGCCACTCTAATTTTCATCATTTCTTGGATGAATTTAATGAATACTCCAAAAGTTCTTGTGCTGATTTGACTCAAACACACTTATCTTCCGATCAGTGCACTTTGAAATCACTAAAAAGCGATTATTAAAGCATTTTATTAAAATTACGCAACTGACTTTATTCCTTAAAATTCGCTAAAAATCTATAAATCACAACTATGTTTACAAAATAAGTGCGCATGTATTTGTGTAGGACGGCATGACAAATGTTATTCTGTAAAAATTTCTGCTGGTCATGCAAGTTTTCCCGGCTGCAGAACAACGACAATGCGTTGCGGGATTCATTTTCATTTATGAATGACGGAAATTGAAACGATTAGTCGGCATTTTCTTCTTCGTCGCACGAAATAACGTAGGAATTTTGGCTGGTAGGAATTTTTTAATGAAAAAAGCATTTAAATAGATCTCAGCTCACTTTGATTGAGCACGTATGAACCTTTGATTACATTGATTGAGCGCGTAGTCAACAAACTAAAATATTAAGGAATAACTAGTTTTGCACTGTGTATCATAAAAAACGCTGAGATTTTTAATAATTTGTGTTGGATAGGACGGGAATAGGCAATTACGACGAAGCAGCAACATATCCTACTTTGTATCGCAGTTTTTCAATTTCAATGAGAGGCGACATTCACTCAATTATTCCATAACTTTAGAGGAATTCCAGAGTTGCTGGAAATTTGGCCCATTTTAATGAACAAAATTTACTGAATAATATTATTCCGTCACCTGCCGTGAACAGTTCAGAGATTTGTATAGTACGTTCCTTTATCAAACATGTAAATATTTTTTCTATTAACGCCAATGACTTAACGATTTCTTGTCTTCTTTCACTTGCAGCAATGTTCATCCAAGCAAAACTATAGCAATCAACATCCCAACGATGTTTTCCAGCGCAATCCCAACGTCTGATACCAAGGTAAGTCAAATAAATGTAAATGCGAAAATTATCATCACTGATTTCTTGATTTTCTCGCTCCCGATGTTGCATTCATCATCATCCAATCAAACCTCACTTTTCGTCGTTCTTAGCTACAGATTGTACCAAGTATTGGAACATCATATTTATTGATGCTTTTGTTTTTGTTTTCTTCTCTCCCACCGTTTCGCCCGCCAGGACCAAACTTTGACACTTCAACATCGAATAGCTTGTCCACTACCTTTGGTAGGGTACTACAATCAACTAAATGAACTGTGATACCCTTAATGATCCAATAATAAGAAGCAAAAAAAACTGAAAACAAACAAAAAAATAGTAGGAAACGCTGTACAGTATTGCGAAAATATATCACAAATTGCTGGAACAAATCTCATCCCCGCGCGACCATTCACGAACCGGACAAGAAGACGATTCGATTCGTGCAGTGGGTAAAAGTACATTTTTGATTTTCCTTGTTGAGCGGAAGTTATTTGGAAAATTGCAGCTGCAGCAGCAGCAGCAGCAGAGGAAAATCGAATGAACAAAAAAAATATATATATATACTATTACTAGCCAATTCCAACGAGCTTGCGATCATCTTAACCCCGGAGTAAATCGTAGAGGTTGTCATTTTTTCATCTCTATCTGGACGTCAGTAGAGCCATTGTGTAGCGTTTCAAGGTGAGTTGCACTTATCTTTCACTTTTTTTTAAATTTTTTTTTCAGATGGTTCTGAACTAAGTGAAACTTTTGACTATTTTGATTTAATTACAGATTGTAGAACGCCTCTAATTCCCGACCCCAAACTGTAAATACCGCACGCTTACTGACTACTGCACCGTTAGAGAAGAAGAAGAAAAAAACGTTACTGAACCACGGAGATTAAGCATAAAGCATACCCTTATTTTTGAAGTTTAGTTTATTTTCCACTAACAAGGTAATTCGTAGGTAAACGATAGATAACAAACTAGCATTTTATCAAAGGAAAAGCAATTTAATGCCACGAACCTCGGAACCGCAAGAGGAGGCCCAGTGAGCTAACAAAAATAACACATAAGACAAATCAATCCACAACAAAAAAACACAAAAACCCTATCGCCAACATCCCATATAGTTCCCCGTTTCTCTCAATTTCTCCTTTTACGAAATAGAAATAAAACAGAACAAAAAAAAAAATACAGAATTTATCACGAAACTCCACTCTCTGTCTCTCATCCAGTGTAACAAATCCGCATCCTATATGCATTATATTCTCTCTTTCAAACTTGGTAGAAATTCACTTTCATCATACAACATCGATCGAATGTGTGTATGTATGTATGTGATGTATGAGCAAATTTTATGACAAAGAAGAGAACACAAATAGCAGCAGAACAGCAGAAATAGCAACAACTGAAACAGTAACAGCAACAACAACAACCAAACACAGAGAATCGGTATTTTTTTGGTGCAAATTCGATATTAATGCAATACCCGCAGACATATCACCCTCCAAGAAGAAAGAAACTAAAACTAAAACAAAAAAGAAAACGAGTAGTAAATTAAAGAAGAAAACAAAAACCGAAACGAGCACGCAACTGCGAGTATAGCAAGAAAGTAAGTACATTAAAACAAAAAGAAAATCGATAGTAGCAAACAATCGCATTTGAAAGAGAATGATGGTGTGAGCATGCGAATGGCGAGGATGATGATGCGATGATGGTGATGATTAAGGACGTTATTAAAACAGGAATGAATGATTGATAGTTCGTAGAGAGAGAGAGAGACAGCTGGCTTAGGGAACGGCGAAACAAGATGAGCAATGCGAACCCTTTTTGTACATACAGAAAAGTATTACATCTAGCCCTAAGTTTCTATTAGACGGTTAAGACTGAGACGTAAGAACAATGTTTAATTTGATTTCTTATAACTGCTTTTTTGTACGTGAATCTAATAATGACAATAATTGTCACCAAATAAAAAAAATGAGAAAAAAATTAAGTGTTTTGCTTTGCGTCACATTCCGAAATACTGAAGATGCTTTTGCTGTCGATGAATGTATGCTTCAAAGAGGTAAGTATTATTTACTGAAAGCTTAAGATGTTCAAAGGTTATTTTTACATATTCGTCAACTGATCAGTGTTCCCAAAATAAAATTCATGTGTACCGCAGGGAGCTCATCTGAGTTTTATATTTTTCGTTTAATGTTTCTTTGATGAGAGAAAACCTGTAAATTGAACAGGCCTCAAAAAAGTACAAAAAGTCTCTCCAACTGCTTTAGAGTTGGATAAACCGCTAACTTAGTGAAGCCCGACTTGGTGAAGATGTATTGTGTATGGATGTACAAATTAGGAGAAAATGTCGGTGGAAAATTTAGCTGCAATATTCTATAGATTATGACAAATAATCAGTTTCCTGAGTCATCTTGAGTTGACGGTCGACAGCCGAGCCGAGTGCTTCAAAAATACTAGAATATGGGTACATTAGGAGCGATGATGATTTATAAAAGCCAAAATTGATGGATAACATTCAAGTGCTATGCAGAAAATCTGCCAATTTGTACAATATTGAAACAAAGTCAGAAAGTCACCATTAAGCATATCAGAATTGACTTTCTGAGTGAAAGATATAAGCTTTTAGAGTAGTAGAATGACCGAACTGGTATTCTGCAATACAAAACTTCTCATAGAAAAATCCTTCTGGATCACTATGCATTCTATTTTCAACAGGACTTCGTAATGCTGTCAGGTATTAAATCTACCTCTACAAGTCATCCCCGTTCCTAAAACACCCATATCGTAAGGGTCTTATGTCTTTTTGTCCATCTTAAGCTCTCTTGGATTTATCGATGTTTATTTTCATTGGATCGATGCAGCGCAACAACCTGGAACATTATTTTGGGCATCCAGTCAATTTCTTTTATTGTAAATACAAAAACTAAAACGGAAAAAGAGAGAAAAGTTGAAACTGAACAGAAACTGATCAAAAACGAGATAAGAAAAGAAGAAAAAGAGGAAATATCGGATAGAAATGAGAGAGAAAAAGAGACAAGAAAAGGAATGCGGAACTGAAAACAAGAGAAATTAAAAGGGAAAAGTAGAACAGAGAATGAGAAAAAAGAAAACTGATAAAAGAAACGATTAAAACTAGGAAAAAGATGGGCCAAAAACGAACTAATGGGACAAAAAAAGAAAAATGGCAAGAAAAAAAAGGTAAAACGGAAGAGAAAAAGACGAAAACCGGAAGATAAAAAACGGAAGCCGAAGAGGAAAAGACAAAAAGCAAAAACAGAATAAACGTGACAACAAAAACAAGGTATCAAAATAAATAAAAACGGAACAGATGAAGATGAAAAACTAGAAGAAAACGAGAAAGAGTTAGAAACACCCTGGCAACGAAAAATGTCAATTCTGATTGCTGCTAAAACTCGCGCCGTCTAGTGTCGAAGTGCCCGATATACAAGAAACGACTGTAGAAGTTTAAGCTCAGGACCGACTTTTCAGCGTAGCAACCGATTTCCGTCCCGTCTACCAACTCGAACAACATTCATCACTCCACCAGCGTAGATCATGTGCCCATTTACGATGACGGCACCATTTATGTTTTCTCAGCTAAAGCCAAAGAGGATATATGTTCACCCGAAACCACGGAAGATACCGCACGCCCTCATTGTGTGCTTCAATTGCAGCCAGTCGATGTATGCAACATATTTGTTTCCGCTACCGCAACTGATTGTCCTTCCAATGTAAGTTTGGCTGACAGTCATACACTATTACACGCACCGGCACCCAGAAAACAGTTCAATATATACTACCAGAAGGTAAGAGGTCTACGCACGATAGTTCTGATGTTGCGTATGATGTTGTCATTCTACCTAAAATCAGGTTGAATGATGAAATGTCCTCCCTTCAGTTATTTGAAGCAATCTACAGTGTCTATCGCAAAGATCTAATAGCGGAAAATTCGTGTTGAAGGCGTCCTCATTGATGTTTTTTATATAACAAAAATCACAGGTGTCGGTTCAGAGCTAGAGCAATTGTGGATGAACATTTATTTATTTATTTTTATTTATAATTCATCGAACGATACAGTTTACATGTATGACTTAATACTACGTAAGTTGTCACAAATTGATACTGACATTAAAGTCGAATTCGTCAAACACTTGATTAAAAACTAAACACATTGCTCTAACAGGTTTGTTTTGCGCGTATTCGGTTCTAAAAAATGGTAATCTAAGGAACGACCGGAGTCGGAGATTTCTTGGAGCAATGCTAACATTGATCTGACTCAAAATTTGAGGAGCGTCTATTTCACCTAACAGTAATTTCCCAACGAAAACAGCCTTGGCAATGTCACGTTTTTTCGACAGAGTGTTCATGCCAAGCAACGCACATCGACTCACGTAAGGTGGTAAATCGCTTGGGTTGTTCCAAGGCAGAAACCTCAAAGCGTAGCGAATAAATTTCCTCTGAACCGCTTCAATTCTTTTAATCTACACATCATGATATAGACTCCATTCTACGGCTGCCGTTTCAAGTGTTGTCCGCACAAGTGAGAAGTACAGTGTTCTCAGACAGTACGGATCGTTGAATTCCTTGGAAATCCGGAAGATGAACCCAAGATTGCGATTAGCCTTCGCTATGATGTGGGTAAGAGAAGTGCTCCCTGAATGACAGTTGTGTATCGAGCAAAATACCAAGGTCCTTGAAAGATGAAACTCTTTCGATTACTTCATCTTTAATCTTGTACTGCCAATGTACTAGATGCTTTTTACGAGTGAAAGAAATTACGGCACATTTTTTCACACTAATCACCATGCGATTTTCAGAACACCAATCTGCAAACAAGTTTACTATCCATTGTAGCTGCTTGCAATCTTCAAGCCGCAAGAACATTTTCAGGTCATCTGCAGAGAATAGTCTGCATCTTTCAGGTATTAGGAAACAAACATCGTTAATGAATATAGAGAAAAGCAACGGTCCGAGGTTACTCCCTTGTGGCATACCAGAAAGGTTTCCAAAAGCATTCGATTCGTGAGACACAAGTTTTACACACAATCGATGGTTCGTGAGATGTGATGCTATCCATTCGACAAAGCTAGTTGTTGCACCTAGACCAGCGGTTCCCAACCTTTTTTCGGTTCGCGTACCCCCTGACGGATTTCCCTATACTATTCTGAAGCGAACTAAAGTTTTGGCGTACCCCTGGGGGGATCAATTTTTGCAATTCAAATCTAATGATTGATTCTGTCAAACGCTACTTTCTGGTCCGTGTAGATGGTATCAACTTGGACACCTTCGCTCATGTTTACTAAGAAGTATGACGTAAACTGTAGTAAATTTGTAGAAATAGACCTTCCAGCAAAGAAACCGTGCTGATCGGTTGAGATGTAGGATTTGACTGCTTGCATCAGTTGCCTACAAACTAGCGTTTCCAACAGTTTTGATCTAGCACTTAGCGATGTTATGCCACGATAATTAGAGATGTTTCTCTTTTCTACCTTTTTGAATACAGGAAACATGATCGAATTCTTCCAGCGGTCCGGAAATGTAGATTGGCTCAACGAACTGTTGCATATGAAACGCAATGGTTCACATAACGCACTCGCACACCTCTTCAAAACAAGCGTAGGAATTCCGTCAAGCCCTGCAGCAGCCGACGATTTAATTTCTTTGATCGCAGTTTCAACATCTACAGTAGTGAATTGGCCCACACGGAAGTCCAGCACATCAGCAGGCACATTTCGCAACGCCCTCCTCACTTGTTGATTGCTAACAGCTTCATCATCAAACAACCTGAAAAATGTTTTGCTAATAGTTTGCATATGCCGTCGACAGAATCTGCACGCTCTTCGCCAAGAAACATACTCGATGGAAGACCACTCTCCTTGCGCTTTTCGTTAACGAACGTCCAGAAACGTTTTGGGTTGCTCTTGAGGTTAGCTTGTGTACGTCGAACATACCACAACATACGAACAACGTGCTGCTTGTGCCAAAGATGCTGAAGAGTACTGTTAGACCAGGGAGGTTTCCGCCGCGGTCGGGGAGGCGGAACGTGAACTCCGAACAGTTGGGTGATCGTTGCTATCAGAAATTCCACATATTCTTCGGCATTTGCCGCTTCATACAGTGGGGACCAATCAACAGTCGCGATAGCTTGGTTAAGTGAATTAAAGTCAGTCCATTTGAAGTCGAATTCTCTGTCATCATCTAAGTCTTCGTAATGAGCAGGAGCCTTATAGTGAGAAAGGATAAGCCGATTACGGACCGCAATCAAAACTCCGCCACCTCTCAATTTTCCAGAATGAATTGGGTCACGATCTTTGCGAAAAACGGTGTACTTCTGTCCAAAAAGCTGATGTGATTGAATCTCATTATTCAGCCACGTTTCCGTTAGAATGATAACATCGTACTCAGCATCTGATGCAGCAACATAAAAATCTTCCAATTTGGTTCGTAGCCTTCTAGTGTTTTGATAAAAGAAAATGATTGCAGTGCTTTGCTGAAGACGGGAACGAGCAGGGGCTGCCGGTGGTGACTTAGATAACAATGCCGGTGCAGTTTGGACTTGTGATATTAGACATGTGGTTCTGGAATCGTCGGGACTTATTCAATGGGTGTGCAGTATCTAGTGCAGCTTCGGCTAAACATATACTTTGATTTAATTTACCTGGACATACAAAGCGATGCTCCACCGAAGGATCGTCGGGTAGGTCCTGTGATTGCTACACGGGGTACTCAATCTTTTGTCCAGCATTCCTTGCGCGCTTTTTGAAGATTGGACACTCCCTGCTCCAAGCTGAGTGGTTGATATCCACAATTTCGTCAAGGGACTGCCGCTGTTTATTAGCTCGATCACTATTGGCACATTTTTCAAAATCTGCTTTACAATCCTTAGCTCCATGACCACCGGCACATTTTGGGCAACAGATAGATTTTTTGCAATTGGCAGCCTTATGTCCAAATTCGGTACAGTTGTAACAGCGATTTACATGTATCTCCTCCACAACTTTACAACGATCCCATCCAACGCTGCCGATTGATCAGGCACGCAAACGTCACATCATCAGTTTCCAACACCGCCCCAGTCAAGTGGTTATCATTCTTGAGCAGCCTGACTACTTTTACATCGGCCGAGTCAGGGAAATCGTTCTGGGTTTTCAGTTTTTCGAGAATCTCATCAGCAGACAGAGTATTAGTAAGTCCGAAGATTTTAAGGCTTAAGCGGTTTTTGCATAGTGACATCGTAACGTCTGTGTAGGTTCTGTATACCTGCCGTCAGACCGGTGTTAATACTGCAATAGAAATCTTCTCGAATACTCTAATTCAGTACTCCGTTAAAAACTGGTACAGGCGATATTCCCAGCGCGTTTGGAAAAAATCAGTTAAAAAAGGCGTTAAACAAAATATAGCGTATTATCGAGGAATTACTTCTCTTGGTGTGGGTTTGAAGCTGTTTAAAATATTAATAAAGTGTAGTTACATTCCGAGGCGCCGAAACCTGCATCTCAACGGAGCAGCATGACTTTTTTTTCAACCGTAATTGAATGGCTGAAATCATACCTTATTGGCCGCACCTTATCCATTAAAATAGGCAGTCATGAATCTGTAAATTTATACCATCAGTTTGATATTTAATTTATACTAACGATCTAACGTTTTACCTTATACGTTCAATAGCTAATTCCATTGAACTTCAATTGTGGTTGATCAATTGTGGTGTTTAAATGACCTCTGCGATTGATGTGCTCGAAATTTGCTTAACCCGAATGTGTCCAAGTGTTCTGTGACCTCTTTCTCACGCAAAAAGAATACAATTCGTTGGAATCATTATATCTGCACAACCAGTCCAGTAGACGATGACCAAGAGCCGGAACGTACTAATCAGCTTCGCGTGGTTTTACTTGGATCGTAGTTCTGCGATCCAGGTTATCGACGATGATCACCAACCAGCAGTATTTTTTGCAATGACATACTCCTACGGCTAGAGCTTGTAACTTCCTGCCAAGCATTGTCCGTGACTCTTTCCCATAGAGCACTAGTGGTCTCATTAGCAAAATGTGCTACATTGGAATATTATTCAAATGGGAATTTTCAAACTGGCGGGTAAACATCATAATTGAAACAATAAAAAAAATTAAGAATGCTGGATAGTTTTATTGATAACTTTTCTTTCTCATAGAAAGTGCAAACAATATTGAATGCAACTTTTACGAAAAATTTCGTTCCGAAATTTTTTAATCGTGCACCATATTATGTCATCCTAACCACGGCGATGATGGTTGAGACCAGGTCCGTGGTCGTGACCGTGACCATGGTCCCCGTGTTCGACTGGATGAGGCAGTACGGTGCCTAGGATTTGATGAAGAGCCTTTTCCACCGTGGTAACCGTAGCCGCCGTAATGTTGAAGCTAGTCCCATTCAGTGAAACCGTGTACGATTTATCCGTGTTGGTGGTTACGGCGATGGAAACAGTTTGACTACTGCCAGCGGTTACGGTCGAGAGAAAACTTTGCACTGCCGTGACTATGCTTTGAATGGTGCTGAACTGGGCGGCTGTCAGGGTGAAGCTGACTCCTCCAATGGTAACGGTTACCGATCCATCGGCGTTTCCGACAACGGTCAGGGACACACTGTGGGTGGTGGTTTGAGCAATGCATACCTGCAAGCCCACGAAACCAACCACGGCCAGTAGAATGAGTAGTTTCATCTTGTTCAACGTTCCAGAGAGATTTGATGTTTCTAGCTGAAATTCTCGTTAATTTATATTCAAATTTCTCGTAATTCGATCCGTTATGTAACGTTTTCGAAAGTGTTACTAAATTCTTCCACAGACAGTCTAGACAAAAAAAAATAAAACGGATTGTTTATCTTCTCCCTGGTTTTTAGATATTAAAGTGTCTTAAAGCTGTGGCCGTACAAACTCGTATCGCAGTGCAAATATTATAGTAGACAGTCAGTAAACATTAGTTATTGCTGTTTAACGTTACCAGTAATACAATTACCAGACAGAACCCGAAAATCTAATCAAATAGTAGATGGTCTACGATTAAACAGTTGAAATTTTGAGCAATATTGATGACGTAGTGATGGTGATTAGGTCATATCATAAATTAAGGTAATTTGACAATTATTGTACACCTAATGCAAGCACTTTCACCTTGTCTCATCTTACGCGAAATTTACTTTTTGAACAGAATGATATTTCTGTAAAATAATTGATATAGTTTTATGGCCTGAAACATAAGTCAAGTGTGCGAGTCCCATGTAATCGACCCTAACGGATTTGAACCAAACCTTGCCAGATTGTTCGTTTTCGGTCAGAAAGTAAAAATTCAAAATTTGGAGCCGGTTGGATATTCCCTCGATTAATGGGAACACCTCGATTTTGAGGAAAAATACCCGTTTTTGTCAAACCCTCTTATTTTCCTTAGCGTATATCTACGGAAGCATTAGGTTAAGAAAGACACTGTTTTCACATTTTCAAAGGAAATTACCCAAAGAAATTCGAAAAAGATATGCTGCCAAATATTTTTTAACTCGATCTGAAAACTAAATTTACATTTTTCTCTCAATGAGTACAAATTAATATGAAAAATTTCAATTTCATCGTGTTTGGCAGATTTTTTTAAATAAGAATTACTCATCGCCCTGAGATGTTCTTTGCCGATCCAGAGATATAGCATTTTAAAGCAAGAAATCCGTCATTTTTATGTAAAACAAACCGGAAAATTACCTTTTCTTGAAGCAGTGAGTCTCTATGCAATGTAAAAATAATTTGCCATATCGTGAAAGCATGCAACATACGTTTTTCTCAACAGTGTTGCTAGCTTTTCAGTTCAAAATAAATCCATATAAGCCAAGTTAAGTACCTAGAACCACAATGGGAAATGCCTAACATGATATTGTTATCAAAAATATACCATATTGTGTTATTGTACTTCCCTAGGGGCTCCCTAAATCCTCAACCATGTCCAGTTATGATCAACGTGACCCTAGATAGCAGATTTGGCTTCATTGATCTAGTTTTTGGATTCTAGTGTGATTTGTGTGTGATCTAGTGTGAACCGTGAGCGAGAACGGACGCGAAAAAATTTTACGTCCCAAATTTTTAATTTTTATTTGAAATTTTTAACTTTCAACGTTAATTAGTGTTTGTTATGTGTATATCATGTAAAGTCAGCCCCTCGAAGAAGAGAAGGTGTATTTTTTTTTGGTTCCTGAAGGATCGGAGCCCGGAGTGGTACTAATTGTGTAACGTTAGGAAGAGACAAGAAATGTGCAAGTTAAGTGTGTCCGGTGTCCAAGACCAGTGCCGAACAAAATGCACAATGAAGAATAAACAGGATTGACAACTTGAGAAATATGAAGACATCGTCGCTGGTAAATCTATTGATGGTGAAGGATGCGGCGCAGCTACCGTCTCCTTCAATCAACAATGGAATTAGATGGGCAAGAGGGCCTCATCGGCAAACAGTAAAGTTGCAACTGCAGGGAATGGTTCGAAGCAGCAACTAAATATTTCATTCCACTAATGAGACCAAAAATTTGTTGCCTTGTTTATCACTTACTAAAATGGAAGAAAACACCGGAGAGATCGTTCTGTAATTTAATTGTTCATTTTATCTTTGATTTTCCGCATACACTAACTTCAAGTTCTGAACACAATTTATGTTCATAATTTTCATATATTTTTATAGCTTTTAATTATCTATTTGTGGTAGATGGTGTATTTTATCTATTTTCAGAGTGCGAAAAAGGCGCTATAACCTTGGCCTATTGTAGCCCGACTTTGGTTAATGCCATAAGTTCATCCCCGAGGGTCCGGTGTATCAATTAAGAGCGACCAAAGGCGCTATAACCTAGGTTTTTACCAAGGGCAAGTAAGTAAATGTACTTGTCCCATCCCCGAGGGTCCGGAGTATTATTTAACCTTTACTAGCTAAATACTCCCAATGAAAATTAAAACTTAATCAATTTAATTACAAATCAGAAGCGGTTGGTATGAGACGTCCCCGTTTCTTCTTCCCCTGGAGATTCCGAAATGTATCTATGTATGAATCAGTTATTCACACAAGATTTATTTCACTGAATCGTCTCTGCGTCAATACTTCACAGTTGGCCGATTTAACATTTGCGAAATATTTCGGATGTTTCGCAAATGTCAATACAGACAGGAAAATAATTTGAAATATTTCTATGATTAGAAATATTTAAAATTATTTCCAGGATTCCTTTATTGTGGCTGTGATGGTATTAATAAGAATAAGAATAATAAGAATGGATGAAACTGCCCAAGCAACAATGTGAGTTTTATTGTACTCTTATGGTGGTTTTCATAACCAATTTAGGTGTTAAATGCTATCATAAGAGTGTAATAAAACCCAAATTGTTATTTGGGCGGTCACTTGTTTGGGTGTTGGGAGTCCCCGGAACTTGTCTGTCTACCAACGTGGCGCAAGTAATTATGAAAGTGTCATTGAAGATTTTTATTTAGTTTATATGAGCAATCTGTCCTGACAAATTTTAATTTTTTCAGCCATCTTTTTTTCTTCTTTTTCTTTTTTCTTAAGCTGTGTTTAGTTTACAGAACTCAAAAGTTATAAAAATCTTTGCCAAGCTTCTATCAACAAAACAAAAAAAAGTTTGTTCCAATACGTTGTGTAGTTTCTGAGGAAAAGGTACATAAAGTTTGAAAATCGTGGTTTTACAGGAGCGGCGTTTTATTCTGGCGAAGTTCTTCCACGGCGCACTGGAATGTTTATGTGTTCGATCGTTTTTCGGCCACTTCCCGTGGTCGGATCATTACAAAATTAATATCAAAATAAGCGGAAAAGACTGCAGATAATAAAAGATATTTAACTTTTTCAAAAAAATTGTCGTTTATGTCCCCTTAATGATCGAACACTTTTTATACCGGTCACTCTGATTCGGTGCATAACACTTGACAAATCTACAGCTTTTTCTGTTGTACGGATAAATTGTTACAGTCATGTGGGCGTTACTCCCCCCTTCCTGACCCACCGTCATTAATGGGTGAACCGTGCATACATTTCGGAGCCTCGCCCTGTTATGGATCCCCTTTTGTCAACCCTTTCAGTTCTGATTCCCTTATGTCAAGAAACATGTATGCCAATTTTGATAAAGAACGGTCAAGGCATTTCGGAGTTATGGCATCCTCCGCTATTAGGGACCCTCCTCCCTTCCTATTAGGGAACCTCCCACCCTCCTTTTTGTTAACCCCCCAGTGCTGTTTCTCTTTTGTCAAGGAACATGTGTGCCAAGTTTGATGAAGAACCGTCCTGGTGTTTCGCAGTTATGGCCTCCCCCTGTAATGAATCAATACCAGGCCCCCCTCTTCTTGTCAACCCATCAGTGCTGATTCCCTTATGTTAAGGAACATGTATGCCAAGTTTGGTGTAGAAGCGTTCAGGCATTTAGGAGTCATGGCCTCCCCCCCCCCTTTACAATCCCCAGTGCTGATTCCTTTATATCAAGGAATATGTGTGCCAAATTTGGAGGAGATTGGTCAAGACTTTCTAGAGTTATGGTGGAACAAACAAACTCACGCTTACTTTTATATATAGAGCAAAAGAAGATAAATAGATAGATAACGGTTTTTTGAACACCTTGTTGTTTCTACGGTATGGCCAAAAAATTCGGTTTTCCTCCTATTTACCTAATTCAAAAATTCGTATTTTATGAACCAAACAATATAGAGTAAACAGTTTCTTATGAAAATGCCAGTAAACTTCCTTGGCATATTCATAGATGGATTACCGATGGATATCCGCGTCCTGCTGCTTTCAAGAAAAAACCAAAAAAGAAAAAATGAAACAAAAGGAGGAAAAACGGAAAAGAGCATGAAAGAAAACGTGGCAAAAACTGAATAAACGGAATAGAAAAAAAACTAAAAATGCGAGAGAGAGAGAGAGAGAGAGAGAGGGAGAGGGAGAGAGAGAGAGGGAGAGAGAGAGAGAGAGAGAGAGAGAGAGAGAGAGAGAGAGAGAGAGAGAGAGAGAGAGAGAGAGAGAGAGAGAGAGAGAAGGCATAAAAACTGATTTGACAAAAAGAAGAACGTGACAGAAAGGAAACGAAAACGGGACATAAAATGAGAAACAAGGTGAAAAAAAGTAAAGAGATTCTACGACGCATCCAAGCTGAAAATCCAGTCTGCTTTTTCCTCCGCAAGCCGCACAAAGCAGACGATGTGCAAAACACTTATCAGACCGGTAGTCCTCTACGGACTTGAGACAGTAACTTTACTTACGGAAGACATACGCGCTAGTAGCCGTATTTGAACGAAAGGTGTTGCGGACTATTTTTGACGGAGTACAAACGGATACCGGAAAGAGGCGGAGGCGTATAAAGTACTAGTTGTAGGCACTACTTGGAGAGATTCCCATCGTGCACCTGGCGAAAGTTGGGAGACTACGGTGGGCCGGCCACGTCGCAAGGATGCCGGACGACTGTGCAGTGAAATTCGTTCTCTTCAAGAACCCTACCGGAACCAGGAACAGAGGGGCCCAACGTGCTTGATGGCTCGACCAGGTTGAAACTGACTTGCTTATGTCGAGACGCCCAACGAATTGGCAACGAGTAACCCAAGCCCGAGTACAATGGAGAGGAATTCTTGATACGGCAAGATCCACCCCAGCTCTTGGCTGGTAAAATAAGTAACTAAGGTGGAAAAAAGAAAAAAAGAGGGAAAATGAGGCAGAAAACGAAGACTGGAAGGAAATAGAAAACAAAAAAAGAGAGAAAAAAAGGAAAAACTAAACAGAAAACGAAACAGAATATAATAGTAAACTGGATAGAAAAGAAAAAAATGGGACCAAAAAAGAGAAAAAGGGGATGCAAAAGGAGAAAAACAAAAAGAGGAAATAGGGGAGCAGAATAATGGAGAAACGCAGTAATGCAGAAAAAGAGTGGGACCGAAAAAGAAAAAAACAATGGGAAGAAAAATATGAAAATGGAAGGGAAAATCAAAATCAAAACGGAACGCGATAGATAAGGAGGAAAAGTAGGAACGAAAATTGGGACCGAAGAAAAGAGCGGGACAGAAAGTGGCAAATAATGGGACAGGAAAAGAGGAAAAACGTGCTTGATGGTTCGACCAGGTTGAAACTGACTTGCTTGCGTCGAGACGCGATAGGAATTGCCGATGAGTAGCCCAGGACCTAGGACCTAGGACAATGGAGAAGAATTCTTGATACGGTAAGAGCCACCCCGGCTCTCGACTGGTAAAATAAGTAACTAAAGTGGAAAAAAACAAGAGAGAAAAGAAAGAAAAACTAAACAGAAAACGAGAAAGAATATAGGAATAAACTGGACAGAAAAGCGAAAATGGGACAAAAAAGAGAAAAAGGGGATGCAACAGGGGGAAAAGAAAAAGAGGAAATGGGGGAGCAGTATAATGGAGAAACGAGAACAGAAATAAAGGGGAACCGAAAAGGAAAAATACAATGGGAAGAAAAATATGAAAATGAAAGGATAAACCAAAATCAAAACGAAACGCGAAAGACAAGGAGGTAAAGCAGGACATAATAAGAGAAAGAACGGTTTGTTCTGTTCAACAACGAAAAATGGGATGCAAACCGAACGAAAATCGGGACCAAGGAAAAGAGCGGGACAGAAAGTGACAAAAATGGGACAGGAAAAGAGGCAAAAGGGAAGAAAACAGACGAAAAATGAAACAGAGGTAAATCTGGATTCAGTAAAAGGGTGAAAAACGGGAGAAGAATAGAAGAGAAAAGGAACAGAGAAAGAGGTAACGTACAGAAAAAAATCGAAAATGGCAATGAAAACGGGAAAACGGGACAAAAAATGGAATACGGAAAAAAGAGTAACCAAAAGCGAAAAGAAATATACTGAGAGAGCAAAAAGGAAACCAATAATGAACACGAATAAAATGTAGGAAATTGGTAAAACTAGATGTAAAAGGGAGAAATATAGGACAAAAAACTGATAAATGGGACAGAAAATAAGAAAGTAAAATAAAAAGAGTTACAAAGTGACGAAAATTTGAAACGAAAAAAACAGAAGAAACTAGACGAAAAATGATAAAGAAAGTAGCAATATACGACATGACTGAATATAAGAAAAATGGGACAGGAAAATAAAAAAAAACTGAACAATGAAACATGAAACACGAGACCGAAAAAAAGGTAAAAAAGTGAAAGCAAACCAAACCAAGAAAACGGTGGAGGAAAGAGAGAAAAACGGAACTAAAAGTAAAAACCCAGGCAGGGAAGAGTGGAAACAATAAATCACTAAGGAGGTAAAACGTGTAAGAGGATAAGAAGTAAAACTTTGTATTTAATTTCGGGTCCATGACTGGTTTGATTTAAAACTTACAGTACAAATTAGTCTAAATACAAGTCTAATTTAATGTCCAATAAAAAAAGCAAAGCAAAGCCTAGGTGCTACATTCCGTTATCGAAACTTGACCGTCTGTTTTTATACGACAGACTTCACAGACAGCTGTTAGTGTGCAGAACAATTGCATGGCCAGTTGCTACGATCCTATTGACTCTAACAGCCTCTCCCAGCCGAGATTCGAACATACGACGACTGGCTAATTAGGCCAGCATCATACCTAGAGGCCAACTGCGAGGCTTTATGTCCAATTTCAAGTTCAATAGCATGTCCGCTTTTGGGCACGATTTCAAGTCTAGTTTAATTTCAATTTTAGGTTCGATTTCAAGTCAAATTTAAACCCTGATTTCGAGTCTAAGTTCAACTTTAATTTCAATTTCAAATCTAATCTCGATTTACTTTAAATCCCGTTTCAAGTCTAATTCAATTCCAATTTCAAATTTAAATTGGCCTAGTAACCCTTTAAACGGGCAACCGCAACCACGTTGCGATCAAGCTGATGACTATTTTTCATGAAAATACATACTAAAGTTGAAGCTCTGGTTTTGATAGCAATGCAAAAATAATTGACGAAACGAGCGTCAGGTAAATGAATCTACGGAGTATTAACGAATGAAACAGAAGTGAAAGTTTAAATAGAGTAATTTCCAAAAACCGCCAAAAAAAAATTTTCTTTTTTTTTCAATTTTTGATTTGATTTGGTAGGTTTTTGCATGGAAAATTATGACGTGTATATGAAAAGTAAGAACAGACTTGGTTTTCACCATTAAACTTTAAATAAAATGCATAAAACGATTAATTTTTCGTTATTAAAAGATGATAACACTTGAACGTATAGTCAGAGTGTTGTAATATTGATGCCAAAATATCATGATATCTATTCTGACAGACGGCCTTACCCGTTAGTAGATTAATCTATTATTCAAAGATGTTCAATTTTTTCCAAGAATTTTCTAATATTCTCTAAATTTTTAATGTGCCACATTCATTTCGCTGTAATTATAGACTGCTGTTGAAAAGAAAATTTAACAGTTTTAAATATGATTGGAAATATTTTTCCAAATTGAGGCAAATTTACTGCTGCAGTATTTCTGATTAGAACAAGTTGACTTGTTAACTCTCATTGAAAATTTATTAGTAATCATTTTCAGTCACATTGCTTTCCAGCTGTCATAAACAAAGTTTTCGAACTTGTTTTTCTGTTTCGACAGCCGTCGACAGTCGATCTGGGAAAACCAGTAAACATTTCCTAAAACTAGAGCACATCGATAAGTGGATTGAATTGAGGCTTACAGCAGAAACTATTGCAGCAATCTCTCTCCATCTAATCACATTACTCAACGGAGGCTTACTGAATGCTGAGTGCAACTTCATGTTGAGCAACATCGGAAACAAACTTCATGGCATGCAATATTCATCCGTAGGCTGTTTGCTGCTCCCCCGGGTCGAGAAATTCAAATCTTTTTTCCGTTCCGTATCACAGGCTGCAGCCTAGGACTAGCACTAGATCGGAGGACTAGGTGTAACGGTATGACGTTATACCTATACCTTCACGAAATAGAGTCAGATTATCCTAAGTGAGTTTTCGTGCTGTCGACCGGTCGAAATCCCCAGCATGGGAGCAACGAACGGTTTTTTGCATGATTTTTTTCTGACTTTCTTCGTCCTAAAACCGAACCTAGTCGATGTCCGGTTGGCTGCCGTCAAACCGTATGTCAATACTGCGTGTACCGTTTGAAAACAACTTTCACCGACGGTGATTGAGGTCCGTTTTCGATATTTCTCCATTCAGTTATTCGTGCGGTGCGAAAGGAATTGAGGGAATTTTGTTCAGTGAAACATTACCAATTTGTAATGCAAAATTATCTGAACGCTTAATACCGTTCTTGTTTGATGTAAGCAACCATCTTTTGTTTGCAGAAGAAAGAACACAGCCTTTTGACATGAATCGACCCTAATCAACCGCTCCTCCGCGGGTAATCTTTGCCATCAAATTACCCTCGAGCACTTGCCCGAATTTGATAACATATTAATTAATTCTGACGAATTTTTTCTTCCCGAGATTGAATTCGTCCTACGGAGCGGTCAGCTTTTCACTCAACCTAGACGAACGTTTATGTGATGCCTCTCAGCACAGGACGATCGCTTCAACACTTTTCGGCTGACCATTAAGTAATTGAACCGAGTCGTCCCCGGCCGGCGGAAGGTCGCAACCGGGTTGGTGGCCGAAGCAATCAGATTACACTATATATGCACCCTTCGGTGAGCCTTCTAAGTGTGTGTGTGTATCAGTGTACGTGCGAGTGCTATTAAATATTCAACGTGCGGAAAATTCCCCACAGAAATCAAACCGATCAACCGAAGAAGGCAGAGCACTTTGTGCGTTCGATTCAGCGAAGTCAAAGCAATAAACGGGCGTCAATGCGGTCCGTCCGGCAGGGGGACTTAGACGATTCAATGAAGTCGGTACTGGGGCAGGCAGGCTAATGTTCGGATCCACAAAGAACATTGGAGCATATGGAGAGCTAATGCTCGGGTAGGGGAGACGTAACATGTATAGTGCATAAGCAAATGATGAATCTTTTATGAGTTGGTGGGAATTTAATTTTTGTCTTGTATTTAAGGAGAAGGTTACGTCTGCAGAACTATGTGTGTCTTCTAAATTTTATTTAATTTAAACTATTTTTAAAATTCATCGCCATTATCTTATTAGGTTTCCAACCATCTAACGCGTTTTCTAACAAAGCATCGTTTGCGATGAAACATTCTTTACTAAATTACTATTAAATAGTAAAGTTATTGTCATCTATCTGACTTTGACCTAAATCAGACCAGTAGCTTTTTGATTAAAACTACCACACAAGCTCTGACAGTGATATTCTTGGCAGAAAAGTATTCTGATTTACTTATACTGAACCTTATAAATAAACATTACGGAGCCACTACCATAGATTAGGCGAAAAAAAGACGAGCTTCCTCATTCAATCATATCGTTCCGTCGAAACACTAGTACTTCCGGGGATGCTGCTTGTGTACCATCGTCGTAATGCACACCGAAGTAAACCGTGAGAGCTCACAATGGCCGAGGAAATGGTTTTTTTTCGCCTGTATCTTATTCTTAATTAAGATCAAATGAAGATATGCTAAACGTTCGGGATATCTGATGGTAATATTGAATTAAATGCTCCAGCTGAAGGGACCATAGAAACAGCACAGTCGGTAACAGTCCATAAGCCATTTTCAACCGAATGCTGACGTTTTCGTTTTACTGGCCCAACAGGCAGGGGCAATAGCAGCAGAGACCATAAATATAAATTAACTGACTAGTCTAGATATGCCTATTAACTGGTTCCGATACAGACGTGTGAATTGATGGATATTTCAAGATGTTATATTTTATTCTTGAACGAATGTTGTTTGAGCAAAACTGACGCTTGCAATATTTATGTCCAATCAGCCAAACTGTGTTACAGTCAAATAAAATTAATTTATTGGTATTCTTCTAACTGGAATGTATATTTGATGGAGGCGCCTTGTTTATAACCGATAATTGATAAGAATGACTCCTCCATCTATTTCGGAATCAACAATTCTAATAAAGATCAATCTTCTAGTATTTCATTGATCTGAATTTGATTCAATCGAAAAAAAACATATTTTGCACACTTGATTCGTTTAATTAAACATGAATCCAACTAGTCTATATGACTCCCGAAGATGAATTTTCCAACCGAAGCCAGGTATGTAGTATGATACAGCTATAGGACAGCTAAGAGCCGGCCGTTCTGACGTTTTCGTGCTAATCGTAATAAAAACCACTTCAATCAGAAATCTTTACCACTTTGGTTCGTTTAGTGCTGTTCGATATAAGTTCACCTGGCCAAGTGCCGACTGGCCGACACTTTGATGAAACACTTTCCTGTGTGACCGATAGGAGATATCGTCCAACCGGCAGGCGGCAGTCGGGCTGTCTAACCAGGCAGGTAGGTATACATACTACACTGCACGGTTATCGGTCCGCCGTGGCTGGCTTTCAATCTCCACTCCGGTTATGCAATGTTGACCAATGTTCTGCTGCAGCTTTCCTCGCTTGGGCTTTTCTGCGATCGACGTTTGAGTATGTTTGAGATTTATTGTTAAAAAGACAGTGTGTATGATAAAAAGCAATATATATTTATAAAAAGTTTGAGTACAATAAAATTTCAAAAAATAAATAATATAGAATCTCCAGTCCGCACAAAAGAAATAAATAAAATTTTTAATGTAAATAATATGTCTTAACCTCTCCCCCGGTGGAAACTAAGGTCGCATCTTTAAATCGACAGGTCATCTATGTAAATGCCAAGTAGCAACAAGGCTAAGCAGCCTTGTCAGCCTTGAGCGTCCATGGTCTTGATGGTTTGACAATTTCTCAATCAGTTGAGTGGTTGTACTCCAGGTTAGGAGCGACTCATGGTAACGTCTGATCTAGAGCGGGCAGTTGAAATAAGAAATGTGCTGTCCTGGCACTAAAACTAAGATGGCCCCCCACCCACCGCCTCACCACGAGACTCGGTAGTTTGGCCATAGTAAGGTTACTTACCTAAATCTACCTTATTATGAACAATCCAGGAAATTTAACTCGGAATGGATACTTGGTACCTGGAATTGTAGATCGTTGAATTTCGTAAGTGGCGTTAGTTAGAATTCCGAAAGTTTAGCATTGTGGTACTGCAGGAGATCGGTCGCAAAGGTGAGAAGGTATGGCGGCAAACTACAGCCTCATAAACGTCACTGCTCATGCGAAGGTAGACCCGACGACGAGAAGAAATAGTTCTATGAAAGCAACGGGAAATCTATATCATCAGGATATGAACGCTCCACGCTACTTTGTCTGTCCTTATCGATGTAATGCGATCCAAGCTGAGACTGTTTACTTTGTAGTCAAAGTTCAATAGCGAGCCACCGCGTGCGCGTTTCCTATGTGTGACGTAGCATGTAGGGATCACCGATAGGTGTGAAATTATGAATATTTAAACGAGTCGTAAGTCGCCCGTCGGTTTTGCATATTGAGACAACGGTTTAGGCACGACGAGGCGGTCGTCGCCGTCAACAGCCCATTACCGGGGTGGCTTGTGATGTTTCAAGTAGTCGTCTCCACTTAACTTGATCTTAGGTCACTGGTCGCCTATTGTAGCAAGTACGTACAAAAGTGTTTCTTAGGTCAGAAGTGATCAGTACTACAGTAGGAATGGGCGATACCGTATCGATACCCGCGATATCTATACTCGAAGACCGATATTTCGATATATTTCATCGATACTTACGACGTCGATATTATGTTAAATCGATAATTTCATCCCGATACTGTTTTGATAAAGCGGGATATGCAGTTGAAAAAATATAGACTAAAACTAGGCCAGAAAATCTTCAAGAAAGCAATATTTTAAGGATTTTTTCTCGCGCTGTTTTCTTTTCAGGTACTCAAATTTACTTTATTGTCATTCTCAAATTTACTTTATTGGAATTGACCAAGGGGTCGGCCACTCGGCACAGCCGTTTTTATGTTAGGCGACTTGAAACGAGCCGAATTGTGCCGATTTCGGTACAAGTGCCGAACTGCAAGATTTGTTAAATTCGTTATAATCTTATCGATCTGGCAACCATGCGAAGTGATTTTGATACCTGGCAGTGCCCCCATTTCATATGTAAAATTGAACCGAAGGTGTGTCGCTTGATATCCCTGTAGTGCCGCGGCACAATGTGCTGAGTGTCCGACCCCTTGGAATTGACTCTTATGCAAAACTTTAAACAATGTCACTTACATGCTTAACGCTTGTTGAATAGCAAGTGCGTACGATATGCGATTTTCAGCAATTCAAAACTGACCAGAGAGCACAGAGAGTAGTATCGGGCGATGACGGCATTAACAAAGACTTTCCAGCTTTTTACGCGCCGTAATAGCGGTGAATGTGGCGGAGGTGGGACAGAGATCGAGCAGAGCTAGAATCGGAAAGGAGCAACTCCCGACGGAACTCTGCAGGAATTGTCAAGAACCGCCAGCGACGACACATCACTGGATGGTTTCAGGGGTTTGGGAGAGAGCTGCCGGACGAGTGGATTGAGGGTGAGGTTTGTCCCAGGGCGATCGGATAGATTGCTGTAATTACCAAAGCATAACGCTGGTCAAAGCCACCAACATTTTTTTTTACGTCGTCTATCCCCGGTGGCAGGAGAGTTCGTAGGGTAGTACCAGGTGGGCTTTATGTGTCTTCGGCGCTGGCATACAGCCTGTGCCGGATGATGAGAAGAAACATCGTTAACGCCGTCGCGTCGTTCTCACGAAGTCGTTTAGCTCTAGTCGCAGATGGCATTGGTAAATGAGCTATTTCTGGAGCACGATCCGACGACATGGGCACCGACGCTGTTTGGCAAGGTGCATGCTGGATAATATTCTGGCACATCTGTAGAGGGTCATTCTGAACAGTCAGACGAAAAAAATTGTAGGTTGATGATGGTTGAGGAACTGGAAGTCTCAGAGATCCAGCTCGGATCTTCTGTTGTGTTCGCACTACTGGTACCCAGAAATAGAAAAAGGACGTGAAACTTTAAAAGAAGGCCATGAATCTATCATCGACATTACCTTCAGCAATCTATTACTATTTCTGAAATTGAATTGAAGTATGTAGGAGGAGTATAGATACCCATCATGGCATCGACCAATCCAGAATGCGGATGAGATGGCGTAGCATACATGAATGAGAGAATGGCAAACAACTTATTGGTGGAACGAGATGCTTTTATAATGGTAGTTTTTTTACAATTGATGACAAGACATCAGAAGAAAGTATTGAAACAAAAGTGTTGATAGTGTCCAAACAGAACAGGACGAGGCGTGAAGGGGACAGTGCGGAGAATAAGGTAAGGGAGTGTCATTGAAGCAACCCTTAAGAAGTTGTGTATCGCATCTTTTACTCAAGCTGGGGGATCCGCGAATCGAACCAAGCTATAATCGGAGCCAATTATAACCGAATTTGAACCCACTTCTCCTTCGAGGCCCTAGTGGATCGCAGGTATAGGGTAACCCTTGGTAATTCAAGAGGTCTTAGACTTGATAACCAGAAGACGGTAGCCTCCCAGATAGATGGAAAATTCAGAAGCTACTGTTGTACAAAAGCCAGGAAAGCCTTGGGGAAATCTAGCGTCATATAAACCGATATGTCTGCTATACACACACGGAATACTCTTGCAGATGGCCAAGCCAAAGCATACCGAAAGTGAACACGGTCTGTCAAACATGCAGTCCGGAAAAAGAAGTCCACAGTAGATGTTATTCCGACGGTGGTCGTCGAGCGATTTAAGAACAGCGTTTTTGCGCCGTTTTAAATATCTTCGTATGGAGCGCCAATGACAAGGCCTTTTTCGGATTGCCGTATTACATCCTGGTCCCGGAATGTTTGTCCAGAATTTCGAGGAGTTGCTTCTAGAACCGGGTGCTCGTCTACGAGGTTGCCATGGGGTGGAAGATCACAGCAGGAGTTAGGCAAAGTTGCATGCCTGGTCAGATGCTTGGTCAGAACGGAGCATACAGCGGGGTATTGTCTTTAAGCGGCCCAAAGGTGTGGTGAACGTCGGTTTTTCGAATGATATCGTGCTATCGGTGACAGGTACACCGCTATAAAGTAAGTACAAAAGCGCAAAGCTAAATAGCACCTCACGGTCTTGAGAATCATAAGTGCGTACTGAACAATATTGTCAGTAGCAGTATGTTCCAACGCTTGAATAACTTCCATCGACATCGAAAAAAATACCAGAGTACATCGGAAGCCGGTGAAAGAGGAGTCGTTGACCAAATGGCGGCAAGACTCAGTCACGGCCGGCAACTGTAGATGAACGCATAGACTCAAACCGTTTCCGTTTCAAACCGTTATTGTAAAGGTTTTATTACGGTATGAAACATTACCTCTTGTTTTATCATGGTGTTGCGCAATACCAAGATGATATAGGTCGTAAACTACTTATAGCTAGCGGTAAACCCATAATAAAACGGTTAATAAAGCAGATTTACTGTGGTTGCTTATATTACCACGATAAAAATGGTTAGCTGTGACACATCTCTTATAAATTTACTATAAGTGGCAATACCATGATAAAACCAGAGGACGATTTTGACGTAGGACTACGTCTTTGTTTACTATACTGGGTAGGGTAGCACTTTGTGAAAACGAAAACAGAAGTGTAACGTTTGAATAAAAGATTTCAAATGCTTATAACTTCTATACTACTAAACGAAACATAACTTTTGATATGTCGTTGGGAAGATAAAATGTCCAGCAATTTAATAGTAATATACTTATAATAATCTTTCATACGCTTAAAAGTGAAAATGTACGTAAAAACAAGGTCAAATTTCGTTAACATGGAAGGCTAGCGGTAAGTACAAATGACAAGCGGGGGCAGACTGCAATGATGGCTGCTAGTAAAAGCTTTTTGGCGCAGGATACAATGTCGATGTCGATAACCTACGTGCCATCAGAGGTATGAAATTGTCAAAATTTGGCGGACAAAATATCCATGGATGGCGACAACTCTGTAGTAGCCTTCATATTGAAAATAACAGCTAATAATAGTTAAATTATAGCTAACGAGCTGTGTTTAAATGATTTCTGATTAATTTCAGTTGTTTTAAGATGAATCAATCAGTAAGTAGGTACCAGAACCAAAAGTATCAAAACCAATGGGTGGGACATGGACAATGTATGTAGTTTGACACCCACACCACCCCTCTGGTTGCCATTCATGCCAAAAGGGAAAGACATCCGGTATTTGCGCTGAACTTGCTTTGGCTTTGATGTGATTTGTAGCCAATGGCCCTTTTAAGGACTACCAACAAATTAAATGAAGGTTTGAATTTTTCGTAATCAGCAATTCGCATTTATAATTGCAAATTAACTTTCCTAAAAAAATGTTTAGTTTATCGTACCCAAAACGCTAAATATATTCTACTTTTGTGGCGTTCCCTTCAAACTACTAAACTATAACACTGTAAAATTCACTAAAATAATTTTTGCTGTTGTTGATACATCGAAGAGATATTTTCAGCTGAAAGAAAATTCAATTTTTTCCTCAATTATTACTTGATGCTGAAGGCCACCAAGGATGATAGATTGATCGATGGTATTCACATTTATCTTGAAACATTTACTAGGAGCCCGAATGTCATGATAATTATGTGCCTTCCGGGACGGAATTTTGGCAAATTCAATCACCAATAAGAAACGAACGAAGATCTGGAGCTAGGATTGGGCAAAATTCACGAAAGTATCGATAATTGAATATCAATATCAAATCTGCCGCTTTATCGATACCGTCGATATATCGCTCGTGAGCCATCGATATTAGACTTATCGATACTATTTAAGACGGCATTCTGGGATTAGGAAATGTTACTCAAAAAAAGGGATTCATAAAAATTAATCAATAAAAAACATGTTGAGCAAAAAGAGTGCCCCCAAAACACGCACGCAACACATCACTCGCTCCAGTGCAGCTCTGTGTCGGACACGTCGCTTTGTACGGAAAACCGCACCACCTACCACAGCTGTTCGCGCCCGACTGAATCGTATGCTGCCCTGGAATCCACAAAAATAGGATAGGTTGTACTCCCGACACATCTAGATGATATGCCGAAGAGTAAAAATTTGATCCGTAGTAGCACGGGCCTCCATAAAGCCCACCTGGTGCTACCCTACGAACTCTCCTGCCGCCATAGACGACGCAACAAAATCTGTTGATGGTTTTGACCAGCGTTATGCTGCGGTAATTACAGCAAGCTATCCGATCGCCCTTTCTGTAGATGGGACAAACCACATCCTCAATCCATTCGTCCGGCAGCTCTCTCTCCCGAACCCCTGAAACTATCCAGTGATATGTCGTCGCTGGCGGTTCTTGGCCATTCCTGCAGAGTTCCGCCGGGAGTTGCTCCTTTCCGGTTCTAGCTCTGCTCGATCTCTGTCCCACCTCTGCCACTTTCACCACTTTTATGGCGCGTAAAAAGCTGGAAAGTCTTCGTTAATGCCGTCAACACCCAATACTACTCTCTGTGCTCTCTGGTCAGATTTGAATTGCTGAAAATCGCATATCGTATGCACTTACTGTGCAATAACCGTTAAACATGTAAGAATCAATTCCAAGGGGTCAGACACTCAGCACATTGTGCCGTGGCACTTCAGAGATATCAAGCGGCACAACTCCAGGTCAATTTTACATTTGCAATGGGAGCACTGCCAGGCGTCAAAATCATCTCGCACGGTTGTCAGATCTATAAGATTATAACGAATTTAACAAATCTTGCAGTTCGGCACTTACGGTACAGCATCGGCACAGTTCGGCTTGTTTCCAGTGGCCTAACATAAAAATGGCTTTGCCGTGTGACCGATCAATTGGTCAATTCCAATAAAGTAAATTTGAAAATTAAGCTTAGTAGCTACCTAAAAAGAAAACAATGCGTGAAAAAATCCTTAAAATATTGCTTTCTTGAGCATTTCCATGCCTAGTTTTAGCCTATATTTTTTCAGCTGCATATCCCGCTTTATCAAAATAGTATTGGGATGAAATTATCGATTTAGCATTATATCGACGTCGTAAGTATCGATGAAATATATCGAAATATCGGCCTTCGAGTATCGATATCGCGGATATCGATACGGTATTGCCCAATCCTATCTGATATCACAAAATCCTTTTGGCATGACATTTCCGAATGTATAAGCCTCTCAAAATTGTAAAAGAAAATAAAATTCGATTTTTTCGATTTTCCAGAGCAGGGTACCCCGTTAAAAAAGTTTTATTGCTGCTTTCAGCCAAGTGTAGTAAACCTACTTTAGCTTATGGTCTGACTCTTTAAGAGGTTATAAAAATGTTCTGAAGAGTGGGCCTCTTAGTTGGAAAGAAGTTCCCTAGCGGTAATCAGAAGGTTCTAGTGAAGCTAATAGATTTATAATCGGTTATACAAATATGGTCATGAAAACCGCCAGAGGAACGTAATAAAACTTAAATTGCTGTGGGTGGTGAAGTAACGCGAGTAATGAGAATTGAATATAATCAGACGTAAGTAAAAAGCAGTCAGAAATAAGTAGTACTGTGAGTACTGAGAAGGAAGTAGTTTAAAGGAAATTGCGAAAAATAAGTGGTGAGAAATTAGCATTGATAACTGGGTAGTGAGAAATGAGTAGTAGATAGTGGGAAATGAGTTATGAGAAGTCTCGATAGCAAAGTAACAAGTGCGACGCAGCTTCACTGACAGGGAGAGATCTTCACTATCACCGCTCATATCTACAGGAGTAGTGTAAGGGATTTTTTCAAAAAGTTTTTCTGAAAATGTGGAGCCAATGAAGATGCATGATACACGATAGTAGTGCCGAAGTACCTGAATAGTATACCAGAAAGACTGATACTGATTTAATTACTCAACACAACACTTTCACAATCTTCAATTTTTTATACCTGAAAAATGTTATTGAAACTTTCTTGTATTATTAATTTGATAATTGCGGTTTCTTTATTCTTCATCGTGTAGGAAACCACGCAAATCAAAACTCTTGGACATCCTCCTCTTGGAATAAAACTTGACGGAGGTTCAGGATTAATTAATTTTTATTTTTCAAACACTAAAGTTAACTAATGACGTTTCTGTAAAAGATCGCATCGTAGTAGAATTGAATGAAACATTTTCCATGAATATAATTCATACGGTGATTGGAAACCTACCGTATTCTGCTTGCTTCCGTTGTCTTCCTAAGTATGATTTTTCTTAATCATCAACACCTAAACTAACATTCGTGTGAAAGAGAAGTACATGAATCTTTCATAATCGGCTGCTTCGTGTCAGTGTGAGAACGCAAACACATGCCACCCGTCTGAGTTGCACCTTCTTCAAAGCAAGATGGAAAAACTTACTTAACTTTACTTGTCTGCCTGAGACTAATGTTTTGAATTAGTTTGTCCTCTCGACGCATCGCAAACATCTTTGAAACAAGAGATTGCACTACACACCACTTGACATCAGTTCTCGCACGTCCAGCGTACTATAAATGGAACCTATCACGTCGGGCAGTTCCCATAGTGCACATCAAAGACCGGGCAAAAAAATGCTGCTGGACAGGATCTGCTCTCGTATGCATAGACAACGACGGCGACGACGACGACGACGGCGGCGGTACTGGCGATGGTGGTGCTAGCGAAAGCTTAGAGTCTCACATAATTTTCCACGTCACGCATTCTGCTTCGGACTCGCAGTGCATAACCCCTTCCTACTCCCTGTCGGAAGGCAGAAGGATGGACCAAGAATGCATAAGAAAACTTCGGGAAAGACTTTGTGCTCGGCTTAGGTGGGGCCGCCGCCGTCCAGAGTGCCGATAAACTAAGCTGACGTACTCTACGCGTTGAATGTTCTGCAAAACATGTTTTCACCGTCTTCCAGTGCTCCGCTCTCGGTGATGTATTTGTCTGGCGAAAGTGAAGCATAATGCTTTTACTGTTTTTATATCTAGGGTATTTGGGCTTATTGCTCTGGGATTCCGTTTTTTTCCCCTTTTGGCCTTTCAAATCGTATCCATAATCAATGAAGTGAAAAATGAAAGGGGTTAATGATGGTTTGATCTGCTGCTGCGGGGGCAAATTGTCTAACTGATGAATTTTAATACTTGACAGTTTGATTTATGCACTTTGAAATATAAATACATCCTAAGCAGTCAATTTGTTTTGGTATTAGATACTTATATCTAAATTTAAATTTGTTTCGTAAAGAAGAAAAACGTTTGTTTTTTCAAAATAATTTATTGGATATATTTTCACATCGAAACAAACGATTGCAAGCAATTGATTCTACATTGTCAGAAAGAAAGCTTATTTATTTTCCAACCGCGAAATGGCAGTCGAATGCCGTCAATCTTTTTATATCCTGATGGTTTCCCCCGGTGGCTCCAAAAAATCAGCAGGCAGCAGACAAAATTGGCACTTTTTGGCGCGTTGACAGATTGCTTCGCTGAAACATCAAAGATTAGCTCTGCCGCGCTCGCAGCTGGAGCAGTTAGAGCTTTCGAAGCAAAAAGAAAAAAAAAATAAACAAAAAGTTGTTTACAGAAGGCGGAAATCCAATTTAGACTTTTGGTTTGTTCTGGGGGTTTTTGCTTTCGGTGTTTATTGTTTTTTCTCGCAATGAGCAATCCGATCTCGAAAAAAATACAGTAAGCAGTGTGATTTGGCAATCCGTATTGTCACGAAAAGCTGTCCCCTGGGTTTCAATTCGTACAGGATTGAACTTCACTTTTGGAAAATTTCCTAAACGAAATCAAATATTACGAATAAAGTATAATTCCAGAACACTGCCATAATTTTTTCATAAATCATTGAAAAAATTCACTAAATTTAATCCATTTAGCAGCAACAAACGAATCCGACACTGTGATAAGAAGCCTCCCCGAGTGGCAACATTTCCGCGTTTTTTCTCATCCGCCAGTCTTTGCGTAGGATGACGAGGGAAATGAAAAACGCTGTTTTGGTTGAAAATCAAAATCCCATTCCCGTTCCGTCGTGCCGTCCCATCAGACCATCAGATCCACTTGCACCCACTGGCTGCCTGCCTGCCTGCCCGCAGAGTTAAAAGAGTAATTTCCACCAAAATCAGAGACTCATTTGCCGATGTCGCTGCTGGCCTTGGCCTGTTGTGTTGCGGCACAGAGCCTGGCGCGCGAAGTTTCCAAGTACCTAAAAGTTCTCAGGAAGAAAAGGGCAAACAGAATAAATTTTCAATTTCTATTACCTCCTCCGAAGATCAAAAGAAGATCAAACCTCTAATCCACGCTGTTTGCTGGCGGTTGATGGTGCTTGGGACTACATGTGTACCGAAGAAAGGGGATACTTACGAGAAAGTGTTTTTCTCCGGTTTTATGAAGTTCGTGGTTTTACTTCTTAACAAGGCTTTTTGCTCTTGGCGAAAAATTGAATAGGAACGGAGCTCCGGCCGGGATGCGCCAGTGCCAACGTTGGCAGATACAGAGAGGATTTCCATTTTTTATTCCTGAACCAGCGAAAGAAAGTGTAAGTGAAAATCGAAATGGAACAGCTAGGCCAGCTTTTTGCAAAGCAAAAAATCAACCGCCCATTATAAACCTTATTTATCGCGATTACACGGGGAAAATAAGCGGATATATGTTAATATTCAAACGGTATTGCTTGAATTTTCAGACAAGGTGGCTTGTTTTCAATCTCATAAAGCTTTCTGACTGAGGACGTGAAAAAATATTCCCGAGCTCGAAAAGGTGCACGATGAGTTAGATCAAATATGGATGATATCCGTGGCGGGGAAAAACTCATTAGCATACATTTGATTTCAGTGAATTCCAACCTCCAGGAGCTCAGGAGGAGACGGGTAAAGACAAAAAAAAAACATAACACACAAACCAATTGGATTACGATGGAAATTGTGTGGGAAATTGGAATTCTTAATTCCAACCGAGCGAAGGGTACCTGCGGTTTTAGTACCGATCGTTTGAATGGCCCGAAATAGCCCTTAATTACCGAACAAGCCATACCGTGGGACGCCCGCGGAATGCTAAGCCGAGGTAAAAATCAAAATTGTAGATTGTGTATTCAATCGAGTGGCGGCGGCTACCCACTATGAAAACAGGTAGCAGGATTGAAATGCTCTTATCAGGACAACGACTGTTAACGTTAACAAACAAGCAAGCAAATTAAAGTTGAACGTTGCTTGCTGCTGTTCTTTTAGCGGGAAAGGTACAATATTTTTTTTGAAAAAGAAAAGTTTTCCTGTTGAGCATTACCACTAATTTTGTAAGAATGAAGATGCACATTATTTTCCTACTGCTTCATGTTAATGTAATACCCTTCCATCTGGATATAAATAACCAAATATAGCTAATGAAGTCTTTGTAAATATAGCAAGCGGTATTTGGAATTTTGCAACAAGCGTGTTTGATACATGTTATCCAAGTCGACACTTCTTTCTAAGCAGCCAACTAATCCCTTAGTATATAACCGTTTCCAACTAGCAATTTTAGTATTTTTTGAAACGGTAGTTCTTTTACAATTAATGAAGGGACGCTAGAAAAAAGTAATGAAATGTTAGAGTTGAGGAGAAAGAACGGAAAGGTAAGAGGGGGACGGGGGGATTTTATTAGTCGCTACGCTTAACAAGTAGTCGCTGTGACTGCTACCTTTTGTCCAATGCTGGAAGGTGCATGGATCGAACCAAGTTATCTGAGATTATAACCGAATTCGAACCATCAACACCCGCCAGGATATGTGCCCTACTAGCATAGTTGTTATAAACTGGTTGTGGTAACCGATTAATGACTAATTTTAGTCATAAATAGGTTGCAGCAACCAGAAATGACAAAAGTGTGCTTGCGCTCTTTCTTCTCCACCCTAAAAATTCATTACTTTCTTCTACCGTTTCTTCATCAATTGTAAAAGAACTACCGTTTCAAAAATTATTAATTTATGCCTGATCGCATTTCAAGGTCACGACTAAAGCACGAGGTTGGTCTAGCAATTTTAGTTTTTTTTTACGTTCCTCTAGTGGTTTTCATGACCAATTTCATGAAACCGCTTATAAAACTATGAGCTCTTCTAGAACCTTCTGATGACCGCTGTAAAACTGCTTTTCGATCAAGGGGCCCACTCTCCAGACGGGTTTTATAAACTCTGTCAAGTCATTAACCCAAGTAGGTTTATAACGCTCTGCTGAAAGCAGCAACAAAATCAATTATGCTTTCCGCTGCTTGATTGCAACCGCCATAATTTAATGATTTGTTCGACTAAGCTATAAAGCATCAAGCTTTTTGCATAAAAAGCTAAAACACTCAGACAGCTTTATTAACTTGAAAATATATAGCCGTGAGCAGAAGAGTGAAAGTTTTACTGTCAGATCATCCTGATTGATTTGATTTATAACGACCGTAACAAAATATCCGAAAGAATCTATAATAAATTTTCAGTAATTTCCGTAGTTGTGCAGCCTATGCGCATTAAATTTTATCGTGCATATTGGAATCTAAAAATAAAAAATAAGAAAACTTATCCAATTTAATTCTACTATGTGTATTTTATTCACGACAAATACGTATTTCGCCTACGACTTGCAGGCTTCCTCAGTGTTTGTTTTCGAACGAAGTTCGAAGTTTCGAAGTTCGAAAACAGACACTGAGGAAGCCTGCAAGTCGTAGGCGAAATACGTATCTGTCGTGAATAAAATAGACATAGTAGAATTAAATTGGATAAGTTTTCTTATTTTTTATTTTTAGGTTTCGTATTCTACTAAGACGCTCCAAAAACTTCAGTCAATCATATTGGAATGACAAGTGGCTGAAACTCATGCGCCAACAAAATTTTGCTAGTTTTGAAAACTATTTAAGCTTCGTATGATATATTCGATCAGTTGACCTTAGTTTCCAGCAAAATCATTTTAGCTGCATTCTGACAAGAAACCAACTAATAATACCTTCCTTTCGGCAACTCGCAGTTTGCTATGACGAGTTGTTGTTTGGCGACAAAAAACTGTTACAAAGCGGATTGAAAGCAGACTTTTGAGTTGAGTTCTAGTATTCTTCATAATAGCAGCAATAAATCTACTTGGTCAGGTTGTTACCATATTATTAACACCATAAAAATAACAGATTTATTACGGTTTGACAAGCAACCGCGATAAGATTAACTTTAATTGGTGTGCCATATTGTATTGCTACGCCCCACTTATAGTAAGTTTATAAGAGATGTGTCGCAACCAGGGCTTGAAAAGAGATCGCAAGTTGAATGTGTCTGCCGTGAATGCGAACTTTCCGCATACAAACTTCGCTTTTTGAACGATCATTTGACTGTTTTTTGAATCCAGTCAATCTGCCACTTGGGCTGCTGCCGTCTTACAATTCATGCGGCATCTCAGCAAAAGCAAACAGTCAATCTCCCGTTTTGCTTTGCGCTTTGATAATATAAACTGCAAATTGACTGGAAGCATACGGTGACGTATTTTTTCGTTCTCTTTTTGTCTCCAAATCGGCTGCTCACAGTAATAGGTTGTCACCCGGACGTCGGTCTGACGCAAGCAAAATATTCGTTTGTATTGGACGGAGTCCGACCGACTTCTTCCATGCACATGTAGTGGTTGTTTTTTTTTTGTAGTATTGAATCATACGATTGAGCAGTTGCTTTTCGTTAGCGTGATGATTGCCAGTCATTTGACTGTTTTGCAGTCATTCGCTGCCCCAAACGGTAAAGGCAACTTGATCGAAACGAAAATGTTAAAAAGCTTTAGAACGCGTTCGTTCTACAGTGTGCAATCGGCGTTTGACTGAGCAAACTGCCAGTTTTGTTATGCACTAAACGGCCGGTGTGAACTTGAATGCGCGTTGGTGTGACTGCGGTAGAAAAAAAAGGATCGGTCCAAGCCCTGGTCGCAACCAACTAGTTTTATCGTGGTAATATAAGCAATCCCAATAAATTTCCTTTATAAACACTTTTCTTATGAGTTTATAGCTAGCTTTAAGTTGCATTTGACTTGTATCATCTTGGTATTGCGCAACACCATAGTAAAACCGCAGGTAAAGATTAATACCGCAATAAAACCATTGTAAAATTCAAATAAACCTAAACGGTTTTAGAATTGTTAGTTGAGTATGGCTCATTCATTTGTGACCACGCAATACCCAAGTAACAATTACACCGCCACTTTATTTTATTTGAATTTTATAAAGGTTTTATTGCGGTATTTATCATTACCTCTAGTTTATTTATGGTTTTACGCAATACCAAGATAACACGAGACTAAAAATGCTTATAGTTAGCTATAATACTACAATAAAACTGTTTATAAAGCAAGTTAATCGCAGTGTATTACTACGATAAAATTGATTGGCTGTGTCACATCTTTTACAAAACTACTTAAAGCGTTTCTATATAATGACGTAGCAATACAAGTGTGAGTTTCCACTGCAGCTAAGACGCTTTTGATACAAACTAAGATTGACTGATCGAACATATTTATTTTGTTCAAACAACTGCTTTTCAAAAATGACAAACATTTGATAATGCGTAATTTTAGCCGCCTATCATTCCATTATACTGGATAAAGTCTAATTCGCATATGCAGTACAACCACGAAAACTGCTGAAAATTTATTAATGATTTATTCGGATTTTTTTTTTCAAACGATCGCAACAAAGTTAAATGGCTATTTTTGTTTTTTACCTAAACAAGCTATATACTTTAAAGCTTTGTCTAAGAAAGCGACAAGCGGTTTTCACCAAACAGTGGAACATATAATCGGTTTTATTACTTTTCTCAACAAAGCGTAACAAGACTACTTGAACTTATGGCCTAACTCTTAACGAGGTCAGTGATGGTAAAAACTTAAAATCTCAAAACTCATCAAAAATCAAAATCAACTGTGAATCATATCAGCTTGATCCTATGCAGAAAAAAATCACACATGAGTTTTTCTGTTTTCATAGCAAGAAGCACAAAACTCATATTTCTTCCCGCTTGATCACATTCTGCTTTGCTTCAACTGCAACCCGGAGCTGTGCACATGTACATACTTATTTCTTGTTGAACAGCATAGGCATTCTCTCATGCGATTCGTAGCTGTGAGTGAGCGTGAGGAAATAAATCTCTAAATAAATCGCAAAGTTAAACTAAAACGCACATTTTAATTACATGTTTATCTAATTCCTATTATGCTTGTTACTTTCTAGTTAAGAAAATGTCAATTCCCGCGAGGGAAAAATGTAAATTTCGCCAATATGTTTTCATGAATGTGTGCTGCATTTTTCGCTGCTGATGTTTTCTCTGACGGTAGATTCTCTTTTGCTCCCTGGTTCGTTGTATGAAATGCCAGCTGGAAAAGAATTAAGCAAAATGCTCACAGCTGAATTTGGTTCACATCGCATAGCAACAGAGACATCGCGTATAATAGCGAGAGAGAAATTCATATGTGAGTTTCGCGCTTGTGATCAAGATTGAAATTTCATGTGTTTGAAATCTCATTGAGTTTTTTGCCGCTAAGAATTTTTCAACACTGAACGAGGTTATAAAAACCTTCTGCGGAGTTATCTGGAAAAGTTTTTCAAGTTACGTTTTATATCTGATTATACAAATAGTCTTCAATTAGTTTTCAACACCCAATTTATAAAACTGCTACACAAACAGTGAAATAAAAAAGCTATAAAACCGTCACACTGCACTAAAATCGATTATGTTTTTCAGTGTTTGACAGTAAAAGTAAAGCAAAGCCTAGGTGCTACGTTCCGTTTTTCGAAACTTGACCTTCTGTTTTTATTTGACGGACTTCGCAGCCAGCTGTTAGAGTACAGAACAATTGCGGGGCTAATGGTACGATCCTATTAACTCTAAAAGCCTCTCGAGGCTATCTGAGAGCTTGACAGCAACCGACATAATTTAATAATAGCAAATCAGTTTACATCAACTAAAATTTTACTGTTAGATTACAGTTTCCGTCATTATGCAGCATGTACACATTAAATTTCACGGTGTATATTGAAATGGTGGCAAAAATCAACACGCCATCGAAATTTTGTTAAAAATTTGACGGAGTCGTCTACCTATGTTTACTTAGGGATGCAAGTCTCTGCTACGACTTCGTCTACAGGACCGCAATGAGATTGATGGCTCGGTACAGTATGGCTGGGCGATTCGACTGGAGCATTTTCTGTCGGTCTCAGCTGGAGGATGTTGATAGAATTGGCGGCCTTTGAAACAACGTATATCTTCTGCCAGACCATCTCCTCAAGTGATTTCTTAGCACAATGGGACGAGGTCAGGTCCGACCAAAAGATCTCATCCTTATTCGCGTAATACTTCTCGATGAAGACGGCAACTGCCGGCAAGTACTTGGTACTGTATATCTCCCCGGTTTCCGCAAGTTTCGAAGCAAAGTACAGAAGCTTGAGCATTCCTCTCTCGCTGATCGTCAGCTATAGAAGAAGCTATAGACTTTCCTCGGGAACTTGATGTGAGAGATATATTTAACGTCATCGCATACCTTCTTAGTGGGGGACGTAAAGTCGGTCTGGTTGCCCTCCATCATGAAGTAGTTCTCAGCATCCATTATGACCACAACGTCGCACTTTGCAGACAGATTTGACAAAAGTTTTTAACCAATACTTTCTACAGCTCCATCCGGGACCTGCTGCTCAGACACAGGTTCCGCGTAAAAATATTTATGTTGGCCAGTTTCGCCGAACTTCCAACCAACGGTCCGGAACGATGAGGCAACTCTGGCTACTTTTTCAGCTTCTGTTCCAGTACTGGTCGCGCAGTACCATCAAATGGCCGGAACCAGGCATCCATTCGATGCTCTTGCTATTTTCCAGAAGCGCCAGAGCTCAAGAATTAGATACCGGATCGGCTATATCCAGCGGGTACAAAGTGCCTCACGATGTCCAATTTCTTCGCTCCGAGATGGAGCTAGCGGTACGCATAAAGCATCGAGCGTAGTTGTTCGACTGGTTTTCACCATGGCTGCTGGAAATAAACTGATAACGTTTTTAATTCTTTGCTGTAAATATATAACCAGGGTTGATATGATGGGCAAAGCATAAGTGAATTCACTAGGGTATGTTGCTACGTCGTCGTAGTTGCCTATTTCCGTCCTATCCATCACAAATTATTTAAAAATATCAGCATTTTTATGACACACAATGCAGAACTAGTCATTCCCGAATATTTTAGTTAGTTGTCTATCATACGCGATCAATCAAAGTGAGCTGAAATCTATTTAAATACTTTTTATCATTAAAGAAGTCCTACTAGCCAAATTTCCTACGTTTTTTCGTGCGACGAAGAAGACAATGTCGACTAATCGTTTTAATTTCCGTCATTCATAAATGAAAATAACTCACGCAAAGCATTGTCGTTATTCTACAGCCAGGAAAACTTGCCTGACCTACAGAAATTTTGCAGATTCACATTTGTCATGCCGTCCTACACAAATACATGCGCGTTAGCTTCGTAAACATTGTTGTGATTTTTAGTTCGACGAATTTTAGAAATAAAGTCAGTTGCGTAATTGCAATAATATGCTTTAATAGTCGCTTTTCAGTGATTTCAAAGTTCACGGATCGGAAGGTAAGTGTGTTTTAGTCAAATCAGCACAAGAACTTTTGAAGTATTCATTAAATCCATCCAGCAAATGATGAAAATTAGAATGGCTTTACTTATTACGACGGGAATTAGAAAAATACCCTACTAGTTGTGAGGGTAATCGCATGAAAAATCAGGCCACTTTAAAGCATGAATACGTAAACTTATGAACTGGATGGCTCCGTAGCCGCAAGGTTATCGAGTTTGATTTGACAAGCGAGTGGTCGTGGGTTCGAATCTTAGTAGAATCAAGCCATTCGATGTCAAGTGACTTTAGTATGGGTTTATTCTCAGGCCCCTCCATTTACCCTTTCTTTATGCTGAACTCTATATTTACCCTCTGACGCCTCTTGACAGTGAAAATGTCCCTCCTATAGTTAAGTGTACTGGTCAGAGGTACCAATCAGTCCTCGCCAGGGACGGCTATAATATGGGATAGTACTGGCAGCGAGGAATAAGTGGGTACAGCAGATCAAGCTTTGAAGGAAGGGTAAACCCCAATACACACAAACACGCATAAAATTTAATAAGCATATCGCTCATTCAACAGCGATTATAGTAAAAAGAAACCTGCAGATCTGCAGTGTAGGTCATACAGCAAACACCCAGTCGATATCACAATAGATCAACATACTGGTCGCAGTGATGAGTCCACACATGAAAAAAAACCTATGAACTGGTTGAAAGGTTTCATGTGTCCTATTTAAATAAAGGACGATCGACTTGAATGCAGCAATTATGCGAGTATTATTCTCCACAACTTTGCATGCAAAATACTCTCCCGCATCGTGTTTTATAAACTGAAGTTATTATAGGAAACCTTTGTTGGCCAATACCAATGCAGATTTCAAGAAGGAAGTACAACTACGAACCAGATGTTCACCTTGACACAGATACTTGATAAATTCAGGTCGTTCAACTCGCAGACTGACCATTTGTTTATAGACTTGAAGGCGACGTACGATCCAATTAAACGAAATGAGCTATGACGGATTATGCTTGAACATGGATGTCAAGTGGCCCAGTAGAGCGCAGAGATGTGTGGAGGAGTAACTGTGCCACTGCCTTTGAAAATCCTTTCTTTTGAACGGATAACACACGAATTGGCTTTAGACACATTCCAGCGTTACGGCACACAATTAGCACCCATTGTTACCCTGTGAATCGCCTCCGGTTTCACCAAATTTTTGGCAAACACTTTGCAACATAGTTGTTAAAAGAGTACTTCATTTTCCACTAGAATGTCAGCGATTTAATGAAACAGGAACCGATCTGCATAGTAGGGATAATGCCCCGTAACGCTGGAATGTGTCTTTAGTATACACCAAATTCTTTTTTTACACGGGGGATGCGTCCCGTGTAACAAAAAAACGTGCAAAAATAAACCGTGTTATTTCGAGAAACCGTGTAAAAAACCGTGTTATTTTGAGAAACCGTGCAAAAAAATTCCATGTAAATAAATCCGTGTAAAAAAAGAATTGGGTGTACTTTAATTCTAACATGTATCTTAGCGACTATTTACAATTATGTACAATTATTATGGCATTTGGCATTATGGTTGGAGTATTCCAACAATGGGTTTTCAATAGAACGGCTGATACATGCCACCCTTGATGGCTCGAACTCAAGCGTCATAATAGCAAATAAGACATCGAACTCGTTTTTAATGTTAGATGCTTCAAAGCAAGGTAACGACTTTGCTGTTCAACATTACATTGAAAGGTTTGCATTGCATCAGTGTTTGATCACCAATGTTTCTAGGGTTCACAGCCGACACCTGTATCATTGGTCTTAATCGTAAAGCTTCGAAAGAAGCGTCCACGCATCTTAAGGGGAAAGCTGCGAGGATAGAGCACTTATGATAAACTCGGCCAAGATGACGTTTATGATCAGTGGTAGAGAGCATGATAGCACTGGCCGACGACATGGTCGACGAATTTGTCTCCGTTGGTATCTTTTTTGATTAAAGCAGAGGAGCGTTTTGGTGCGAAAAATGTTAGACTGAATACTGGGCAAGTTTCGATCTGCGACTAAAAATATTGGGCTTAGCGTGGCACTGGGACTCCAACCCAGAATTTTTCGATTAGTACTCGAGTGCGTTACGCATTTAAACTATACCACACCCATATATTTTTAATTAACTAATTAATATATGGGTGTGGTATAGTTTAAATGCGTAAAGCACTCGAGTACTAACCGAGAAATTCTGGGTTGGAGTCCCAGTGCCACGCTAAGCCCAATATTTTTAGCCGCAGATCGAAACTTGCCCAGTATTCAGTCTAACATTTTTCGCACCAAAACGCTCCTCTGCTTTAATCAAAAAAGAGTTTACGTTTGACCGCGAAAAAGTCAGTACCAGTAAAAACAAAAAACACACTCCGGTAGGTATGTTGGTATGTTAGTGAAATGTTACATGTGGGCCGATGTGATGTGAGCCGTGAAGTAAAAAGGCTAGGAGTAAATCATGTAGTTCAGTGCCACCTTTATTCTGCTGAATATTGTATCACGACTAAGAATTGTTGGTTAGTTTTCACATTGGCGATCCTGCCAAATTGAAAATTAAGTGTATTTGGAAGGTAAAGTTTTTGTTTTCCTCTCCAACTTCACCGCGGGTTTGAAGATACTAGAACAAGCACTCAAACTTGGTGCTCATGTTGTTATGGCCATTGTGCGTTACTGGGCTGTCAAAGAACGGCGTTATCAGTAAAAATTAACTTGAATTTTAAGTTATTCTAGAACTAGTTCGAACTATATTTAAAAATGCGTAAACATTTACAAGTCAGATACCGTAACAAAATATTTTCTTACAAGACAAAACCCAACCCACCTGCAAAGTGGATGGCCTAAGATTTCCATTTTTACCACCCGTCCTGGATTTAACCCAGAATCGAGCCAGCCAGCAGCGGAACCACGACGTACCACGTATTCCGCGTTGCCCCATCGTCGTCGTCGTCGTCGTCGCCATTTCAATCGCCAGCCATCAATTATCGACACGAGAAGGACTAACAATAGCCCACTTTCATGCGGCAACCCAGTGCCAGTCAGTCGGGCGAGTGCCGAGTGGGGGAAAACCGAAAGCACCCGGAGGATCTGCACGCAGGGTTTCCGAGGTCCTCGATTTCAATCCGAGCGAATGTACGAACGAACGAAGAAATAAACATTTTATGAATGGTGGCCAACTGTTATTACGGAGCAGCAATGAGGCATAACGGTTTGATTGGCATATAGTTGAAAAGGTGATTGTTGATTTAGCTACTGTTTTACCGTCCATTCTCGAGGCTGAGGCGATGTAATTCCCATGGTCCTACCGTCACTCTACTGCATAATACAGCATGATACCCCCCGTGTGTATGTGTGTGTGTGTGGGTATGAGTCAGTCGGTTATTCGAATAACCCTTCCATGATAAGCTGTCGCAACCAGCTTTTACTGCATTTCATATCCGCAGTAAAAAAAATCAGGTTAAATATGAACTGCGAACTATGAACTATGATTAACTCCTGTACGGTTTCCAAATTGGAATAGATTTGATGTTTGGAGCTAATTTCTGGAGTCACGATATAATTAAGACGTCATTTAAGTTCCAAACGCATTTCTATGGTCAATCTCATTTTCCCTGTTCACGATAGTATATTTCCCCGTTTCGAAATAAAACGTGCAGTGCCAACTATCAACTAATTGCTTTTTGCGGCAGCGAAATTTACTTCCTTCTTTGGGGCATTCATCAAATCCGAAAACCGAAATTAAAACTTTTTAAACGAAATTAAGAACGAAAAAACTTTCCAGTTTCAAATTACCGGCTAATATTATTACCGTCTTCCGACGAACCAGCCAACCAGCGAAAAGATTTATTCCTCTTGTGTACGAATTCGCAGGCACGTTCCGTGTAGACTTTCGTAACTATCGCCCAAGTTCCTGGATTGAGTGCTTTCGTACATCCATCTTCGCGACCTCCGTCGTCGTCGTCGTCGTCGTCGTCGTCGTCGTCGTGGTTGGCGAGAATGGTACATCCACCACTTTCGACGTAAGGACAGCATCCCGGCACAGCCAGGCGGCTTTTGGTACAAATGGAATACGGAAGCAAAAGCAAGGCTTACCAGCGATGGTCACATCGACGTGGTGTAGTTTAATTACGGTTATATAAAATTATTAATGAGATTTTCTTTCTTTTATGTCACTTTCGTCCGACGCCAGCCTGCTGCAGATTGGATCCAATAAAAATTGGAAAAGATTTTGTTTGTTCTCAAGCTGTCTTTCGTCATTTTCCAAGCTTTTCACCCTTGAAATGGGTTGACAAAGTTCGATTTGGTGTAAAAATAATTTTGCTCAATGTCAATTCCGTAATATTTTCCAGAAAAAATACTGCATTTAATTTTCAAACCTGCAAAGTATGGTGAAGTGGTTCGTGAAAATTTAAGTGTAACGAGTATAAAGGTACAACGACAAAAGGCAATCTTGAGAAGGAGAAAAAAACAATTCTACTGCAGAGTAATTATGGTGTAGAAAAATTCAAATTTGTATCGTTTCAAACTATCCTCCCCGTTTAAGTGCCGCATCATAGGTTCACCGTAGAGGCTAACGCTTGGTGCCACCGAGCAAGGAGCAGCAGCTTAAGACAAATAAATAATTTCAGGAAAATTGCGAACGACGACCGCAGGAAAGCGATTACGGCCACCCATCCGGATGAGGCGGCATATATCAGTCGTGGGTTGTTCGAGGTACCGACTGGTACTACGACTAGGACATAAAAATATAAAAGCGAACGAAACAGGAAAATTTTATATTCGCTGTCCAGACAAATAAATGAACACACGCAATGCAGTACTTGCTCGAGAGGCTCGTACATGGCATGCGGTTTGACCCCGCATGATGCATGATTGGAATAGAGAGACGCAGTTGTCGTCGGTGACGATGGAAGGAGGCAGAGGTATTAGGCAAATAACTGTGACGGGAAAAGTGAAAGTTTTTTAATACAATTCTTTGAATATGGCGGAATCAATTGACCATAAATTTAGACAACTCAGAGAGTAATAATTTTAAAATACAAATTAGGTTACAAATTCCGATAATACCACATGAACTTTTCTTTAAGGATAATGGCAGCAGTGGCTAATATCTCCACTCGTCAGCTGGGCAACAGCACAGTTTCCTTCTGTTCCAAAACTTCGATTACCGCGCTCAAACTAATCGATATACCGAAACATTGCAAAACATCTTTTATCGCATCGATGAAGCCGTCATCAGCTAGACTGGCTGCAATTGACAGACTCAAAATAACCACAGCTGGGTGAAATTGCTTTTTGCGGTCACGCGTACCCCATCCAACCAAAAATTCACCGCCGGCCGCCTAAATCCATATTTCATGCACCGTTCACACACACAGGATTTTTCACTCCGTGAACAACCGGAAAAAGTTCCGCTCACATCACGTGCACAAGTATCGAAATTTCAACCGTCCATCCCCCGTCTTCCTAATCTTAACCCGCACCCCACGGTCTCTCTACCTCATTCGGGCTCACTCATTAATTTCTGTCGTAAAAAAAAATTCACACAACGTCTGCAGTAATTGATCTTATTCCGACCGGAGACCAGCAGCCAGCGAGCTAATCAAGTACCAAACCAGAGCTAATCCCACTGCACTGAGATTCGTTCATCAGCAGTTCGCAACTCTCGACATCCATCCTCATCCTCACCCACCGTTATGATTTATTGGCACAGCCGGGAAAGCTCAATTACCATGACCAGGCAGGCAGGCAACCAGCAACTAGCAGCCGACGCCCGGTCCGACAACGACGTCGACGACGACGGCGGCGGACGACGGCATCTGTTTGCACATCAAACAATCATCTAGCAGACATATATCGAATACCGACCAAACCACTCACGCAATATGTCGGCCGGTACCTAGCTAACCGGGCACTAGTGCAAGGGCTCTTGAGCTGCGAAGTTTTCCGCGTATCCGAACCCGAACGCCACCGCCACCGAGTCTGGCTCTAATCTAATATTATGCCAATAAATATCCGAACCCAATCAGAGATCAAACGCCGAGATGCAGTGATTTATCACACAATCATATTTTGTGCGTTTGCTTTTGCTATTGCGAATAATAAATACACAGCACCGCCGCGGAGAAATGGATTTTCCTCTCCCCGTTCGTCGTCGTCGTCGTCGTCGTCGGTGAAATTGAGCCAACAGAAAAATATTTTCATACTTACTTCCAAGTGGTGAGCAGTACCTACCTAGTAGATTAGAACCGAATGTGTTCTGCTGCTCAGCGATTGTGTTTGTTCCAGGGTTTTAACGGTGGTGATTCCTGTAATGGAATACCATAAATTCTGATTGAGATTTTTCTATAGGTATCGAATTGGCTTTTGTTTCTATACGCGTTAAGCCAAAACCATGAGTCTTTCTGAGAATATAAAAGCTGTGCTTGCTTTTGATGATGGGAACTTTTTTTTTGGTCATCCTGATTTGAACATATTTTACGGGTTACAAAACATTTTACTTTTATCGTAATAACGGAGTCCCTCAAATATACAGTAGACACTAAGAAAAATCACAGCACGGAAAACTACGGCTCCCACCGTTTGATAAACAAAAAGCAACACACTTTGCGCACTTCTGGTTGCAACAACTTATTTACGACTGAAATTAGTCATATATCGGGTGGAACAACTCGTTTGTAACAACTGAGGGAAGTGAACTGTCAAATGCGTGTTGCAGAAAAAAGGGGTGAGGACGTGTGCAATGAAATTGGAAGGATTGTTCCAATTATTGAACTTACGAATTTATTGGCGACTAGCTGAACCGACAAACTTCGTATTGCCACAAATTAACCTGTGTTGTACATAAATCATGAATCTCGGATGATCTTTGTCACAATCTCGAGTTTTGCAAGTTTCTGAGGTGTTCAACCTTATATGATTCATTTTGGCAGTTACGTAACTATGAAAGCATCCCAGGTAACCAATAAGCATCACCAATGCTATTCAAATGTAGGCCAATAAGCATTTAAGTCGCCTTAAATGCTACTTAAATGCTATTTTGGCAAAATATACAGCTACTTTACTGATAACCTTCTTATAGTGCTGACAATGCTAATTTACAGCTAATTACCGACACGAAGAATTTGAATACAATTTTGGAAGCCAATTTACAGCAGTCAAAAAGCTAATATACAACAACGCGCAGTATAAAATGCCAGATACGTTGATTTGCTGCTTATGTTAATGCTTATTAGTTACCAGGAATGAGTAGTTTAATATACAAATTTGCAATTTTTCCTCACAGTCAAGTAGAAAACAACTCGCCTGTCCCCTCATTGCATAGCCAGAAAGCGGATAGTAATATTCGCCATGATTGTACAACATTACGCCGAATATCATTTTGCGAAAAACGGAAAACTTTTTTGTGGAAAGTACCATTTCGCGATCCTCTCCTTACTCGCTGTCGCTCGTTCCAGGAAACCCAGGTAGACCTAGGAAAATAAATAAACCTAGACGGTAGTGATTTCTGCGGGGAGTTGCCTTCCCACAGTGGGCGGCGCTTCCGACGGCGGGTCGCCGGCAACACTAGCGGCCGTCTCGTCCTGAATGATCTAGAGTTACTATAGATAGTTTTTGTGGTCTTGTTATTGATTAATGTTTTATGGAAGAGACTCGAATTTCTCGAGTTCGATTAGTTTTTGAGTTTCGCAAAAATTTCTGTTTTATTTGTATGAGAGTCCATATCCCCCTTTCACAGGGGTGAGAGGTCTCCAACTATCATAAAATAAATTCAAGACTCAAAAATCTCCTACATGCTAAATTTGGTTCCATTTGCTTGATTAGTACTCAAATTATAAGGAAATTTGTATTTCATTTGTATGGGAGCCCCCTCTCTTAAAAGGGGAAGGGGTCCTAATTCACCATAGAAAAGATTTCTGCCATCCAAAACTTCCACATGCCAAATTTGGTTCCATTTGCTTGATTAGTTCTCGAGATAAGAGGAAATTTGCATTTCATTTGTATAGGAGCCCCCCCTCCTAAATCGGGGAGAGGTCATAGAAGAAATTCTTGCCTCCAAAAATACCTGCATGTCAAATTTGGTTCCATTTGCTTGATTAGTTCTAGAGTTATGAGGAAATTTGTATTTCGTTTGTATGGGAGCCCCCCCCCCCTCCTAAAAAGGTAAGAAGTCCTAATTCATCAAGGAAAAAATGGTTGCTTCCAAAAACACCCACATGTCGAATATGGTTCCATTTGCTTGTTTAGTTCTCGAATCATGAGGAAATTTGTATTTCATTTGTGTAGAAGGCCCCCTCTTAAAGTGGGAAGGGGTCCTAATTCACCATAGAAAATATTTTTGCCTCCAAGCACCTCCACATGCCAAATTTTGTTCTATTTGCTTGATTAGATCTCGAGTTAAGCAGAAATTTGTGTTTCATTTGTATGGGAGTCCCCTTCTTAGTGGGGGGAGGGGTCTCTAACCATAACTAAAACCTTTCCTGGCCCCAAAAACCTCTACATGCAAATTTTCACGCCATTGGTTCAGTAGTTTTCGATTCTATAAGGAACATACGAACAGACAGACAGACAGACAGAAATCCTTTTTTATAGGTATAGATTTGTCCCAGGTAGTCCCAACTCGTAAACAAAGCTTGATAAAGTGGGACCAAGTTGATTTTATATCGTATATAATGATAATAACTGACATACATACAATTTTCAGCACAAAATCGTATAGCATTACGAAGCGAGTCGCGCTTAATCGGATGTTATCGTATATTAATACTTATATAGTCGTAACGCTTATAATTATTCTCAATCATGTACATCGCCTCCAAAATAGTACGGATATGCCCATTTTACGCATCAAATACGATTTATTAACATGTATGTACGCAATTCTGATTTTTATCTTTTATATACATATGAAAATGCTAGTTGGGGTGGTATAAAGAACCAATTTTATTCACTAATATTGAGTATAGTGAGTTTCCATCAATGCTATGAAACCCACAGAATATGTTTATTTGCATCAACATTTGGTAAAAGCCTATTTTGTAAATTACGTTTCCTAATAATTTTGACACGAAAATCGCTTAGTGAAGGTGAAATTCGATGGATAATGAAATTGTATAACCGATGTTGTTGTCAAATTACGTTTAACATTTTTTTGTATGCCAGAAGGACACTGGGTTTAAAAATGCCACTGCGACAGTGATGCAAATAAACATCTGTGGGTTTCATAGCATTGATAGAAACTCACTATACTCAATAAGTGAATTGGGTTTTTATAACACAAATTACCGATAAATTCGTAAGTTCAATAATTGCAACAACGAATGACACTCCTTCCAATTTCATTGCACACGTTCTAACCATACGTTACGGTTGCAGCCGAGAGCCGGGGTGGCTCTTGTAGTACCAAGAACATCTCTACTACTCTACTCGTCGCCAATTCGTTGCGCGTCTCGACACTCGCAAGTCGGCTTCAGCCTGGTCGAGCTATCTAGCACGTTGGGCCCCTCTATTCCTGGTGCCGGCCGGTGGGGTTCTTGAAGAGAACGGACTTCACTGCACAGTCGTCCGGCATCCTTGCGACGTGGCCGGCCCACCGTAATCTATCAACTTTCACCAGGTATACTACCGTTGCGTCGTTGGATCTCCTTACGCGTATTATTGTCGGCGGTGACTAGAGATCCCAAATATACGAATTCATCAACTATTTCCAGTTCACCACCATCAATAGTCACCGTCCGTGGGAGGCAAACGTTGCTTTCTCTATAGCCTCTTCCTACCATATATTTGGTTTTCGACGCATTAACTTGTAGCCCCATCCTCCTAGCCTCCGTTTTTAGTCTGGCGTAAATTGCTTCCGCCGTCCCAAGGTTTCTAGTAATGATGTCGAAGTCGTCTGCGAAGGCTAGGAGTTGGCTACTCTTGCTGAAGATCGTTCCTCTCGTTTCGATGCCCGCTCGCCGGGTCACACCTTCGAAAACGATATTGAATAACATACAGGACAGTCCATCTCCTTGCCGTAACCCTGTGCGCGATTCGAAAAGACTAGAGAGTGTCCCCGAAACGCGCACATAACACATCACTCGTTCCAGAGTAGCTTTGATCAGCCGCGTCAGTTTGTCCGGAAAACCGTACTCGTGCATTATCTGCCATAGCTGTTCGCGTTCAACTGTATCGTATGCTGCCCTGAAATCCACGAAAATATGATGCGTGGGAACGTTGTACTCTCGACATTTCTGGAGGATTTGTCGGAGAGTAAAAGTGTGATCCGTAGCAGCACGGGCCCCCATAAAGCCCGCCTGATACTGCCCTACGAATTCTCTTGCTATTGGGGATAGACGACGCACAAAATCTGGGGGAGCACCTTGTAGGTGGCGTTGAGCAACGTGATGCCGCGGTAATTACAGCAGTCTAGCCAGTCGCCCTTTTTGTAGATGGGACAGATTAAACCTTCCATCCTCCTCCTTCCATCCGGTAGTTTGTCCTCCTCCCAAATCCTAGAAATTATCCAATGAAGTGCCATTGCTAGCAGTTTTTGGCCATCTTTGTAGAGCTCTGCCGGCAGTCGGCCCTTTCTGGCGGTTCAATTATTCTTCAGCTGACGAATTTCTCACCGGATCTCTTCGAGATCGGGAGCCAGCACGCTTTTGTAGTTTGTAGGCACTCCGGTGTTAACTTCCATTGCGTCTCCTGCTGCTATATCGCCGTTGAGGTGCTCATCGAAATACTGCTTCCACCTGTCGACCACCTCGCGCTCGTTTGTGTTTAGATCCCCTCCTTCGTCCCTACACATGTCACGTTTAGGTGTGTAGCCTTTGCGAGTTTGGTTCACTTTCTCGTAAAACTTGCGCGTGTCATTAGCCCGGAATAGTTATTCCAGCTCCTCACGATCGCTGTCCTCCTTATGGCGCTTTTTCTTTCTCAGGATCGTGGTCAAATCTTTCCGCGCTCGTCGTTACTTGGCGAAATTGCCAAGTTTTTCCAAGCTCTTTTTCCTCTCTATCGCTTGTTGGCATTCCCCATCAAACCAATCATTTCGTGCACTCGAGGTTTTCACTCTTAGCACCGCGGTTGCGGCCTCGTTGGCGGCCGGGCGTATCATACTCCATCCGTTTTCGAAGGTCGAAGCATCAACCTCAGCGGAGATTGGGTAACCAATCCCGGTGAAAGCTAAGGCCCGGCGCTTTAGCGTTCGGTTGATCGGACTGGCCCCCGCCATAAAGGGCCGCATTTCAGTAGAGCATTAGCAATAACATTTGCATTTGAGAAACTGGACTGATTTTAGCGATTTTTCCTGCCACTTAATCAGTTGATTTTCATACAATAACCATCGCAAAAATAGTCAAACAACTACGCTCAATGCTATGTTCGTACTACCAGCTCCATCCCGTAGCGAAGAAGTTGGAAGCACTTCGTATCCGCTGACGTGCAGCAGAAGCTAAAGATAAAGACCGAGAGCAAGGTGGTCTCAGCGTTGCGCGCCTTGGGTCGGGATGTCGGAGCATTCGGCTAAACGGAGCAGAAGTACTTGGCCAAGATTAACATTTTTATGTGGAAGCGTTAGTCGACACTGTCTGTGTCTGAGTAGCAGGCAATCGCCCATAGAGAAGCTGAAGGTGCTAGTGAATAACATCCTTTCAACAAAGCACAATTCCCATGCAGCCGAAAGTTCGAATTTCACTTACGGCACGAACTTGGAAATTCGTATTTGGTTCAAATTTAGTTCCGCAGAACTTTCTTGCTGAATAACCAGACACTACATTTGTAAACCGAACTTTATTCTCAATAAAGTACCATTAACCTTTCGTTACTCGCGCCAACTTCGATTTATAGGCATGCCAAAACCTAACGGAATTCACTCGAATATTAATGCCACTTGGTGAAAAACTTATGAAACTTTTTCCAACGTTTGAAAGATCTTGATCTGCGGATCAGCTTTGCTGAAAACAGTAATTTTCTTTATTGCTGGAATCCCGAGATATGCCAAGATAAAGTTAACGGTTCACAGGCGTTGTACAAAATACAACAACCCGAGTAACGGAGGGTTAATATCAGTTGCAACTTGAAAGTATCTAAAAGTTTGGATAATGGTATCTAAGGAAGGTTAACAAGCTTTATGTCTTTGGATCTATAGCTTGCTAAGCAGCTTTACCTGTAATTTACCAAACCTCAAAGTTGCCTTGAGTTCGCTGCAGAGAACGCTAAGCAGCTTCTAAAGAAACTTTGTCAAAAATTTATAAAATAGCACAATTGTTATACCATGCGGTATCGAAATCCGTACAGCTTCGAAATCCGTACACCTAATATAATTTGCTTGATTGTATGTATTAAAAAGTCTAAATGCAAAATATTAATAATAGGCCTAGACCCGTGGTTTATTAGCATTACGTCAATGTCAACATATAGGTAGTAGGCCATCAAATACAAGTAATAAAAATTACAACGTTAATGCCTATCAGATTTCCCTCCAAATTGGCTGTGTTGTTAGCAATTTGCTAAGAAAATAACTTCCAATAAAATGAAGTGTAAAGCGTACTTGAAGTGATTTTCCTATTTAAAATCTCGAAAATCAATTTGAACTAAAGGTGTTTATCGTTCTACAGCTTAATTTAATTCATTATGGCATTGAAATAATATTTATTCATCATAATTAGTACTGTACGGATTTTGATTCAGTTTTACTAGTTGAATCTAAATCCGTACACCTGTGCAGTATCCTTAGTGATCCAAATCTATTCTATGTTTTGCCAAACAAAATAGAAATAACTAAAGCTAAATATATGTCGATAAACTGGAAGATGGCAATTACGATAATACATGGTGGATAATCCTTTAATAAAAGCATCGAGATAGTTTAAGTTCCGGTCACTACGATAAAAGCTACTATATTGAATTGGTACTCTCGAAATACCAGAGTCTCTTCTGCAATTTTTCAGCTTTCCGTATAATTTGCAACAAAAATCAAGAAAAAATGTTATATATTGTTTATAAGTGAAGTTAATTTACTCTAAAATGTTAAAAGAGTTTGTTTCTAATCCTAATATTTCCTGAGGCATAAGGAAAAGAATGTAAGAATAAGAACATTTAACACAAACGAGGTTTTGTTACAAGTGGGATGGATAGAGGCAATATTTAATCAGTACCAAAACTGATATTTTAACTTCCCGACCGAAAATGAAAAATTACCCATAATTTGGCTTAAAAACAAAAAGATTGATTCCTTGTAGTGTTCCTACTATGCGTGTGAACGACTCTTAGATGAGCAGGACTAAAATACAATGCGTCAATTATCGAGAAAAGCATATTTTATAAAGCAATTAGTCAAATAAAGAAAAACAACTTAGCTACAAACTTTAAACTCATTTCGATCAAGCTTACACGGATTTAGATTCAAAATTATGCGGACTTTGATTGATTTTTAACATGGTGTACGGATTTTGAGTCACAGGTGTACGGATTTTGAATCAGGCATAAAAAAGTGTACGGATTTTGAATCAAGAGTTGCACATTTTGATCTCGATTTTTTATAACTAGGATTAATTTTAGCTTCCTGTTATTCCAAATAACGTTAAAATAAGCATTATACTGTCAAAAGAAAACATGACGAATTGCTTATTACAATATCATAATTTTATATTGACCATTTAAAATTGTCTAGCTCTTAGGTGTACGGATTTCGATACGGCACGGTACTTTTCTATTTTCGACCTCCGCCTCCTTCTAACTTCTGTAAAGATGGTTCATACGATTAAGATATACCATATAAAAAAACTCTAACTAACACCTACCGCTGCTGGATTTGAACCCGAGCGTTCCGCGTTGCTTATCCTGGCGCATTGTCGCTAGGGACATGAAAAAGGTCTACGACGTGGGCGTAGGGTTGGTAATAAAAACAATCCCCAATTTCTGTAAGGTAACAGGACAGCATATGTTTTGTTTTTGATTTTATTAACTTGTAGAAAGCTATGATGTTTTCTCGTTCTTGGTGTAAATATCTTTATACATGCAATGGCTCAAAAGGGCGATTTGAATCTACAAATACAATGCATGCTGTGATCTTTGTAAGCAATGATTCGAAAAACATCAACTGAAGACTGTTTTCTTGATACCACTCGGCTGTAAACAACGAGTTTGGAAGACATGAATACCCAGCTTTGATATCTTTTCTCCTCCGCTGGGTTTATGATAAAACGTTTATTTTTCGTTGTGTGGAAAGGCAGAAGGAGAAGGTAATTCGTTTAAGCGCTCCAAATACTCACAAATCTTCTTCAGGTTATAGGATCATAACGTTCAGTAGACACATTCCAGCGTTACGGGACACCATCCCTGCTATGCAGATCGGTTCCTGTTTCAGCAAATCGCTGGTATTCTAGTGAAACATAAAGTACTCTTTAAACAACTACTTTACAAGATATTTGCCAAAACATGGTGAACCAGGACGCGATTCACACGGTAAAAATGGGTGCTAATTGTGTCCTGTAACGCTGGAATGTGTCAGTAGGGTATTTTTGGTTTGTGTTAACTTTTTCAACCAATAGCACGAATCTTGTACGTTAATTAATATGTAGCTCTGTGTTATTTATTGAATGTTGATTTATGAAAGCGCTGGAAGCTTCGCAGATTAAAACTGCTATTTCATGACTAATCACTTAATCTGCGTGGCGGCTGCAGCTTGACTTATACTGTAATATTACAATATTTTTAAATGTTTAGTAGATTAAAACGGATTTCAATTGCTGCCAAGATGACATGAGGATCAACAATCTGTTGTTGACACCTAAATTTCTATGTTAACAAGAGCATATAAAATAATCCCGTTCTTATAGCAAACGTATTCTCGAGCTGGTTTTCACAAATGGCGTGGCCTACATTCGGAATCCATCGATTCTGTCAGTTTTATTGTTTCGCCAGACCAAAGTAAAAATATTGAAATTAGCTCTGGACACCGGAAATTGAATGTCGCTGAAAATAAAAGCAAAACGACTCCAAACAACAACATCGCTGAAAGGGCATAGTCAACATCCGTAAATAACGGAGACAAAAACTTACTGGAATGGAAATTAGAACTTTTTTACCTATATTGTCACCTTGTGAAAACGTTCGCGATTGTTTACTGTTTTTTTTTCGATTTCGTCCAGCTGCCACCTACTAAATCAGCTGATTTCAGCTAGTAGATAGCTGTCATATTTATGGCCTATTATTTGCATTTTGTAAATTGTTGCTGGCGATTTATGACACTTTTTCATTGCATAAACAGGCATTCCCAAAGCATACGTGTTAATAACTTATCTCTGAGGTGCAATCTCTATGCAAATCGGGTATATGTAACACTGCTTTGGAAAAATCCTTATCACGGGGCCATAAATAATCCAGTGTCAAAGTGCGAAAGCGGCTCCGGCTGACAAAACGGCTAATGCAGCTCTAAAACCGAGTGCACCATATTTCATCGCCGCCGGAGAAACTCGGCTCAATTAGATTGCCGATAACTTCAAAATTGTGACGATCAAAATTTCCCAAGAGATTCGCCTAATGGGCGCAGAGAAAAGTTTTCAATATTTTGCCCGTGCAATGTGTGTGAAAACCGCCCGGCCGTTTACTGCCGGAGAGACTTTTATAGTCCATCATCGTCATCATCGTCATCGTCAGCGCGAAACAGCAAACATCGAACAAGCACTTCAAAATACCTTCACAAGGCACAAAAGTTTGACGCTTGCACCATATGGGACCCAACGGAATACGCGAAGTGCGAAGTGGAAACTTTGATGATGTCGACAAATTACCTCCAAAAATTTTCCTGGCGGTACTTTATCACTCGGCATCAGGTAGAAAGTGATTCGCGGTAAAGTATGTGATGCTTTTACCGATGTTCTTTAATGCAGTGGAGGTGGTTTAACAATTTTGTTAAATGGACCTGTTCGGGAATATTAAAGAATGGCTTACTTAATTGTGTTTCTAAAAGTTGTCTTGAAGTTTTCACGTGTAATCTGATCTGTAGTGAACGGTAGTCTAACTAACAGTTTTGTTTTAATTTTTAGTTTCCATTTTTAAATTAAAATTTTAAAATGAATCCGAACTTATCGAGCCTGTCAGAGCCGCCCGCTACCCTATCTGGACGAATAAAAATGAATATATCATTCTGCTACCGGCAGAGAATCCCCACACGATTTGGATTATCGCAGATAATACACGATCATTACAGGGCAAAACTTGTGCAATTATTTCGCCTTCAATAGCATCTATTCAGCTGGAAAAAAAATGCGAAGAATTACTCGCGTTTACATATAATTTTCACATACGACTCTCTTTGAATCAGAAACGCTTTTCGAAACCGGAATTGAACGATACCGCATCGGCGGCATCATTCTTGCACCTTTCTCATCAGGGAATGTTATGAAATCTTTGAGTAAAAATTTAATCCTTTAATGACAGTATTGAAAAATTAAACCTTTTGTTTTTATTTATCAAAATTGATTTTAATTTTTATTGCACTGGTAGATTTTTACAATCGACAAAGGGGACGGTAGATGAAACAAAGATGTTGATAGTATCCGAACAGAACGGGACAAGGCGTGAAGAGGAAAGAGCGATAAGCATCCGATTATAGCTTGGTTCAATCCACGGGATCCTCCAGCTTAAGTAAAGAGGAATGGTAAACTCCCCTCTATCAATTGTAAAAATAAACTACCGTTATAACAAATTAATTATATGCCTGACCTCAGTAAAGGTCAAATTTTAATTTGTTTTAAACAGGTGTATCGACTGCATCATTCTTCATGAAACAGAGTCGTATATAGCCTGCGTCGACTTTTATCTTCATAAACATCAAAAGTCAAGGGGAGAATATTGGAAAAGCTGATCAATTAGAAAAACCTAAACACATTGCTAGCTGAACGCAATGAAATACCGTCGATTATATGTGTGTACACACAGTACCGAGTTGGCAGCGTTTCATTTCGTTTTATGCTGTATGATCCTTTGGGGCTTTTGTGCAATTCACGCCTCAATTAACGACAACGCACAAAGAGTAAGCAGATTTCATAATAGTTCTGCTTGCTTGGCCGGTGCACATCCGGCCGGAATGGCTCGGCTTGATGAGTGAGTGAAACACACACAGATGAGAAGGCAAGCAGGCAGGCAGGCAGCCAGGAATGCACAAAACGTGCCACCGGAATATCAATGCCTTTACGCGCCACAGACATATGTATGGTATATATATTCACTGAATCAAGGATTCATTCGAAAAGATGAGCTTATCATCGCGTTGAATTGCGTCGAAATACGATAGTGTGGTGATGAACAAAAACAAGAAATGCGAGCAAATTAAAAGGGGTCGTCCGATACCGGTACCGGTATCCAGAGCGACTAGGGGGAACTATGTAGCATGACTAGGTTGAAATGTAGAGAGAATGCCTTTGGAAATTGTTCATGAGCACAAAATCAATTGGTCTCGTTTCGGTATTGCTATTTGGTTTATTTCTAATTTAGCTTCTCCACAATGCAATGCGCTTGGTTTGATGATATCATCATCCGGCTTTTCATATGTTCATTTTTATGCGTTTTGCGTTTGCCAGAGTGATTCCCGTCACCGATCGCACATTAATCGTTCGGAAATATTTCGTTGATAAAAAAACGTGTTATACCTATACTGTCCAATTTAAATTTAGAGCACGGAGAACAAATTCCCTTTCGAATGGTTTTTATAAAGACCACTCAATTATCTGAAATATTTTGGAATTTACAAATAACATTCACTCTGAATGTAATGGACAATGGCAACCAAGCCGAAGTTCTTTACACTGCCCAAGCAACAATGTGACTTTTATTGTACTCTTATGGCGGTTTTCATGACCAATTTTGATCTTAAATGTCATCATAAGAGCGTAATAAAACCCAAATTGTTACTTGGGTGACATTTTTGTGTTACGAAATATAGATATAGTCTCTTCCGCAAAGTTGTAAAAAATGTGAAAACTAGCAGCTTTGCTGAAGAAATAAAATTTGTATCTCTATCGAGTGGTGAACTATAGAGCATTTTCTTCGTAAGTTCTTTGAAAATTAGTTTTTCGTACTTAACTTAGCTTCTTTTAGAGGCATTTTACAAGAATACATTGTTCTAGGCAATTATTGAAGCACTCAAAATACATGTTTTGGCAGAAGACCGCAAATCTCTTCGATCTTAACTTGCTACGTTTTCACATGTATAAGGTTTACTCTTCCATGGCTTCACAAGCCTATGGGGTAAATTGGGGCAAAGTGGATTTATGAATTCAGTACTTTACGTTAAAGCTCAGGTCGAGTACTAAAAACTTGTATAGGTGCCCCAACCACCTATACACTCGGTTCTACACTCGGTAGACATAGACATTATATTTTTTTCAGCAAAGTTGTTTGTTTTTACATTTTTTATAACTTTGTTGAAATTGTTGAAAACGCTATGTTTATATTTCCTAACACAAAAAAAAATATTTTTTAAATTTTATTATGGTAAACGATGACTAATTTTTGACACTTTTAGACTATGGGAGGTATTAATACAAACAAAGGTGCTGAAGACTTTGCAAACGACGCTAGGAAAAAGGTTCCACCGTTCGCTATTTTGGATCACTGTGGCGTCGGTGTTGGTGGAAGGAGCACTTCCAGACACTGTTGAATGGAAAGGTAAACGCGGAGGTTAGCAGGGACAGTATAGGAATTGTAAGTGATGGTCAAGCTGTGGAGCCACCAACACAGGAGGAGGTTAAAAAGACAGTCAGTGAGCTGAAAACGGTAAGGCTGCTGGGAAGGACGGTATCCAGGCTGAACTTCTAAAAGCGGAGAGCGAGCGGCTGTACGAAGCAATCCTCCGGATCATTGTGAGGATCTGGGAGGAAGAACAAATGCCGGAGGAGTGGTTGGATGGCCTCACTTGCCCAATTTTCAAAAAGGAACATCGACTGGAGTGTAAAAAGTATCGAGGAATTATATTGCTCAATTCTGCCTACAAGATGCTTTCATGTATCCTGTTCTGCAGACTGAGACCGATAGCGGAGTCCCTCGTCGGCGAGTACCAAGCTGGTTTTCGTGAGGGTCACCCCACGACGGATCAGATGTTTACCCTGCGTCAGTTCCTAGACAAGTTCCGGGAGTACAACTTGCAGACACACCATCTGTTTGTGGACTTTAAAGCGGCGTACGATTCAGTTAAACGAAATGAGCTGTGGCAGATAATGCTAGAACATGGCTTTGCGACGAAACTAGTTACGCTGATTCGTGCGACGCTGGACGGATCCAAATCATGCGTTAGAATAGCGGGTGAGACCTCAGCTGCTTTCGTGACGTAGGATGGACTGAAGCAAGGGGATGCACTCTCTAACCTGCTATTCAACATTGCCTTGGAAGGTGCATTACGAAGGGCAAACGTCGAAAGGAATGGAACTATCATCACGAAATCTCACATGCTTCTTGGTTTTGCCGATGACGTCGATATCATCGGAATCAACCGTAGAGCAGTGGAAGAGGCCTTCAGGCCTTTTAAAAGGAAAGCGGCGAGATTGGGACTTACCATTAACATCGGTAAAACGAAATACATGGTTGCTGGTAGAGAACGTCGGAGCCCAACTGGTGTTGGTGCCGAGGTGGAGTTAGATGGGGAACGATATGAAGTAGTGGAGGAATTTATATACCTTGGTACACTCGTGACATGTGACAACGATCTAAGCCGCGAAGTGAAACGACGAGTTGCAGCCGCGAATCGGGCTTTCTACGGATTACGTAGCCAGCTGAAGTCGCGTAGTTTGCAAATTCGCACAAAACTGGCGCACTACAGAACACTAATCCTCCCGGTAGCCCTTTGCGGACACGAATCATGGACGCTAAAGGAAGCTGATCGACGAGTGCTTGTGGTTTTTGAGCGTAAAATGCTGTGATCTATACTTGGTGGCAAAATGGAAAATGGAGTGTGGCGCAGACGCATGAATCACGAGCTGAACCAAGTATACAAATATACTGATATAGTGAAGCTAGTGCAATGTGGCAGGCTGCGGTGGGCTGGACACGTGACCAGAATGCCCGATGAAAGAGTAGCCAAAATTATTTTCAGCAGAGAACCAGGAAGAGGCCGTAGACTCCGAGGCTAAGCTTGGTGGCTGCAAATGAGGATCGTGTTAGGGTTTATCTCCGTCGCTTATCGCTTCCGTCTTTGCTGATGAAAAAGCTACTAACTGTGATGCTGAAATTGCGGCTGCGCACGTTCCAGCCGATTTGGTGGATTTGGGTTTGTTCAGCATTACAACCGATATGGATATAACCGCCACTAAAAAATTAAAGCGTTCGTTTTCTGCGGGACCTGATGGGATTCCAGCAGTAGTTTTGAGCCGTTGCATAGCGGTGTTGGCCAATCCTTTATGCTTCATATTCAATAAGTCGTTCGCACAAGGAAGATTTCCCGAAGTTTGGAAGGAATCGTTTATGTTTCCATTATTTAAAACCGGCGACCGTCTCAACGTAAGGAATTATCGAGGAATCATTGTGCCTTTCCGCAGCTTCCAGACTGTTCGAGATAATTGTGAGTGGTGTATTACTGTCGCGCACTAAGAACTATATTTCAACGGTGCAGCACGGTTTCATGCCTGGTAGATCTGTTTGCACTAATTTGCTGGAGTTTACATCGATGTGTATCTCGCATATGGAGGACAAGAAGCAAGTTTATGTTATCTATACTGACTTGAAAGCAGCTTTCGATCGAATTGACCATGCAATACTATTACGGAAACTGTCTTGACTTGGTGCCTCCCAACAGATGGTTGAATGGCTGAACTCATACCTCAGTGGTAGGGTGCTTCATGTGAAACTGGGTAGTAGTTTTTCATCGGTGTTTACTAATAAGTCTGGAGTCCCTCAAGGAAGTAACATGGGACCTCTGCTTTTCCTGCCATTCTTCAACGATATTGCGTTACTGCTGGGAGTTGACTGCAAGTTAGTGTACGCCGATGATCTGAAATTGTTTGCTTCGATAGGAAATATAGACGATTGCCGCCGCTTGCAAGATTTGCTTGATTTATTCACTGACTGGTGTGAACGGAACTGGCTCATTGTAAGCATAGCCAAATGTGAAGTAATGAGTTTTCACCGCATCAAAAACCCGATCACCTTTGGTTACACTATCGATGGTATTGAGTTACGCAGAGTGGACCGACTCAGTGACCTCGGCGTCTTGCTGGAAACCAAACTGACGTTTAATCTACATCGTGAGTTGATTATCTCCAAAGTATCTCGCTTCATCTTTAAAATTGGTCGGAACTTTAAGGATCCACACTGTGTTAAATCATTGTACTGCGTCCTAGTACGTCCACTACTGGAGAATTGTATTCTTGTTTGGTTTCCTAAGCAGCTAACATTGGACACCCTTGAACACCGACGCAAGATGCAACAAGCAATATTCGTGGCAAAAACTATTAATGGCGAAATCGACTCTCCAAACTTGCTTTCCATGATTCGAGGCGCATGAAGCGATAATCGAAGCTGATCAATTCCACCCCCCGCTTCTTCTTTCGTTGCGCATTACACTTCCGCCTTCATTTGAGTCAGTTGCGGTAGTAAGCGAATTCAACTTTCGAAAAGCCGATTTTAACGCACTAAATCAATCACTGATGAATGTGAATTGGTCAGAATTTGACATTATCGGGAATGTAGACCACGCTGTTGAATATTTTAACGAAAAGCTGAAAAGTTGTTTTTGTTCGCATGTACCTGCTCCCCGGCCGCGCAGGAGACCACCATGGTCCAATCCGAGGCTACGATTTTTAAAGCGCCAGAGGGCTGCTGCCTTGAGAAGGTACACTAATAGGCTTAATCCTGTGACAAAGCGTGCTTTCAACCAGATAAGCAATGAGTATAGGGGTTATAACCGACACCTATATTCATGCTTCGTAAAGCGTACACAGGACGACTTGAGAAGAAACCCAAAACGATTTTGGTCCTTCGTTAATGATAAACGTAAACAAAATGGCCTTCCTTCCGGTATGTTTTTCGGAGACTTAGTGTCTGATAATATTCAAACCACCTGCAACATGTTTGCTAGATACTTGTCTAGTGTATTTAGTTCAACAGCGGCTTCATCTTCACAAATTGACGAAGCGATACGTGTTGTTCCTGAAGATATTTTAGACTTTGGGCTTCCTCATTTCTCGACAGTGGACATTGAAGCGGGACTTCTGAAGTTGAAAACCAGCTTTAGCGTGGGTCCTGATGGAATCCCATCTGTTGTACTCAAAAAATGTGCTGAAGCATTATGTAAGCCATTGCAAAAGCTATGCAACATGTCGCTCGAGCAGCGCAAGTTTCCAGAGCCTTGGAAAATGTCCTACATCTTTCCTATTTACAAAAAGGGAGATAAGCGTGACGTAACAAACTACCGTGGTATTACTTCGCTTTGTGCCGGTTCGAAGCTTTTGGAGATCCTCGTGGGGAAACTGCTGTTCTGTAAAGTGAAGTCTTACATTTCCATAGAGCAACATGGTTTTTTTCTCAAACGCTCAATTAACACGAATCTACTGCCGTTCTGTTCATTTTGCCTACGTCAGATGGAAGATGCAGCTCAGGTAGACACAGTATATACAGACCTTAAAGCTGCTTTTGACCGCATTGACCACCAAATACTGCTTCGCAAACTAAGACGTTTAGGCGCATCTGAAGGCTTCGTGTGCTGGCTTCAAACGTATCTTACAAATCGTCAGCTTTCAGTGAAGTTAGACTCCGTTGAATCGTACAGTTTCTGCAATCAATCTGGAGTTCCACAGGGAAGTAACTTAGGACCGTTACTATTCCTTATATTTTTTAACGACGTCTGTTTTGTTATACCGCCTGGCCGCAAGTTATTATACGCTGACGATCTTAAAATATTCCTCGCTGTGCGGTCAGTGGAAGACTGCAAACAACTGCAAGATCTTATCGACAAGTTTACAGATTGGTGCCGTTTAAACAACCTCATCATCAGTGTTTCTAAATGTGCAATTATCAGCTTCACTCGCAGCAAAACCCCGATTGTGTATACCTACCAAATCGAAGGGGCTAGTCTGGAACGCGTTAGTGTTGTTAAAGACCTAGGAGTTGAACTAGATGCTAAACTGACCTTCCACAACCATTACTCGAACATCATTGCTAAAGCAAATCGCAACTTAGGTTTTATCATGCGTGTGGCCAATGATTTTCGTGACCCATATTGTCTGCGCGCTCTTTACTTCTCGCTTGTACGTTCCATTTTGGACACAGCTTCTGTGGTGTGGAGCCCGTATACAAATAATTGGTCAGCCAGAATTGAAGCAGTGCAACGAAGGTTCATTAGACATGCGCTGAGATTTTTGCCCTGGAATGATTCTCGTAACCTTCCTCGCTATGAGGACCGCTGTAAGTTGCTGAACATCGAAACCTTAGCCAAAAGAAGAGATGTATCCAGAGCCGTCTTTGTTGCTCAACTTTTGAAATTCGAAATTGATGCTCCTGATCTTCTGGCAATAGTAAACATTAACGTTATACCTCGACCGCTAAGATCCCGCGGATTTCTTCGACTTGATTTCCACCGCACACAATAGGGACAACACGAACCAATCCAGGCGATGTGTTCTATTTTTAACGACGTATATAACCACTTTGACTTCTCTGTATCGACAAACACATTCAAAGCTAGGATTAGAACTTAACTTAACGACAATTTTATGTTTTTGTTTATGAATCTTATGTTTATTTAAGTTTATATTTTGATGTGATATTACCAAGGAAAAGATAATGGGTTTTTATGCCGATTTGAGAATGAGATAATAAATTTCAACTCAAATCGGCTTTTCCCATTCATAGCACTTAATCTTTATTTAGACTTTGTGTCAGATGAAGTAAATCAATAAAATAAAATAAATAAAATAAAATAAATTAATTTTCGCGCATCACAACGACCGTTGCGATCAACTGGACTAGTTCAAACGCAGTTTCATCGGCGGACTGCGGACTGCGAACCGATAACTGAATGTATTAGGACCTTTTCTAATGTAGAGGAACTTTTTGACTTTGGTTTACCGTCACACTTGTTTACACAGAGATTGCGTAAAGCTAATTTAGGATAAGATTTTATTCATGTAGACAATTTTAAGGTCAGATGAATTATTGGTAGTGCACCAAAATTATAATTTGTTCAGCGTCTGAGCACTTAGTTAAGTTTTTTAATATAACTCCGTGTTTTAAAAGTAGAGATCACTCATTTTTTGATAAATTGATACTGTAGTACCTACAGCAGTGTTTCGCATGACATATGATATTACAAAATGCGTACTTTCGTAGAAAAGAGGGGTGCCCATTTCGCCCTGTGTGCTCATTATGCCCCTAATCCCCCTAATAATAAATAATAAATAATAATAAATAATCTCAATTTTACACGATTTACTTTCAATGTTCCATTAATTTGGATAATTTCGCCGTAAACTACTTTAAGTTTTGCCTAAAATTACAGTTAATTTAAAGTATTCAAAATTTATATTTCTCCTGAATTATTTCCACTAAAATTTGATTTGTATTCTGTCTACTTTATTTCAAAACTGGCTGAAGGCCCGATCTTACCCGTGCCCGCTTGTCTTTCAGTCACTTGTACATCTGTTATAGTAACGATAATTCTCATAATGTAAGAAACAAAACCCTTTTTCTTCATTTGAATGTGTATACTCCCTTTGTCAGAGAGGCTGTTAGAGTCAATAGGATCGTAGCAACTGGCCCTGCAATTGTCCTATACTCTAACAGCTGGCTGCGAAGTCTCTCGTATAAAAACCAAAGGTCAAGTTTCGATAACGAAATGTAGCTCCTAGGCTTTGCTTTGCTTTACTCCCTTTGTCAGCTCCTTTCATGTTGTCCTTCAGTCACATGTAAATCTGTTTTCATTTCAGTAATCTCTATAAAGCGAGACAAGTGTTAAAACGAAAACGTCTCCCCATTGTTAATGACTATCCTATTCTCCCCTTGCACAAATCCCTTTTTGTCGCCCAGCCACTTATACAACTACTATCGTTCCTAATGCAAGAGAAACGCACCCTTTTACCCCATTTGAACCTTCCCCCCATTTGAACCATCCCCCCCCCCTTTGTAAAAACCGTCACCCCCTTTTGTCAACCTCCTACGCACATTCTATCATGCAAAAAACATGTGCGTCAAGTTTGTTAAAAAACTGTCCAGATGTTCCGGAATTGGTGCCACATTGGTGTAGCGAGTAACGAAGATGTGCCCTCCCCCCCCCCCCCATCGAGGCTATCCAGCGACTGAAGAACAACAAAGCAGCGGGAAAGGATGGCATTGGAGCGGAACTTATTAAAATGGGCCCAGACAAGTTGGCCGGCTGTTTGCATCAACTGACTGTCAAGATTTGGGATACGGAACGACTACGGATTGTGAGAACTACCGAGCGGTCACTATTCTGAATGCCGCCTACAAAGTGCTGTCTCAAGTCATCTTCCATCGACTATCGCCAATAGCCAATAGATTTGTGGGAAGTTACCAGGCTGGCTTCCTGGAGGGTCGGTCTACAACGGACCAAATCTTCACCCTGCGGCAGATCCTCCAGAAGTGCCGCGAATTCCGAATCCCCACTGTTCATCGATTTCAAAGCCGCATATGATAGTGTAAACCGACAAGAGTTATGGAAAGTTTTGGACGAAAATGACTTGGTATATGCTGTCGGGCGGGTCCGAGCGCGACATGGCCCGCTTGGGCAGTACTGTGGTAATCGACGGGGATGAGTTCGAGGTAGTCGACGAGTTCGTATACCTTGACTCACTGGCAACAGAGGACAACAATACCAGCCGTGAGATTAAAAGGCGTATTATCAGCGGAAGTGGGGCCTACTACGTACTCCAGAAACACTTGTGGTCGAACAATCGCGAACAATCTGAGCCCTCGTACAAAGTGTACACTGTACAAAACGCTAATTAGACCGGTTGTCCTGTACGGGCATGAAACGTAGACACTGCTAAAAGAGGACCTACGAGCACTCGGAGTTGTAGAATGGCGAGTGCTAAGAACCATCTTTGGCGGAATGCAAGAGAACGGTGTATAGAGGCGAAGAATGAACCACGAGCTCGCGCGTCTCTACGGTGAACCAAGTATTCAGAAAGTGGTTAAAGTCGGTAGGAACAAGACGAAGAGGAGCACAGCGAGCGAGCTGGCAAGACCAGGTGGAGCGACATCTGGCGAGCACTGGGTGCCCGCGGAACTGGAGACCAGTTGCCATGGACCGAAACAGATGGAGAAATTATACTGCGCAGGCCTTGTCGTAAGACGTTAAGCCAATTAAGTTGGTGAGTATGTTCCGGAATTATGGTGGAACATTCATTCTTCCCTTTCGGTAACGTATCCAATTATGCATCTGATTCCTCTCTGAAAATCCCATTAACGAAAGCATGGCCAAGGTATTCTAAAGTTATGCCGTTTTCCGCGCTTCTTAGGACCCGCTCCTTTCATAAATCCTCTGTTTCTGGTTCATTTATGTCAAGGAATTTATGAGCCAATTTTGAGAACGGTCAAGGCGTTCTGGAGCTAATAGCCCGCTTGCATCACCTCGCTTCTAAATGAGAGCAAATCGGTGGAACTCAACAAAATTTTCTATAACTTCGATGAAAAAACACCACTTTTTTGCAATGATAACTGATGTTTACAACACCAACTTATTTTTCGCGGGGCAAATCTTGTCCCGGATAAGAGAGTGTTCGCAAGGTGCTAAGGCTTGTTCGCGACAAAATTTGGACACCCCCAAACACACACAGCTTCGGAAATACATTAACAATGAGTGAAATATTTTGCAGAGTGGTAGATGTATGTCTGTTCTTTCTGAAAATATAACACTTGTTTATATTACAAGCGCTCAGCGTAAAATGGCGTCCAAAGAAGAGCAGGTGCGAAAAGCAATTATATTCGGTCGCAATAAAATCCGGATCTCTTGTTAAGAAAACTTGCCAAACAACTTGGATTTCCTCCAAGCACTGTTCACAGTGTTTTAAAATCATTCGATACTCGCTTGACAACAGCTAGGAAGAAGGGAAGTGGAACAAAAACGGATCTGAGGAACCACCACAAGGATGCGAAGGTAAAACAAATATCACGGAGGAGACCAGATCTTTCTGTACGTACCATTGCTCGTAAAATAAAAATGTCGCCAACATTCGTGCACACTTCTAAGCAACGACAAGACATGAAATCTTTCAAGGTGAGGACTGCGCCAAACCGTAATGATAAGCAAAATACGACGACCAAAACACGCGCTCGTAAGCTTTATTGCGAATATTTAACGAAGTTTCCATGCGTTATAATGGACGATGAAACGTATGTCCTAGAAGACTTTAAACAGCTTCCTGGTATGTCTTTTTACACTGCCATGAAACGGAATGGCGTTGCAGACCATTTTAGGACAAAGAAGAAATCCAAGTTTCCCAAAAAATATTTAGTATGGCAGGCCATATGCAACTGTGGTCGAGCAAGCAAAAGTTACATCGCTCCGGGAGCGGTTAACAAGGAAATATCCCGGAAGAATGCCTGCAGAAACGATTGTTACCGTTCCTACACAGCCATGATGTACCCTCGCTGTTTTGGCCTGATTTGTCACTACATCCTGTCACTACAATAAAGATGTTTTGGAATGGTATGATGCTAATGGAGTCCATATTGTACCGAAGGAGGCGAATCCACCTAACTGTCCAGAGTTACGTCCCATCGAGCGATAACAACAACAAGCAACAACTATAGATAAATTTCGAAAATCTTGGACAAACGCAGCTAAATTGGTTGCCAACAAGTCTGCACTGACCCTCATGGCAAGGGTAAACTCCAAAGTACGCCAATTTTTCATGCAGACCAAATAAGTAATGTTGATTTGTTTGACAATTATTAAATACACACATAAATGATATAAAATTGTTTCATGGACAAAACTTCTAGCAAATTTGTTTTATTGCAAAATTGAGGTGTCTAAATTTTGTCGCGAACAAGCCTTAGCTGTGGTTTAAGTGCATAGGTATTGGATTCAGATTTGTGTAAAGCATTTAGTAATCGAGCTGCGATGCTTGCTACGGAAACATGACGTTCTTTTAGGCACTTGGTTTGGGTTACAGACGAAATAAGGCGCTTATAGTTTTATTAATTTTCGAATCAGCGAGCAATTTTATGTTCATTAAATATTTTCCTCGAGTTTGCTAGCTTTATGTTAAATATAAAATCTATTACATATTGAGAATTTATAATTAAGAACGTCAAGAATTTTAAACTTGTACAACATATAACAGATTTCAAGTCGGCGATCAATCAAATCATGATCATGTTGAAAATAATCTCTAAATAATAAATTAATTTTAACGCACGCAAATTTAACGCAGGATAAAGTCTTTTTTGAAACAGAAGCACTTTTCATAAATCGCAATTTTTTTTTCTTTTTTTTAAGAACAAGACTGCTATAGTAGAGAAGCGTTAGAAGGAATGCAATAGGGCATTCTGCAGTGAGGTACCGCCGCTAAATGACTACGGATTAGAATAATGTCGTGATGTCGGTATGTAGTGTAGGTACGCATAAATTTTTCCATACAGGTTTTTCATTTTTATTTTCCAGTCTGTGACTGCGTTTGGCATTTCACGAGAACAAAAAATAATACTACCTCCTCAAGTTATGAGAGAAAATATGTTGCCCGTGCTTGATACAAAATGATAATAGATGCTACCATCCACAACAGCGATGCTCAAAAAGGTATTGTGCAACAACTATTGACACATTCACCTTCCATTGTTATTGTTTTCCATTAGTTAGCAACTGACAGGCGTGGTTTACCGTCATTAAAATAAACGAAGCATGGCAAAAGTGCAAAAGAAATTACTCTGGAAATGGAAATATTACCTTTCAAGCATTAATGGCTATTACTTTCCTCAGGACCTCTTTCCTTGATAAAATAGTAGGCAGCAAATACAACATATGTTGGTATTTGACGAATCTCACTATTACAAGAATTAATTAATTGTGTAGAAATTTACACTAGGTATTTAAAAAAGTGAAACACATATTTATTCAGTTCAGTCCCGTTGATTCACGATTAAGTTGTTTCAATTGGTTCCTCCGATGGTAAATTAATTCCGTTAAAGTTTCCATAACAAAAAGAAAACCTCCGTAAATTTCCGACCAATTTCGCCACGACTTGTTAAGCACCGTACTGAGGCGATGGAGGTTGATACTCGGCCTCCTAAAAGCCTGGAATTTTATTGCCTCTCTTAATTTTAATCAAGTGAAACAGAAAAACCGGATTAAACGCTATATGAAACATGAAGCAATTAGTGGAAGTAATCTGCCACCCATCTACTCCCTGGCATGACATTCTCCAAGTGCACACACACGCACGTGGCCCCATAAAACCACCCTGCGCCTCCATCTTCTTCGTTCGACCCGTTCGTTAAGATCCTTATCGGTGACGCTGAAAATACTGTAGACTTTCTCGCTTTCTCATCTCGTGAATGGTGTTCTTGTCGGGCTCCAAATTGGAACGACTCACGTGCGTTGGGGTGCGTTGGGTGGAATGGGGCAGCAGCTCAGACGAAAGATTTCGTGTGCGTTCGGCACCCGGCGGAGTAGGTATTTGTCGAGGACTGAGGCCGCAGCTTTTTGCATTTACTTTCGTTCTCGATGCTGTCGTTCTTGTGTGGAAAACAGCAAAATTGCGTTACTGTTCAGTGCAAAGGACCGTTATCGTAATGGTAAGGAGTCATAATGATCAAAGTTTATTACACATTTATGCGTATACCTATGCCTCCGCAGTACCGCCGTCGGTCGGATAAAAGGCGAAAACAACATCGTGTAAGAGCATCAGGTCGCAAGATTCTGACAACTTACGGAACAAGTATTCACGCGCTTTCGGATTCCAAGAGCGATTTCATCCTGTAAGTCACCACCACCATCAACTCCCTTTACTTTCGGGCTGGCCTCCGCCCTCGGATTGAGTTTTCCCACAGGGGATACGGGATAATAACACGGGCTGGGCTTGCTCCGGGCCGACCGATTTGGTGCATTATAATATGTTCACATACTCGGTAATGCTTTCTCGTGATTATCGTAAAGCTAAAAACGGTTCACTGGAGCGCGCTTGTTTTGCCGGGGATAAAATATGACGGTTCACAGACACTGGCGGGAAATTGCGAACTTTATTATTGATACTTTGCGAAAAATATGCAAAGCTTTATCTCCGTAAATGTTTTCTCCGGCTGTCGAAAGCCGTGAGCAGTCACGAGCTTCGTTACCTGGAAGCAAATCGGTTCGATTGGTGACTTGAGGTGATTTCGTTAAGTGCAGTAAAAATATTTTTAACAACTCAACTGATCGTCCACATAATACAGCGATTAACTTAATTAAATAAATTTGAAACAAAAAAAAAAGGTTTTCACTGTTTACCATTCATTCTGCGTAACGCTTTTCACAAACCGATATATTTTTAGCCTAAATTAGGTTGACTTAATTAGGCAACATTCATTTTGAACGCAACGAACGTGCCTCTGCTCGGACATCTGGGTATAAAGCACATGAATTAGGTTGTGCACAGAATATCCTCACAGTTCAGTGGTCCGATACGCCAATATGCAAATGAGGCTCATTTTCAGCATCGGCTACGCCCCAGCATCGTCTACTGCTACAGCCAGCGCCAACAGAGACAACATACTGCCCGGGAATAAACATTTAATAATTCACTCATCTTTCCCCTCGAACCTTTGGATCGGGAATACTGCCGAACGTGTGTTTTCTCCCGACAAGGAAAATGCAAACAAGAATATCCCATTTAGGATCCCGTAACAGGTGTTACTTATTACAAATTCCGCAAATTGCTTTAATAATACCGATCTACCTTCCATTCGTTCGGGGAAAAAGTCCATAAAAATTCAAATTTTCTAATGGCATCTCCGGCGCACCTTTCGCCTGCCGTACGTTCTGCTCCTTCTGGTACTACTGCTTGCTTCTGCTCGCAATGGATGAGCGGATAAACAAACAATTCCGCTACAAGTTTTTACCCCAATCAAGGATAGAACATGTTATTGCATAAATCCTTTTTCGACTAATTTTCGAACTGCTATCTCTCTACTACTAGTCGGCACACTTCGAACACCGGCTTCCAATTTTCCGGAACGAAACATCCAACAATGTTGGCTCGTTAGCATAAAGCTCTTCCGAGTTTTTTTTCTGCTTATTTCATAGTTCTGCCGAAGCACATGTGCCGCTGCTGCTGCTGCTGCTGCTGCTGCTGGCTACATCCTAGCACGAGGAAGCACTCGATGGCCTAAAATGGATGAAATTATCATCTCTAGAGGTGAATTTCCTGCAAACGTCGCAATTTTATGCGCATTCATGAGTCGCCATCTCCTACACGATCACCACTTTTTCCTTGCCACCGTTTGCAGTCTAAAGTTTGCATAAAACAAAAAAAACGATGAGACGAATCTCATATCATGATAACACAGCCATAAGCAGGAAGAAGAAATTTTCCATTATATGAATTTTTCGTTATTATGATGATTATTACTACATCATGAGAAGAAGAGTACGCTTGAATTCCCTTCAGTTCTTGTATTCAAATCACGCCGGGCTTGTACGGAGCGCGTCACGGTGCGGGAACACACATGCAGTAGTCACACATGCATGGTGTAGGTACGGCCAGGCCACAGCTAGCCAGAAAAGGAACAGGAAGGGCGTACGAACGGCGCTGGCAAGTGATCCTAAATGCGGTGGGCGACCGGGCGATGGAAACAGGGACTGGCCCGACGACGAGGCGTGTGGTGGTGTAAAGAAAACGGCTCGCACTTAGAAGCGGCCGCAAAAGTGTGATGCTCATTGTTTTCATTGAAACGAGAGGTGTGAAAAAATTTGCTTCACAAAAACACTTCAACCAGAAGTACCTGTCTGGTGGAATTGCCTGATTGAACGCACGGCGTGCTGAGCGTGGCACCAGATTTCAATCGAGTACCGGCACGCACGACAAATCTTGTTCAACCTGTTTTTCCCTACTTTAGTCAGTTTCCTGTGGTTGATTATTGAGATTCGTTCATCACGAGATTCAGATGGTTAGTAATAAAAAACTTTCACCCACAAATATTAATTTAGAAAAATAAGCCAGAAAATTTGAAATGTAGTAGTTATTAATTTTTATCACCTGCGGTTAACGCGCATCATATGGCAAAAAAATAATATTTTTTGCTGAAAAGAAACAAAGTCTTCTGCCTCATTTTTGAATGCAGAGATAGGTGGTTGTCTGAAACTCTCTTCGGCTTCAATATTCATTCCTGGTACTATTCACACAAACAATTCTTTTCCAGCTAGATTACCAAAGCGGCTGTATCAACCCTTAAATATAAACACGACGTTTAATGCGAAAAGTTACAGATGCCAGAGTCATTCCAGTGTTCCTCCAGGCAGTTGTCCAGGGCCGTTGTTATTCGTGCCTAAGGGCACGAACGAGGGGCTCACGTAGGACTACGAATACAGGTTCAATTCGACAAAACTTGATATTTTGCAAATGTTCGCAACGCAAATTTTTAAGCTACTGTATTGTAATGAATGCTCTGGAACATTCCTATAAATTTGATATTAAAAGCGAAGTTTAAATTTCCTAAATGCTCGTGCTCTGTATATCGACTTTATTCGTTTCTTAGAGTTTGTAGTTCCACTAAGAGTTTCATCAGGCAAAACTCACACTTCTTCTGGCGATTAGCAACGATGTCGCATTTTGAAAATGTTTGTGTGACTTGTAGCCAGGGCCCGGCATCATCGAATCAAATAAATGAAACTGACCTTCTCATACATGCAGTGACTTGCCTCATTTGTTGAACAGAACGTTTCATGCAAGCTTCAGTTGAAATTGGTGGCTGTTTCAATTGACGACGGCAGAAAGTCAGGCACGATTTGTCGACAATCACTAGGTTAACTTTAATATGCGTTGCATTGTGGGAAATGCTACTCAAATTCAATTTATTTGCATTCAAAGCTGCTTGCCTTCTTCTGAATCTATACCTATAAAAATGGATTTCTGTCTGTCAGCCTGTCTGTCTGTCGGTTTTTTCCTTATCGAAAGGGGTTTTTGGGTCCAGGAAAGGTTCTTATGATGGTTAGAGACCCCTCCCTTCACTAAGAGGGGGGCTTCCATACAAATGGAACATAAATTTATGGATATCTTGAGAATAAATCAGGCAAATGGAACAAAATTTGGCATGTGGGTATTTTTGGAGATGAGAATTTTTTCCATGGTGCATTGAGACCCCTCCGACCCCATAAGGGTTACTGCTGGCGTGAGACAGGGCTGCATTTTATCACCGCTTCTGTTTCTCATCGTTATGGATGAGATATTAGTTGGAGCAATTGAGAGTAGACCACATGGAGGATTGCCTTGGAATCCTCTAACGATGGAGCAGCTAAATGACCTCGACCTAGCCGACGACATTGTCTTGCTAGCACAACGCCGAAACGATATGTAGAGCAAGTTAAATGACTTCTTCAAGAGCTCCAGGTCTCACAGTCAACGTAGCGAAAACTAAGTCTATGGTAGTGAACACTGACAATTCCACCAACTTCACAGTACAAGTTGAGCAGGTAGACGCCTTTCAATATCTTGGTAGCCAGACAACGCCCGATGGTGGTACCAAGACTGACATAGCCACATGGATCAGGAAGGCCAGGATTGCCTTTGCAGGTCTGCGAAGCATTTGGCGCTCGAACCAGATCACCCTACGTACGAAAACCCGAATCTTTTATTCAAACGTTAAACCCGTACTGCTGTATGCCTGCAAAACGTGGTGCGTCTCAGCGGAGACAACACAAAAGCTGCAGGTACAGCAGGCTCCCGAATAACGCGGATTCGAATAAGAACGTTTCCAATAAGGACGGTCTCGAGTGATTCCATTAACGCGGTCGAACGTCCTTATTGGAGTCTACGTAGCATATGGGCATTGACTTAATTGGTTCCAACATGGAATAACTCGTGATCCTGACCGTAGAGAAGGTTGGTGTCTTTGACAGATTCAGTACATCAACGGGTTTTTGACTGGATTATAGTATTGCGGAATTGTCTCACGACGTGGCGCTAGCGTATATATAACACTGTTAATTTTAATTTATAATTTTATTTATTTTCTTGTTTTATAGAGCAGGGAAAAGCCCAGTGGAGTATAACTCCTTTCAAGCATTTCCTCCAACGGGCGCAAAACCTGCTCATCTTTTCATGCGTATAATTTACATTGACGCATTCCAGTGAGCCATGTGCTCTTTTAAAGAAATGCCTTATATTCATTCACGAATCACGACTCATTCTAACTGATAATAACAATAATAATAATAATACGAGTAGTATTGGCAGATTGCATTGATTTTCGGTAGTGTGTGGCTGATGACTGCTGCGTTGGGTGGCAGCGGTGTTTGGCGGTGGTAGCGTTGGGTGGCGGATTGCAGGAGGCGGGTACCTAGGCGGTAGGGCGGTGAGAGACAAGAAGAAAAATACAAACAAGTATGAGTGGAGTTCTCACAATTAACAAAGATATTGGGAGATCCTTTGCTTCATGCCTTTTCTTACGCATGCTTTAAAGCTTTTTAAACTAGTAGCCATCTTGTGTGTTTCTGGTAGAGCATTGTATAAGCTGCACCCTTTGAAGCTAAACTTCTTCCTGCCGAATTCTGTGTAGGGCCTGGCTAGTTTGGCGTGTAACTCGGTGTTGTTGGTGACTCTTATACAAAGCTATATCTTGCGCTAACCAGCATAAAGCTCTTATACAGGCTATATCTTGCGCTGCTGACTACCTAGAAAGTTGCGGTCTTCGGGAAGGTTACTCAAATGACTGACACCTTCAAAGTGACTTGGAAAATAGCGCAGAACTGACTCACTACGTGGCGCTAGCGTACATGTGATATGCTTAGGCAGGCTGTATCTTGCGCTGCTGACTATCTAGAAGGTTGCGGTCTTTAGGAAGGTTACTCAAATGACTGACACCTTCAAGGTGGTATGGAAAATAGCGCAGAACTCACTCGCGGCGCATATATGTAGTATTCTTTTACAGGCTGTGTCTTTCGATGCTGAACGTTCGACGCTCAATTTTATTCTCTAGCAACATTTACTGCCTGCAAACAAATCTATCGTTTCTGTATCCCCGCCCTTTAAAATGGGCTCTAAAAATCGGGGGGCAAAAGAAAATTTGTTCAATTTGTAAATAAAACTCCAAAAATCTTAATTTTTTTTTGCATGCCCCCCCTTCAGTTGCCCAGCATCTGACGGACAAAAACTTTAAAAAATATTTGTAATGGCCTAATTCAGCTTTCTCGTGTTGCGGTATACTTTTCATGTCCGTTGCAAGTTAAATGCGAGGAGTGAAAAAATTCTAAGGAATTTCATCGACTGCAACGTTGCATTTTGCAGATAATTTTTGTAAGCGACCAGCATTGTGTTAAATAACGAGCAAAATATTAGCTAATTTTCCAACTAGTTAACCACTGTCACTTAAACAACCTTGCCTAAGAAAGCAACTTCTTGTACACTACCAAAATCATGAGTTATGGCAAACACAAAAAAATCACAAATACACTAACGCGGTCCGTTGAGTGACTTCTGTATTATTTTCCATACCATCTTGAAGGTGACAGTCATTTGAGTAACCTTCCCGAAGACCGTAACTTTCTAGATAGTCAGCAGCGCAAGATACAGCCTATACAAAAATATTACATATACGCTATCGCCACGTAGTGAGGCAATTCCGAAATACTACAATCCATCGAAAAGCCCTCGATCTGCTGAACAACTTTGTCGAAGAAACCAACGTTCTATACGGTCAAGATCACGAGTTATCCCATGTTGGAACCAATCAAGTCAATTCCCATACCCATGTAGAGTCCATTAACACAGTTTCCATTAACGCGGTCCCTATTAGCGTCCTTATTGGGGGGATTACTGTATTCCTTAACCGGTGCCTGCGATATATCATTCGTGCCTGGTGACCTGATATCTGGATATCCAATGAGGAACTCCATCGTCGGTGTCATCAACGGCCGATAGCCGCAGAAATTCGAGAACGTACGTGGAAGTGGATCGGACACACCTTGAGGAAAGGAGCGAACGAGGTCTGCAGAGAAGCACTCGACTGGAATCCACAAGGACAGCGTAGAAGAGGCAGACCCAGAGGCTCATGGCTACGCAGCCTAGCCAACGACATCCGGGCTGTAGACGAGAACCTGTCCTGGCGACAAGTAAAAGCCATGGCTGGTAACCGTCAGTAGTGCCTTTGTTCTGCCGGACCGGCGGACATGGTCACATAAGGTAATTGAGACCCCTCACCTCTTTAGGAGGGGAATTATGACCCCTCCTCCCATTAAGAGGGGGGATCCCATACAAATGAAATACTAATTTCTTCAAAACTTCAGAACTAATCAAACAAATGAAATAAATTTGGAATGTGCGGGATTTTGCAGGCAGAATTTTTTTATGATGGTTTGAAACCACTCACCCCTGTGGTAGGGGAATAAGGCCTCTCATCCAAACAAAACAGAAATTTTTGCGTAACTCAAAAGCTGATCGAACTCGAGAAATTTTAGACTCTTCCATAAAACATAACAGACAATGAAAAGATCACCTAAAACTTTCTGCAGCCCCCCGCAGGAATCACCTCTGTCTAGGTTTGTATGTTTTCCTAGGTCTACTGACCTCTATTACTTTCCTTCAGTTGGGTCCACACGAGCGACAACGAGTAAGGAGGACCCCGAGGATCGAAATGGTACTTTCCACGAAAAGGTTTTCCGTGAAATGGTACATTCAGCGTAAGGTTTTTCGCGAAATGGTATTCGGCGAAATGTTATACAATCACGCCGAATATTTAAGTGCTATCCGCTTTATTTTACCTGACTAAGTAACGGTAGGAGTGTTTTCGACTTTAAGAAAAATTGAAAATTTATAAATTAACCCTAGAGCGGTCGCGCTAGTGTACTGAGTACACGCGTTTTCGAAAAACGCGAAAAAATCATCGAAATATTAATCAAATCACACCAGGTTTTGGTTGTATTCGAAGATCTACTCTTCCTCTTTCTAATGATGCCAAAATATAGCAAAAAGAAATAAAAAAAGTGGTCGAAAGATGCTTGTAAAAATGGTGTGTCCGCGCGCGTGTACTCAGTACACTAGCACGACCACTAACGTAACTTTTTTGAAATGAAAAACCCGAATTAATCCACCTAGCGGCGTGACCTAGCCTTTCTACTGTCACAATAATCATCATTTAATTTCTCAGGAACATCTATGTATAATTAACTTGACTATATTTTTAAATATCCGTTCCGTATTCCTCAAAATCCTTATTTGCCAGTAAAATTCACAACGTATTGCGTAGAATAATTAAATTTTCTTTCCTTGTGTGCGTAAATACTTGTGCAGCGTCAGTGCCCAGTACGGGTAACATTGACCACCGGTGGCCGCGACGGTTACCATTGACCGAAGCTGCACAAATTCAAATCCAATCCCGCTTATCGACGAAATTCTAGATAACCTAGGAGATAGCGTGTACTTCTCAACATTAGATCTGAAATCAGGGTTTTTCCAAGTCCCAATTCACCCAAAAGATGGGGCCAAAACTGCGTTCTCGACACCTAAAGGGCATTTTGAGTTTACAAGAATGCCTATGGGGTTAAGGAACAGTCCGTCGACGTTCCAGAAACTTATGAACACAGTGTTATATGAACTAGGGGATATCAAAGCCACTGTATATCTGGATGATATCATCATTTTCGGAAAAACTATTAAAGAACATAATAAAAATTTATGCAAAGTGTTAGAGGCCATGCGGCGCCACAATCTAAAATTGGAGCCCGCAAAGTGCCAGATTTTGAAAACAGAAATAAAATATTTAGGACACATTATCGACAACAAAGGTGTTCGACCTACAGACGATAATATAAAATCGATCAGGAAAATGGGGGTACCAAAGACAGTTAGGGAAGTTCGGTCATTCTTAGGAACCGTAAATTTTTATGGAAAATTTATCCCAAAAATAGCCGAAACTAGAAAACCATTAAACGAGTTGTTAAAGAAAAATACTAAATTCGTATGGACCACAGACTGTGAAATTGCATTCGAAAAATTGAAAAACTTTTTAACGTCAGAATCATTATTAGTAAGACCAAATTACAAGGACACATTTGTCATGACAACAGACGCAAGCGAGCATGCCATCGGGGCTGTACTTTCGAATGAGAAATCGACGGATAAACCAATAGCCTACGCTAGCAGAGGGTTAGTAGGAGCAGAACGGAGATATCACATAATCGAGAAGGAGTTGTTAGCAATAGTCTGGGCAGTAAATCGTTTTAGACACTACATCTACGGGCAAAGGTTTATCGTATACACGGACCACCGGCCGCTGGTATCCCTTTGGCATCTAAAAGAGACTTCACCAACACTTACTCGACTGCGGTTGAAATTACAAGGCCTAGAGTGCGATATCCGATACAAACAAGGCCGGGACAACATCGTAGCAGACTTTCTGTCGCGGCTACCGCAGGATACTGGGTCAACAAATGTGGCTATCGTTACACGGCAGCAAAAACGGCGAGAACAACAGGAGGATGATCAAAACCACCAAAATCAAGCATGCGAGAACACAGGTGAAGCGAGTACACATGGTAAAAAGCAGGCATCTAGTTGGGATCCACGCATGGATGAACTCGAGAATATCGATTTTAGCACAGACGAAACGCACGTAAACAACAAGGGGTTAGAATTTAAAGACTTCAAGGAAGCCTTGAGCAGCGGGCGCATAGAGCAGAAACTAGTAACATTCTCAAAAGAGAAAATCAAGGAAGACGATACGGAAGCCAATCTGCTTATCTTGAATAGTCGGTCAGCTTATAAAGAAATAAGCGAATTTGCAGACCTACCACATGGTCTAAAGGATTATACGAAAGGGAAGGTATTTTCCATCCCAGAACGAAAATTATGGGGTTGCATTCTGAACGGCGCGAGTCGGTCATTAACTAGTCCACAGGTCTTATTAGAAGGCATAGGGGAAGCATTTCGTAATAGCCCGGAATACGTAAGGAAAGCAAGAACCATACAAATAATTAGCTTTAGGGACTTACAGACTCCTTCAAACATAGATATTTTGAGATTCGTTGCAGGAAAGTTGGATAAATTGTTTACTCTATATGCACCGGAACATAAGCGAATGTGGGTACCACCAGAAAAAAGAGAAACAGTATTGTCGGAGTTCCATGACTCTCCGTTAGGCGGACATGTCGGAATCAAACGCATGTTGAAACGGCTCAACCCTATGTTTAACTGGGAAAATATGCGAAGAGACGTTGAGAACTATGTCAAACAATGCGAGTCTTGTCAGAAGAATAAGATATGGCCAGCAAATAGAGCGCCAATGAAAATTACGACAACGTCATATGAACCCTTTGAGAAAATATTTATGGATATAGTAGTACTTCCGGAGTCAAATAACGGGAACAAGTATGGTCTAGTAATACAAGATGATCTCACAAGATATTTGACAGTCGCAGCAATGGAAAATCAAGAAAGTTACACAGTAGCGAAATGCTTCGTAGAAAATTTCATTTGCAAATTTGGAACACCCTTAGACTTGGTCACAGATCAAGGAGCAAATTTTGTTAGCAACCTAATGAAAAATGTTTGTAAAATTTTGAAAATTAAGAAAATTACAACGTCAGCATATCATCCGCAAGCAAACCTTGTAGAAAGATCAAATAGAGAATTAAAAACATATTTGCGGCAATTTGTAGGAAACGACCCAAAATCATGGGACAGTTTACTTCCATATTTCACATTCGAATATAATACAACGAACAATGCATCTACCGGGTTTTCACCTTTCGAGTTACTTTATGGGAAAAGAGCTAGAATCCCAAATTCCGTATATAGAATAAGGGACATGGAATACAACTACGGCGATTACGTCAATGAAATGAAAGTAACGTTCAAAAGACTATATGACACGGCGCGGGAAAACCTGCTAATTTCAAAGAAAAAGCGAAAGGAAATTTACGACAAAAAAGCTAACGAGTGGCAACCAATGTGGGGAGATCTAGTACTAGTAAAAGCTGTCCCAATCGGTACAGGACAAAAACTACAAAGCAACTGGAGAGGTCCATATGAAGTCGTAGAGCTACCAAGCGATATGACCACTATTATAAAAAACGGGAATAAGTTGGAAAAAATTCATAACAACCGGCTACGACAGTATCATGAATAAAAAAAAAAAAAAAAAAAAAAAAAAAACGCTAGAAAAATAGACAATATAGGCCATAACCACAAACCAAAAAAAATAAAAAAATAAAAAAATAATTCAAATGGAATAAACGCAGTATTTCGTTTATTGCAGAATAATAATCATGGTGCAAGCCGGTGGAACAGGCGCCACGGAGGTTATTCTGGAACACCTAGGGGACACTTTAGTAACCCAGGGTAACTATGAATTTAATGTAATATTAAACACGACGCAAATCGATAATGACTTGAACAAGTTGCGTATAGTAATGGAAAATTGGTACGAGATGTGTAGTAAATTGGAACTAGATTTAAGACAGTTACACTGTATACCAATTTACGAGAAGCAAGAAGAAATGCTAAGAAAATTTACAGAAACCCAGAACTACATAAAATTATTTTTCGGAGGAAGCAGGTGCAAAAGGTCATGGACATTTTGGAACGACATGGACGACAATGATAGAGTAAGAGTCGACAAAAACCTGGACAAACTCAGACATAACGAAGAACAAATTAAAGACACCACAGATCACCAAACAGCAGCGTTAGAAGAGATGTACAAAATAGTAAATAAATCCGTCATAACAATTGACGAGGAAGCTATGCAAATAAACAAAAAAATATCCATTCTTCAAGAAAAAGTAGGAATGGACGCAAAATTTGTAGAAAGTATTAAACAGAAAATGTATGTAGAAACAAGTTTAATGGGATTAATATTTTGGATAGAGCGTCTAATAACGAAAATTAAAGACCAACAAAACCAGATCTTAGACTTAGTACTAGGAAAAGATAAAACACAGGTCATATTCTCAATTTTGGGACCAAATTTTATTGAAACATATCTCGACGAACAAAATTTAGACTTACCAGATGACTTAAATATTCCAAAACGCACAAATGGCGGTATAGACGCTGCCATAATACAGCTCATGGATTTCGATTTCTCTTTAAACCAGAAGTTTGAAATTAAAATAGTATTCAAGGTGCCATTAGTTAAAAGAGAACCACTTACAACCAGACGGGTGATAATAGAGCCACATGTGAACGGGTCAATTGTCACAATGGTAGAAGTAAATAAAGATACAATCCTGAACATAAAGGATTCAAATTGGGGTTACATACTAAGCCACGATGAATGGAACAGATGTACAAAACTGGGAGATATAAAAGTATGCAATTCAACAGCTAAAGAAGAAAATCTCAGGGAAAGCGATGAATGCTTGGCAAACATAATCTTCAGGAACAATACAAGTAACTGCAAGAAAAAAAGCTTCAAGACTAAGCATGATCTATGGTTCTCGACAGGGGATCGAAATATTTGGAAATATGTAAGCCCACAGACAATCGTTGTAAATATCTCACAAGGAAATAGTTCAACAAATATTAAAGTAACCGGAAACGGGGAATTTCAGTTAAAACCAAATATGAGTATCCAGACGGAAAACGTAAAATTAAGCCATTTTAATGAATTTGAAAACCCAAAACTATATTCGAAATACGAAGCAAACTTGGGGAATATAACAGTAGAAGAATGGAAAGAAGAATTACTCCCCATTGTTAACGTATCGGAAAAAGTGTACTCTTATGTAGATAAACAGAAATTATTTGAAATAGGAGTGGACATAAACCATCTTAAAGCTAGAAAAACATTATTAGAAAATTTAATTTACGCACCGTATAAATACCCATGGTGGTTTTCATCAGGGACAGTAATATTAGGGGTCATTTTACTGGGAGTTTTAGCTTGCCAATTAAGAGGAAAAATAACTTGTTGTGAAAAAAATTACAGCAAAGACAATGAAATAGCGAGTAGGAAAAACAGGTCGGACATAAAAATCGAAATAGTGAGACAAGGCAACACGGAAAAGGAGCCATTTGAAAAGAATATAAATAGGAAAAGGGAAGACTATACAGAATCGGAAGGTATATATTTAGAACCGATAGCACATATCATAAACGAACGTCAAAATAGAAGTTTAAGGCGACAAGGGAACCTTAGGGGCACCCCGGACCAAAGAGAAACAGAATTCGGTGAAAATAGAATAAACAATATTAAGAAGATCGACATAAAGAAAGAAAAGAACTCTACAGACGGGAGAGAAAGGAACTTCAAGTACGGACCAACCGTATATTAAATAGGAACAAAATCAAGAAGCAGGGTGAACAAGAGCGAGGAGAAGTCGAAACCGGATAGACAGGAACGAACATATAATAATGGCTTAACCTTTACGAGAAGGGGGATTTCAAAACATTCTATTCTTTTATTAACAGTTTATATTTTCCAGGAAATCCTCAGAGTAGGGAAGCGGACGCGCGAACCTCTGATCGGAAGGGGGAGAGAGAGATGCAACTATGCAAACGGAGAAGAGTAAGTAAGTCTTTCCGGCTAAGGCTAGGAAAGGAAGGTAGAGTATATTTTGGCATAAGGAGAAAAATAAATTAGTTAGAGTTAAATAGAACGGAAACTAATTTGTTTTAAGGTTATAAAGTTTTAAAGTTTTAAAATAAGATAGTTTGTTTTTCTCCGAAGCCTTACAGTTTGCACTTTTTTTTATTACTCTTTTATTTTTTGCAATTTTTTTTGTTGTGTAGTAGATTCGAAAAAAAAAATGTTTTTTTAGAAAGTTACAATAATATTTTAAAAGTTAAAGTTAAAACAAGTATGACTCCGTAGAAGAATTAAAAGAAAGGAGAGTAACAAGTATGACTCCGTAGAAGAATTAAAAGAGGGAGAGGAACTCCCGATAGAAAATTGAAAGTGATATTACGGTTAGTGACATAAGAAAAACGTTCAATAGAAACGGTAGATAAAATGTAATTTAATGTAATTCGGTGAACAAATTGAAAGTAATAAAGAACAGAAGTAAATTATATCAAAGGCGTGAAGAGTACGATAAAACCATAAGTCGCCATAAAATATTAATGAAAAAGAAATTAAATTAAGTGCGTAATTCCATTATTAACGTTTAAATGTAAACCAATCGCAGAGAAAAGGACAATAAAATTCGGTGCGATCGAAGCATCACAGCAAAGTCAGAAATTATTAATTAATTTTCTTTTATGATTGGTATAAATTTTTGTTTTCGCGAGTGTAGATATAAGAAATGAAGATCAGTGAGACCAGCAGCCGGAAGACGACCCGAGACGAGGGAAGACAGCCTGCGGTACGAGTAACGGTGAGCTCAAGCTTGGAGAGTTCTCACAGGCGCGAGAGGAGAAAGGACTGTGGGGAACAACGAGTGTAGACGGCCCAGGAATACGTAACAGTACAGCAGAACCAGGCGAATTCCAATACAAGAGGTTTCCGGATTCAGTGTGAGGGCAACGCACTACACTAAACAATTAATAGGGGCGATGCAGATATCGCAAAGACCACAGCCCGGCAAATAGTACAAGAAGTAAAACGCAATTAAAACACAATTCAGGTGGGATCAGAATCTACTTCCCAAATCGGGTGAACATACACTATACACCCTACACATATACACTATAACTATACAGTGTGCATCAGAAAACGTAAAGATGGTCAAGCATAGAACTTGGCATTATTAATACACCGCGAACCACAATTTCGTCCAGCTAATAGACGAATGCTATCACAGTCAGTATCAATAATACGAAGTATTAGTACGATATACGAAGTACGGAGAGTGAAAGCCATTACTCCGCCAAGCTCTTGGATAAATAACCGAATAGAATTAGGCAACGTGAGAAGCGAAGGCGAGGAACAGAAGAAACGGAACCACAGCAACCACTTACGATCTCCAGCGGGCGGCTCTGCACTCAATGTTTCCCCGTTCTTCCCCACTCAAGCCATACAGCACCATTTTCCGACCCGAATTAAGAATAAATTGAAGACGCCAGCAGCACCGCGGGGACGAGCTCCAGAATAGTGTTTAAGACAAATTGTATTACATATTATATTACACATTATATTACATAGTTGAACAACATACAACATAACAAATTATCTGGCAGTAGTCCACAATAGGGAAGTTTTTAACACCGAAGAAGAAAGAGAGAGAGAGAGTTAAAATTTTCCAGCTAACGTACCCTCGCACAATCTGTTGACAAATTCTGCGACCTCATTCGGAAGGGGGATCTGCAGCGTCAGTGCCCAGTACGGGTAACATTGACCACCGGTGGCCGCGACGGTTACCATTGACCGAAGCTGCACGACAGCGAAAGTTTTACCTTTCGGTACGGCCGTAAAGTTTAGTTCTATGCCAGGCTCAGGGGCACGCGCAGATGTTTGCACATGGAAAATAACAAACATTGTACGTCGAACGTGCGATGGGAGTTAGCTTAGTACATGTGTGAGAAGTTTCGCGCGCCAACTGAAACTCTCATAGAACTTAAGTTTCGCTCTACTCTCTCTTTGTTTTTCTCAGCAGCTGCTCTAGTACTTCTTGCTACGAGCAATTAAAAACTGTTATAAATACGGGCGGCAACGCCGCGAGCAGGGGTTGTTGCTTTTTGGAAGATATTACCCCAAGTGAAAACGGGGGCTAGAAACCGTTGTAGGGTTAGGATAGTAGATAGTGATTTTAGGAATAAATTTCTACACCCTCATCTTGTGTTTTCCTTTTAAAATCGCCGTAGCGTTTAAGCTACAGAGCTACACTTGTAACACCTTATTTAGTTTTATAATCGGTCGTCCTAAACTTTCGGGCTTCAGAGCCACATAGGAAACTTGTTTTGAATTGACAATATGAAATATGTGTTCAGAACAGATTTTTTGATAATTAATTAATACCATGTGTTCAAAAGTTAGCATCTTTGAAAAACAAGAGTTCAGAAAAATTATTATTATACTTCGCCTTTGAAGACAAAGAATATCGACAACAAAATGATTAATCTCAAAATTTTACTATTAGTTTGCTTAGCTTCAATTTTGCAGTAGGGGAAGGGCGGTAAAGACGGACACTGCGGGAAAGACGGACACTTGTCATATTTCATAAACAATAATTTTTTGAAGCAAATCAATGATGGGAAATGTTTCTATAGATTGAATTAACACTTTTGAACTAAACTGCCGATTTTTAGCAGCGTAGCTGACAAATTTATAAGCAAAACAAAGAAAAAATGCGTATATACACTAACCGATGTAATTTTGTGCGTGAAGAAAATAGCTGGTAAATCGTTAAAAAACAACATATTCATGCTAAACCGACGACATTGCGTTAGTTTGATCTTTCACTGAATATCCATTGGAAACCTAGTGAATTTTTGAATATTCAGTAAAAAGTTATTGAAGTTTGAAAAAATGGTATCCAAGTCGGGAAAGACGGACACCCAACGGTAGGGAAAGACGGACACACAGATTTTGAACCCATTTTGCCCAACAACGATTTAACATTGCAAATACTTACATATTATATATGTAAAAGTAACCAGAAGTCATATAACAGTTGGAATGAGCCAACTTTTAGAAACGATTAATTCGTCACCAATTAAAATATTGAAGGGAACCATTCTATTTTCTCGCTCAAAGGGGGGATCGGGAAGAGGGTTTCCCAAACCAATTCTTTCCTAAATACATTATGAAATATGTTAATTTTTCTTAATACTGATAATTCAACGACGCGTGACACCTTTTTGCAAGTGTCCGTCTTTCCCATATCAAGTGTCCGTCTTTCCCGCCCATGCGCAGAAACTCTGATTTATACATGATGTTTATAATATTAAAAAACGCATAAATTTTGGAAGAAATTTTTCAGCACACGTTATAACTTTATTGGACAGAGACTTAAAGGTTCAGTTTATACGAAAATTGGGATCAATACAGTTATATTTGAGTAGATATTGAGTCTTTACCTTAAGGTGTCCGTCTTTACCGCCCTTCCCCTATATCTGAATTAGAAAAAATAACTGAATAGAGCATTAGATATGAAAAAGAGAAATTGAACTTTTTCTTAGCTGGCGCTCCTTCAGATAATTATTTTTGCATGAAAATCAAAACTTATGCCTCTTTTGAATGTACTTTCATGAAAAGATAGTCATTAGCTTAATCGCATCGTTTTTACAATATTGGAGGGTTAGGAAAACAAGAGGGTTGCAAAAGCTGCGCCTTAAACATGCTTGAGAATGGGAAATATGATCGATATGATTTTCAGTGCTTGTCATTTTTGATTTATTTGTTGAAACATGATACATGACATAAGACATCTGTCCTTTAAAATGTCACTAACGAAAACAAATCTTACAAAATTACTACCGTGCAACGTTTACTTCCTATTTTTCATATAACATTTCTAAGCTCTAGTATCTATTGATTGAAAAGAGCATCTATTGATGCGCAAAATTTGTTTGAAATTTGTATAAATTTATTTGGAAAAATCAACTCATTTTTAATCCTATACACCAGCATGAAGGTATGCTTAAATTAACTGCTTTTCTTCGCTGTTTGCTTTTCGTGTACAATTGTGAGTAACAGCAAGTGAACAAAATGACAATTGAAATCTGAAATCAAAGAAAAGAAAAAGCTTTTCGATTGAATCCCATTATTTAATATTTATTTGCAACAGATACGTAGTTCGCCTACGACGTGCAGGCTTCAACAGCGTCTTATTTCAAAGCGTATACGTATCTGTTGCGAATAAATATTAAATAGTGGGATTTAGTCGGTAAAAGTTTTTTCTTTTCTTTAATTTCAAATTTCGTATTCCACTAAGAGGCTTCAAAAATTTCAGACAATTGATTCAGAAAAGTGAGAAACATCTTTTCTTGAATTTCAATGCAAATTTAAAAATTGCAAATTGTCATCCCAAGTAACAATTTGAGTTTTATTACACTCTTATGATGACATTCAAGACCAAAATTGGTCATGAAAACCACCAGAAGAGTACAATTAAACTCACATTGTTGCTTGGGATCACATACACACACATACATACATACATACATACATATATATATACATACATACATACATACATACATACATACATACATACAAACATACATACAAACATACATACATACATACATACATACATACACACATACATCACACACATTGAATACAATCAACATTTGTTCTGAATTCACACGTTTTAACGGTTTAATATACGGTGCTTAAGTGTTAAAGTTTAAATAACTTTTGAATGAACCGTCAGATTTTAAATAACTCGGTTTCGTTTGATAGATCTCAGCAGTTATTTTCAAATAATAATAAAATGTGTGATATTTTTCATTGAATTAATGCTTATATGTTACAAAAATATGTTTTAAATACTATTTTTTCACATTTCTTTATGTAACTTTCAAACTACAAGCCCAATCGTCATGAAATTTGGAAGTTAAGGGTTTGCAAGGCTCCTCTTTCATATGCAATCAATTTTGTTCAAATCGGTTAAGTGACCTATGAGATAATGAAGTCCCATATTTTTCATATTTTTATACATAACTTTTGAACTAAAAGTCCGATCAGTATGAAATTCAATAGCGACCAATGGGACACCTAGACCTTTCATTTGACACTAAGAACATTAAAATCGGTCCAGCTATCTCCGAGAAAAGTGAGTGAGATTAAAAGCGTCACATACACACACACACACACACATACACACACACACACACACACACACACACACACATACATACACACACACAGAAAATGCTCAGTTTTCGAAACTGAGTCGAATGGTATATGACATTCGGCCCGCAGGACCTTCTTTCCATTTCCGGTTTTCCAAGTGATTTCTATACCTTTATACTATATACAGGTATACCTCGATAGTACGTACACCCGCACATCGTTTAGCGTACGTACTATCGAAACGTACGTACTATCGAATCACAATTTTTAAGGTAAAGTATTATTTTTATTATACTAAATATTGTCTAAAACTTCCAAATTAGGTAGATCAGATCAGATATTATAAAATAAATAATGATCTTAGTAAAATTATTTTGGAAAAAAAAACTACAAATGTTAAAAACTAGTTGAAAAGTAAAGCAAAAGGAATCCAAAAATACCTATTTTTTCAAAATTCTTTCTCAAATTGAAAATTTACATATTTTAATCGAATGAATCTAGGTAAAGGTTTGGTACATAGTTGTAAATATATGCTAGAATGAGGAAACATGACAAGAGGAGCTCAATAGCCGTCATTCGGGATATTTCATTCCAAATCCACTAATATCAATCGAGTGAGCTTCCAGTCTATATGCTGGACACTGAGTGAGTGCTATGAACAGAAAATAGTTAACTAATCGAAATAGTTAAATAATCGAAGCTTCAGCTGTAGGCTGCGTAAATTGGAGAAGTTCCTATAAGGCTGCTTATCTGCGTAGGAAAGCATACCTATCCCATGTGAATATTAATCGATTTTGAGAAAAATACGGAAGTAGCTTATTTATATCCTAATTTACCTTACAAGCTGTAATTTAAACAGACTTTGTTCGAAAAATTTTCCAAAAAATTTCAAACATGAACAGTTCCATATGCAAAATAAAAGCATAACTGTCCCATAATAATATTGTCCATTATAAACATTTTCTTTTTGCCAATTTAGGTAACAATATTCTTTTAATTTTCGCCTCTATTGAGTGTGATAATATCTTAACAAAAAGATAATATGACAGTAATATTTATTTCTAAGTTTATACCAAAGTTCTACCACGATTTTTTCTTAATCGGCAAAGATTTCACACAGGCACAATTTTCTTCGGCGATGACAGGGAGAAGAGTATTTGATAGAGCGACTTTTCTCTACGTTTCGATTCCACAATGTCCTTTATGGAATTTTTTTTTCATTTGGGAAGTTTTCAAAAAATAGCTCGTGTTGTTTTTTCGACAGCAGAGCATACTTGAAGTTCGAAATTCAAACTTCATCAAGTTTGTATCTAGCAGTGACGCTGCCCTTTTTTGAATATAGTCTTTCGAATGCCTTCGAGATATTGGGATTTATAAATTGTGTATTTCGAAACCAGACCGCGACGTCTTTCTTGGCTTCTTTAATGACGATCTTAAAGTCCTGAAATATTATTGGAGCGTTCCGGTTGCGCATACAGTAGTATAGGAACTATCTTCCGCAATGTACTGTTAAAAATTTAAAAAAATACATGTGAGACAGACATGCTTTTATTTAGCAAGCGCTTGTAAATAAAAGCATAATTGTCCAATCTTCGAAATTCTGAGGAAAAAAATGCATTTTGTTTAACTTTACAACCAAATTAATGTGGATAGTTTAATTACTAGTGTAACGTAATTTTTTCTCCGAAGAAAGTAAAATAATTCTTGTATAATGACGACAACATATATTCTCCCGTCGCAGTTGGGAAGAATGCGAATCGCAGAAAAAGTGAATTCTCTGAGCAAAAATCTGCAAAATCTAGTAGCGACCATGAGTCTGCCCGGAATGCTTAAATAACTGTTATTTAGAACGCATATTTGATTAATTTATTATTTAAGAACTGTTTTTAATTTTAAAATAATGTTTTTTTTACATTATAGAAATAACTAATATTATTCGAAAATTTATAATTATTGAAAACGCATTTGCTTGTATTGACTCATAAATATTCATAAAAATGTTTCTGCTTTATATAGAAACTAAAAAAAATCATTGTTGGAAAATGTACGTACTATCGAGGCAAATTGTACGTATTATGGAGGGTACGTATTATCGAGGGTACGTACTAACGAGGGTACGTACTATGGAGGTATACCTGTATTTATATAGTAGAAAGGCAAAAAGTTACACAAGCGGTCGCGTCGTGTACTGAGTACACGGCGGGCAATAGCTCAAGTTTGTGAAGAGATAGAAGGTTGCGACTTTCGACAAAGTTGCTTATCTAGTTAAGACACATCCGGTGACATACAACAAAGTTCGGAACTGATTCGCTAGATGGCGCTAATAATGAAGAAATTAAATTCATTTAGGAATATTTTAGAACCGTAATGACCTAGAAGGTTGCTATATACTACAAAGTTGTTTGTTAAGTCAAGACGCATATGGTATCGAACACTGAAATTTAGAACTAGTCCACTAGATGGAGTATACGTTGAAATTCAATTCATTTGGCGATATTTCCGACCCATGACGAGATAGAAGGTTGATGTTTTCGACAAAGTTGTTTATCAGGTCAAGATACTTCCGATGATGGTAAATAAAATTCGGAATTAAGTCAGTAGTAGGTGGAGATGATGAGAAAATCGAATTCTTTTCGGAATATTGCGGAACCATGATGACATAGAACACTACTGTTCTCTACAAAGTGGTTTCTGTAGTCAAAACACGTTAGATAACGCATCGTTGTCCTTTTCACCATTGATCGCGTTGTCATTTCCAGCCAATCAACAACTATTTTTATGGTTTCCTGACAGAAGCAATTGATACGTATTGCTTTAACTTTTATCAAAAGACAAGATGAAGAGCACAGACTGATCAAAATTCTTTTGACGAAGCAACTTCGTCGTCTACATCGTCTAGTCAGAAAGATCGCCAGGAAAGGTTTCTGGAAACCCGTGCTGCGTTTCCTTCACATTGTTTAAAAATATTTTAGAGAGTGTTTGAGTCCCTTCCGAGGGTCGCTAATGGGTTTATTCGAAAATCTGGCACACAAATAAATGTCTATCCAAAATCTGGCGATCAATTTGACCGATGTGGAGGACTTTTTCGGGAAACGTCTTGCCAGTTTTGTTCAACGCAGATACAAAATGTTCTCTGAAATTAGGAGTGATGACTTTTTTGCAGAACGGCGAAACAGAAATCTGGCAAAAATCTGGCACATTACCAAATATCTGGAAGATGTTGAACTTTGTCTGGTATGCAATAAAAAATCTGGTAAAATCTAAATTTATCAGCAAAGCAAAACCATGGGTATAAACGTCCTTCAGAACACTTCTTTATCGATAGACTTCACTGCCTGACTTAGAGTACAGTAAAATCACGGGGCTAGTGCAAAGATCCTATTAACTCTGTAGCGACACCGCCCAGTCGAGACTCAAACATACGACGACTGGCTTGTTTGGCCAGCCTCGTACCCCGGAGCTAACTTGGCGGGCAGGCTTAATGGCAACGTTGATGCTTGCAATTATTAACGTGTGCGTGATGATAAAACCAAAACTATTTGTTTTGCTAACGCGACAATACGGCTGAAAGGCACTCTCTTGATACTCATTTGTATACAGCTTGCTTTTTTCATTGGGCTCGAATACTTTACTCTTTCCTTGTATTACGTGTGTGTTATTTCCTGTATGATATAAGTGGCCGTAACAAGAATATTATAGGATTGTTAGGAATCTAATGTACATTTTTCATTCTCATTATCATAGCAGGAAATAACACAAACAAATGCTCGTTTTGTATTGTTGTTTGTATGCATGGGTAAGTTGAATAAGTATCATGTATCTCTAGGTGAGATATGTGCATTATTCAGTTTGTCAACATTGTCGATGATTCACAAACTCTGTTATGAGAAAATCACCAAGAGAATAATATTTGCAAACATTTTGGTGTTCTTTTTCAGACCAGATAAGCCATTTTACCGTTTATTCGACATAATCGGAGATATCGCAAAAAGAAATATGATTTTACCAACTGCGACATCTAACGGGACAGTTCCGAATTTAACCGATCATTTTCAAATTCGTCTATTCTAGACACACAACTTTGTCAAAAACCGCAACCGTCTATCGTATCATGGTCATGAGATATCATTATAAGATTATAATTTGACCACGTGCGCCACCTAGTGAGACAGTTTCAAACTTTGTTATGCATTACCAAATGTGTCTAGTTCGAACAAATAACTTTGTAGAACACAGTAACATTCTATCTCATCACGATTCTGAGATATTCCAAAAAACCTCAATATGCTCATTATAAGCGCCATCTATCGTATCAGTTTCGAATTTTGTTGTTCGCAGTCAGATTGATCTCGTTCAAATAAACAACTTTGCCAAAGACAGCAACCTTCTATCTCTTCTCAGTCCCGAGATATTAGAGATTTCAGTATCGAGATTCTAGAATCATTTATTTTGGTCGCCATTTGCGCCATTTAGCGAATCAGTTCTTGAACTTTATTGTTCGTTTCCAGATGCGTCTTAAATAGATAAACAACTTTGTCGAAAACCGCAACTTTCTATCTCATGCCAGTCCTGAGATATAGGCAGAATTATTCGCCGTGTACTCAGTACACGACGCGACCGCTTACGTAACTTTTTTTAACGCGAACGCTCCAGGGTTAAACTGCCCATGCTTTCATAGTGACGTAACTGCCTAAATGACCATGTTATATAAATAGAACGTTTGGTTGTGCTAAGGATAAAGTTGTTACACTATTACTGCGTAAATATAAACAATAATGGATTACTCAGTTCTGAAAGATTGTAGATTGTATTCAGCTCTAGAAATGTTTCGTACATGACTTTAACCGAACTGAGCGCAAGTGGGTGTATTTGAGCGCACCAAATCTGCTCTAAAATAATATTCTCCATAGTTTCTCCATCATATATGGTTTTCTTCCAAACATGGAAGGGTTTACATCCATAAATACAATTCTGATGTAAAAATTAATTTTTTAGTGTAAACTACATCCGGGAAATAGCTATAGCTGTCTGTAGGTGCCTATTAACGAAAAAAGTTACTTACAAAAATTATAAAACTTTTGCTTGAAATCAGTTTATAAAGCAAAAAAAACCAACATACGGTATGTATATCTTCTAGAAATTTATGTATTTTGATGAGATCAAAAAGTATGTAGAACACGTCAAACCAATTAGATAAGGTTTTTCATGCAAAAAGGATAAAAGAATGATTTTAAGGGACAGAAGTATAGTAGTACAATTTTGCTGAACACATGAACTTGCTATCTAGTTCGTATAAAAAGTTATTTTGTTCAAGTATTACATTAGTACCGAATTGTATGAAAAATTAAAAGATGCTAAACAGTATTTGTAAGAAGGGAGTTGTTAGTTGTGCGTATTGACTAGCGAGCAGTTTGAAGTGAGAAGTGAAAAGTTAGAGGTGAAAAGTAGGAAGTAAAGAGTTCAATATTAATTTGTCTCATATTTTTCAGTATGGCTCGTATCCCGTTCCCGTCTCATACGACTAGTTATCCTCTACTACATGCTTCTATCAAATGAAAATTTCACATTGCGGATTCTTGAAAAAAAAGTCTAAATATTCCTCTCTTGACCGTCTCGTAATTTTTCAATCCATTTTCCCCCACACAGTCGACGATGACGACAACAACATCAGCCATCATTATCAGTCACGTTTAAAGTTTTCCACCAGCAGGGGGTCATACACACACACACACACCACAACAGCAATCGTCCTATCATCCGGTTTGCTCTCCGACGCCCATTAAATCTGATGAATGATGATGATGTGCTTACCGTCCTCTACCCCTTTTACCTTATCACGCTACTCGCTGCACTGACTGGAATGACATGATACGGGCTTTATAACTCTGCCTGCATCATCCATTTCAAGGTTTCTGTTACCTTGAATTGATGGAATGGCGGCTGTTCTGCTGCACTGCATAGTTGGAACAAAAGAGTGCCCCATAGAAAGGAGATTTTTCTTCGCTATAGTGTGCCAACTTGTGCTGTGCAGTTTTCCTCACTACATTGTCAAGAAAAGGTGGCTTTCTGATATATTTGGAGTCCTGACAGATAGGTTTCATTGTATAGCCGTCTAGTACTTCAAACGGTTTGAAGGCATTAACAGACCGACGACGGTGTGAAGCTGACTTCTAATGCAAAAGAACCGGATTTGAGAAAAGCATCTTTTAGCTATTCCTTCAGTTCGTTTCTTCACCGATTTAAACATTTTAGCACTTTATTTCCATTCCGTTAGCAGTCTACAAATTCGTTACGCATTTCATCCCGACGGTAAAATAATATGCGAGCATTTCTGTACTCACTGAATAAAGGATATATTTTCGAGAATAGTTATAAAGCGGGGCACAGTACCTAATGGAAATAATCATCCCGTTTCGTGAAGAGGATATCAAAGGTGGCAAATTGAGCTTCTTGAAGGATCCATTTGACTCCCCCCCCCCCCCCTTTGGGTTGTCAAATGAAAATTTTCAGACAAATTGTTGACCGACTTAGCCTGTGAAATTATTCTAATGAAACATTTAATGCCCCGATCGGTGACTCGGCGCATCCTGGAAGCGGCGGACAATAATTCGTGGTGGCATAAATAGCCCTCAACGAAACCGTGTTTATCACTTGTGCAGGCTTTCGAAGGCCATTAATCATCTCGCTTGCTTGCTCGCTTGCTCGCGTGCTCCAGCCAACAACAGGCAGGAGGGAAAACTTTGATGAATGTCAAATTACTTCCAGCATCAGAAGGTCATACCATTTATCTTGCGTGCGGAGGTTCTTTGGTGAAATTTTCAAGCTGCAGCACGGGGCGTAAGAAAATGGATTAAACCTGGCATCTTTTGCTACGTTTATACCGCGTGAGTACCTGATTTTTTTTTCTTCCTGTCCTGCGTTGTTACTCTCTAGCAAGAGCTTCGTTCCGAAGCAGAAACGCCAGCCATTTTATTCATCATAAATTTTGATTTATAAAGGGAGTTTATCAATTACGGTAGAGCTCGCGTCAAAGCTTTCTCCATCAGGACCGGCGGTAATTTGTCAGATGGTAATTTAAATCACTTCATTGAATCTGCTCGGATGGACGGGCTGGGGCACTGCGGGATATTTATGCAGGGTTTTCCCCCGACGGGAACGCTGGTCATCTAGAAGGTAATAAAAACGAAAAGAATGCAATCAGCGTGAAATGAAATGGGCAAAAGTTCGTAAATTAAATCTAGCCGACTGAAATTATGCCTCGGCGGGGAAACACATGGCTTCGGTCGGTGGTCCATCACACAGAATATTAAAGCACATAAAATAATGCTAGGCAATGGCCATTGCCCCTGAGGAATGCATGGATGGTTCACATTCATGTGTGGTTCTTGTTAAAAGATATTGGAATTCAAACATTTTCCCTCTCGGTACCGTGTAGGCAGAAAACGAGGTGCAATTGAGAGAACGCTTATAAAACATTAGTTTGATTCACCCAGTGGTGCTATTGAATATTTATTCCACTATCAGCATCAGTAGAGGATTAGTTAACCTTCCTATGAAAGCTGAATAGAAGGTGCAAAAATAGCTCGAAAGTCATTATTATTAGTACATTGTTTGTGGTGAACCCAAAACTAATACGACCTGGTTAACAATCAATGTTCACATTTGAATACCTATGAAGGCTCTTATATTTGATCAAACATATAAAAAACATATGATTTGAATTTCTTTCTGGCTTGCTTTCAATTGCAGATTTGTAGTACAAATCTGTAACAGTATAGAATCTTAGCTTGAGCCTCTAAATAGGTACATCTACCGTCACCTTGTATGGTCCACTCTGGGCAGTAGTGGCAGCATCTGGAAAATTTCATCTTCTTTACAGTTTGAGCAGTTACAGCGCCCGATTTAGAACAGGGAAAATTATCAAAGGGGGAGAGTTATTATTAAATTCCATTGCCGCACAGTTTCGAACCTACTCTCTCGGTCCGGTGCGGTTCGGTTGCTTAAGTGAAGCGCATCCACTTAGGCTGAAATGAAATGAAATGAAATGAAATTTCCGATCCAAACATGCATGCATCCCTTTCGGAAACAGCCCACCGACCACCGACGACAATAGCCGGTCGATTCGTTCCTGAGCCGCCTTACCTACGACGCACGGCCAACATGAGGAATGTTGAAGAGTACAACAGTACGCAGCACAGCACACAGGGACGTTGGTCAGCTCTCCCCGGAACGAGCATTTGTGTGTGAGAAAGGGAACTGCCCTTCGTGTCCTCGCTTGCAACAAGACCCAACAACGGAAGAATGCGGTTTGGTGGCAGTGTCTGGAAATGTTTGCGAAGAATGTTGAGAATTTTTACCGAAAACAACAGCAGAATGTTTTTTCTCCATTTGGGGTGTGAGAATGATCGATGTGAGGGTGGTTTTATACCTAAATATAGAAATTTTGAATAATTGAAATTTTTCAGTGACCAGAAGAGGCGATGATCTACACGGTACATTTGTTATTGCCGTATAAAACAATTCCATTCCAACCATTCTGGTAACCATACTGGTTCGGTGGAAATAGTCAAGCAATGCACCCTAGTGGAATAAACGTTTGGTGACTAAAATGGGTAACAAGCACAACAATGTAAGTCGACCAGTTCGACCAGACACTTTTTGGTGTGATAATTTAAACTAATTTAATGCTGCTAAAACTAAAATGCCACCTAAAATATTAGTACCAAATCTAAAGCTGCATGTTTATATTAAATTTTTTGTTTTTATTGCGGAATAAGGATTACCCAAAGCTTTAAAGTGGTCATACCCATTGCCAAGAAGAACGAGTCATATTTAATACTTATAACTGACTATTTAACTCGAATAAAACTATCTGTAAACCCGTATCACGGATCTTACTACTATTGATAATACAAGAAAACTCGTTGGCTATATAACTTCTCTTACAAAACGATTCTGAGTATCTATCTGAGTTCTGATTCCCAGAAGAACGCGTATCAATACATTGGCGTATCAATACAGTACTGTCCCTATGGCGGCTGCTTGTCAAACTGCCATAAAACTTTAAAGCTACAATATTTATATGCACACAAAAACGAACAATTAATAGCTTTAACAAGTTTTTGGAATGGTCTAAATATCCAGTCAAGCAGATTTATCGCAGTTATGAAGCGCTGTTGGATTTAGCAACGAAAAAAGAATTTTATGTTAGGCCATATTGATATTATAGCAAATAAAAACTATGAAACAGAAATCCTAGCTATTTCCTCAACTCAAAGTATGAGTTGCAAAGACGAAGTTATTATCGATGTGTTCGCATCCATTTCTCCATACATTTCCCTTCTGATCACTTTGCTTCACAAGCACGGACGTCAATTAGGTACACCTAGCGATTCGGATTCAAATAATAACGTATGAGACCACTTTGTAAGACACACCCCTTTTCTAAACCAATTGGCAATGCCAATTGGCGGCAAACCCGACAATTGACGGCAACAGCGACACCGAAGACCGAAGGTATTTGTGGCAGCTCTGGTTCGATTGGACTTACTTTTGACAACTGATTATGTTCGATTGGAATTTTCGGCTTAAGATGGCGACTCTCTAAGGCTCTCTAACCGCGGCGATAGTTAATTTCCATAGCTGTGCTGAGTCCACTTAAACTCCAAACAAGACTTGACTTCTGCTTTGGGTTTAATAATTTTGACGTGCGTCCCATCCACACACCCAATGACACCTGGAAATCCTGTTTTTTCAAAGAAACCCCTTTTGATTCATAGTTTTTCAGCTTCTTCTGCGGGAAATTTGATTTCTAAAGGGAAAACTTTCATCTCAAGGATGTCAAGTACTTCTGCCAATATTTTCGACATCGTTGGTTGCGTAATTCCTGCAAACAGGTCGTTTCCAACACCTTTTTGATAGCTTCCTTCTCCAAAGAACCTAATGCAGGCTGCCAGTTTAATGATTGGCGGAACGGAACACGATCCTTTAGTTGGGCCCATGTTGGTATCAATGATGTCAAGTAAATGCATAAACAGTTCTTTATTGACCCGAAAATATTGCACAAACCTGAAAATATCGTAAAATTAGGTCACAAAATTTGGCTGTTTACATTTAACTTACGTGTTGAGCGGAAGATCTAGGGGGTTAGACCGATCTCTGATGTGCCGGCGTTCGATTCTATATGTTGATGTTGATGATTCACGGTTAGTTGAATTATCGATATTATTAAACCAGAATACAAAACTGCCCATGTCTGCAAGTTTTTAATAAACAATATAAGGATATGAAAAGTGAATTTTCGGATCACGATTTAACTGATTCGTTTATTCCAGTAACTAGGTTTATATGTAAAAATTTACGATGAGAGGTAACAAAAAATAAAAAAGAATATAAATATTGCCCTCTTGGCTCTTCGCACTCAATTGGACTGCACAGTAGTGCAACCTTCAAAACTGTGATGAAAAGTGTGCTACTGATAATATCGCTAGTAGTCTTATATCAATAATACCATAAAACTTTATCTTCACGCAAGAATATCGAAAATTGGAGGGTTTAAGGTGACATCTTCTTCTTGTCTTCTTATTATTTTAACAGTTTTGCTACGTATTTTTGCTTATACTGTCATACTATCGTTATTAATGATTAACGATAAGAAAACTTTATCAATAATCGTTATAGATTTTGATCGGCATTTCCCATCATTACAACTCTCCCATCTGAGCTGACATTTGATTTAGCAATGGCGCCAGTACCAGTTGTAGGAAAAGCAAATAGTATTTAATTTTTCATTTATTTCATATTTGCTGCATATTTGTTCAAGTTATGAATTATGCGTGGAATTATGTATTTAGAAACTATTTTTATATTATTCTTAGTGTCGATAACAACTCTACGTAAGCATTAGAATTCAAATAGGAATCAACCAAGATGCATTTTTTTTCCCACGAAATTTTGGCAACTTTTCTCACCTACCATCCCTACTGTTTATGTTATTTAATCAACCCGGCTAAAAATCGAAAATAAAAAACGGATTGTATACAATTACTATTATACTAGTATATTATATATAATTATTATAATAGTAATTTATTAGAGATACCTACGTCAATCACTTACAGTCAACCAAAAAAGTATTCGGACAGCAGCGCATACAATTTTCTTTTAGTAATTTTGCACAGTATTTTTGCAAAGAATGGTAACACATATTTTTTAAAACAATGTTTAACTAAAGCATATTTAGATGCACAACAAAAATTCGGGGAAAAGCTTTCCGTTTTGAAGATAGGGTACATATAGTTTGAATTCCTCAAAAATGCAGCCAAAAAAGTATTCGGACAGTTAACTATTAGTTGAAATAAATGTCCTTTCTCGCTCATCTACTACCTCGTAGGACCATTTACATTCTTGATGACCTGTTTTAATCTGTTTGGGATAAAATTAACAATTTTTCAAATATCCCTCTGTGAATTGCTGACCATTTTTTTACAAGAGCTCGGTTTAAGTCATTGTGATAAGAAATCGAATGATTTCTCATTTAGAAATAAAATTATCTAAAAAGATGTTCAAAAGGGTTCAAATCTAGACTGAATGCTGATGTTTCGATAGCTCTAGGACAATTGTATGGTACCTACCGCTTACAATTATCGACAGTATGTTTAGTTTCAACATCCCGGTACAATATGTATGTACCGCACAATTACAATTTTGCTTTAATTTCACCTAAAATTGTTCAGATAATTGAGTTTACACTTAGTTCTATCCAAAAATATATATCTTTGCTACCTCGGAGCTTTCCAAGCATCCCAACAAGGTATGACACTAACCGCATTGCTCGTTTACTTGCTGACGAGTGATTTTTCGCTTGTAACCCTTCTCTTTTAGTTATTCTTGCATAAGGGTTGTTGATGTCATACCTTGTTGGGGTGCTTGGAAAGCTCCGAGGCACCAAAGATATATATTTTTGGATAGAACTAAATGTAAACTCAACTATCTGAATAAATTTAGGTGAAATTAGAGCAAAATTGTAATTGTGTGGTACATACATATTGTACCGGGATGTTGAATCTAAACATACTGTCGATAATTGTAAGCGGTAGGCACCATATAATTGTCCTAGAGCTATCGAAACATCAGCATTCAGTCTAGATTTGAACCCTTTTGAACATCTTTTTAGATAATCTCATTTCAAAATGAGAAATCATTCGATTTCTTATCACAATGACTTAAACCGAGCTCTTGTAAAAAAAATGGTCAGCAATTCACAGAGGGATATTTGAAAAATTGTTAATTTTATCCCAAACAGATTAAAACAGGTCATCAAGAATGTAAATGGTCCTACAAGGTAGCAGTTGAGCGAGAAAGGACATTTGTTTCAACTAATAGTTAACTGTCCGAATACTTTTTTGGCTGCATTTTTGAGGAATTCAAACTATATGTAGCCTATCTTCAAAACGGAAAGCTTTTCCCCGAATTTTTGTTGTGCATATAAATATGCTTTTGTTAAACATTGTTTTAAAAAATATGTGTTACCATTCTTTGCAAAAATACTGTGCAAAATTTCTAAAAGAAAATTTTATGCGCTGCTGTCCGAATACTTTTTTGGTTGACTGTAGTTTACAACTCTATTCAGGATCGAGAATTTAGTGGCTTTTCAAGTTTTATTTTTATTTATAAAAATAAATATCGCAAATAGATATCGTGTTAGTTTTTCGATTTATGATTAGAGATCTTGATTGATCTTGTGCCATCAACATAGTGATAACACGGACGCAGCTGGTCCAGAAATCGTTAGGCATCCCATAATTGGACGCCAAATTTATCGTAACCTGAAGAGCGACGGAGCCACAAGGGCCGAAAGGGCAATCTTTATCGCAATAGCAGTTGAAGCAACAGCAGAATCGAGAGTACAGTAGGTCTCGATTCGTGGCCCTGAGATATCCGCCCAAAAAAACCTTTATCCCGACGATATGTACAATGCCCATGATAGTAATTCCGAAGGAAGGGAAAATACTGAATTTCTGACACAAACGCTGCCCCCAGCAAAGTGGAGAAGTGATTAAAACTAACAATTCATTTAAAATGATTACTAATCTTAGTTCTGTTTTCTAGCACTGATGAAGGAAAAAATTGTAACGTTATAGCCATGCTAGTCCCAGCGATGAACTTCAAAACCTTCCTGTCGAATCACCAAAGGCACCGAACGGTGACATAATAATAATAATATAAAGGAACGAATAAAGGAACGCTCTTGTCGAAAAGTTTGGTAACAACGATAGAACTAATAATATAGTTATCATGTTTGATGTACTAAATCATAAGCGAGATTTGAAACTATCATAAGGTACAAAGCAATCGTTCAAGTGCAAGTTCACGAGCATAATCGATTCATATTTAAGCTATGTGCCGCTGAAGATTTGTAGACCGAAATTTTAAAGCCAGAGCTTACACGAATTCAGTTCAATTTGAGAAATTGTTGCAGCTCATAGATCAAGATATGTTTATCGTTGATCAACAAACCTCGGACGGTAATGCGAAATCAGAAAAATATGTTCAACTTTTATATTTTACTTTCTTAAATTTCTTTGCATCCCACTGCTCAGTTACTAAATAGTTAGTGCGATATTTAAAGGTTGCCGCAACTGATTTAGATTGAATTTGATGTAGATCCAAGTTATGTACCTTGAAAGCACCAGTCGCCGCGCACTAGGTGATATTTTCGTCGATATTGGCAAATTGAGATTAATACACTCAAATGAATGCATGTCGTTTTGTTGCGACAACAGAACTATATGCATGAAATTAAGAGTTTTGAACTCAATTTGATAAAAATATCATCTAATGCGCGGCGACTTAAACATGCGCGGCGATTGGTGTTTTCACGGTAAATAACCGTAATCACATATTCCATATATTTCACGAACTGTTATGAACACAAATGCCATGACATAACAAAATCTACAGTTTTCTATATATATCACATAATTTGATAAACGTTTGCTCGTTTTACGTCTCTTATTTGGGTTTTTAATTTTACGTAGCTTGAATTAAGTTACACTAAGCTAATTGAAAAAGCCAGATCAGAACAATTTGATTTGCTAAGTCAAACGAAAATTATATATATACAGTGAACCCCCGTTCGTTTAAACGATTCCTCATGCAAACTAACGGGGTTAGTTTTTAATTTGAACAACTGGTAACCCTAAATATGCTGGAACTTGTGTGAACTGGCTGCCCTGCTCTTTGTTATTGTTTTGGTGGTTTGATTCAGTTGGCGGTTGCAAGCAGCGAATATTCATTCTCCGATCGGATTTCTACCATAATCGTTGGGAAAACGCAATGTGAAACAGATTAAACACGCTAGATCAGCACAAACAAATCGTGTTTATGTGCATTGTCTGCATAAGCAAATGATGTCATATTGAGTATGACGTTTGAACCATTTTTAATTTGCACGTCGTGCAAACCAACGGGGTTCAAATTAAAAAGTGTTCAGATTAAAAACGGTCAAACGAACGGGGGTCCACGGTATATAATCTAACGAGCGTATAGTTATCATCGGCAGAGCATCCAACAGCAGTCGCCTGTTTCGATGCATCGTCCTTATCCGTAAGATGGATCCGAGTGCGGGTACTGGAAACAATAAAAAACTATTTGCATACAAATTTGTGATAAATATTTTAACTATACTCACTATGATAATCCTTGGGGTTAGCAATTGTAACGAGACGTAGCTGCGACATTTGCAGACCAACAGCTCTCGTATTTTCATCACTGTTCTGTTGATTTGTCAGTTTTTTTTTTTTTTTTTTTTTTTGAGTGGTTTTAACCCAAAGGGTCATTCACCACTTTAATTTTCAGTTTTTCAAATGTTTTAACTTTTGTTGTTTAACTAATGATTTAATTTAGAAAAAAATTGTAACTTGAGTTTTCTTGCCAATTTCTTTAAAAAACTTTCCCGAATTTTCAATTTATCAAAACCTTAAAATCAAAACAAAAAGCAGCTGACAGTTTGCGCTACATGAACACGATGAAAACCAGTCGTGCCAGTCGCAAGCGCTTGTCACCTAGTCGCCGCGTCAGTCACCCCATTCGACTCGCCGTGGCGAGTCACAGCGAGTGACAATTGTCGTATTGAGTCATGTGACTCGCAGAATAACGGCAACTGTTTGAAATTCGAGAATTCAAGCATCAACTTACCTCGAGTGAGTATTTTATTTAGTGTTTATTGTCGACCCAGGAACGCGTTCTACTTGGCAAGTAAGTTACCAAGTTTCTTCGTTCCAACAGGATAGATATTAACTTCGTCGCTTAAACCTAGAATGACATATAAATATTATATATGACGTGCTGAAAGTAAACCGACCTGAGAAAGTATGCAACGTTCTGAAGTCACTACCGCGGATATGAACAGTGTCACCAGAGTTTGCTGAGGAAAAATCCGTAGTTTTATCACAGAAGAAACGGGTGATCACTCATTATCACATTTGTTTTATAGGTAACTAGCTGACCCAACAAACTTCGTATTGCCACTAATTAAACTGTGTTGTACATAAATCGTGAATCTCGGATGACCTTTGTCATAATCTTGAGTATTGCAAGTTTCTGGGGAATTCATGGGTGTTTTAATATACAAATTTTCCCCACAGTAAAGTACAAAACACCTCCCCCCATTACAGAGCCTGATAAAATAAAGCGGATAGCATTTAAATATTCGCCATCAATACAAACCATTTCACCGAATACCATTTTGCGGAACACCAATTCTCGGTTGACCATAACGCGGGATATAGAGTTTCGCAGAATACCATTTCGCGAAAAACCTTACGCGGGATGTGCCATTTCACGGAAAATATTTTCGTAGAAAGTACCATTTCGCAGGGGTGACCCAACTGAAGGAAAGTAATAGAGGTCAGTAGATCTAGGAAAAACATTAAACCTACTTTGAGGTGATCTCTACGGGGGGCTGCCCTCCGCAGTGACCGGCGCTTCCGACGGCATGTCGCCGGCTGAATCATCTAATGTTACTATTGATAGTTTTTGGTGCTCTTGTTAGTGATTAATGTTTTATGAAAGAGTCTAAAATTTTTCGAGTTCGAATAGTTTTTGATTTACGCAAAATTTTTTGTTTTATTTGTATGAGAGTCCTTATCCCCCTACCACAGGGATGAGGGGTCTCAAACCATCATAATAAAATTCCTGCCTCCAAAACCCTCCACATGCCAAATTTGGTTCCATTTGCTTGATTACTTCTCAAGTTATGAGGAAATTTGTATTTCATTTGTATGGGAGCCCCCCCTCCTAAAAATGTAAGGGGTTCTAATTCATCATAGAAAAAATGGTTGCATCCAAAAACACCCACGTGCCAAATATGGTTCCTTTTGTTTGATTAGTTCTCGAATTATGAGGAAATTTGTATTTCATTTGTGTAGAAGCCCCCCCCCCCCCCCCTCTTAAAGTGGGGAGGGGTCCTTATTCACCATAGAAAATATTTTTGCCTCCAAAAACCTCAACATGCCAAATTTGGTTCTATTTGCTTGATTAGTTCTCGAATTATGAGGAAATTTGTATTTCATTTGTATGGAAGCCCCCCCTCTTAAAAGGGAGAGGAGTCATAATTCCCCTTCTAAAGAGGGGAGGGGTCCCAATTTACCATAGAATAAATTCTTGTCACCAAAAATACCCACATGCCAAATTTTGTTCTATTTGCTTGATTAGTTCTCGAGTTATGCAGAAATTTGCGTTGCATTTGTATGGGAGCCCCCCCCCCCCCTCTTAGTGAGGGTTGTTCCATTGGTTGTAGTTGAAATTGTCACAAAAGACTATCTTTAAGGCTGCCACAGTGGCTTGTTAACCCAATACCCTTCTGGCATATAAAAAAGACAACCAAAATGTTATTTTTTTACTGTCTTTTCGTCATTCTGTAATCGTCTCTCTGTCCTATATTCGTCGTCCTTTTTGCATATTTTGTCGTTTTTTCGATGCTTCTTAAATGCCTTTTTGTCATATTTCCTGTTTTTGGTGATTTTTTTGACGGCGTTTTGCCATTTTTGACACTCTTTTGAAGTTTTTATGTCGTAATATTTTCGGTATTTTCGTCATATTTTCGTCGTTTTTGTTTTGCTTATATTGTCATGTTTTTGACGCTCGTCATCTTCATCATACTTTCATGTTATTTTCGTCGTTACTTCGTCCGTCGTTTTTTAACTTTTTATCGTCGTTCAGTCGTCTTTTTTTATTTTTGTCATCTTTTCATCGCCTTTTGTCGTCGTTTCACCGTTTTTTTTTGTTGTCTTTTCGTCACTTTTTTGTTAATTTTTTGTCATTCCGTTTGTTGTCAAGGTAACAAAAAAGCTATCTTTTTACTAACATTTCATCCTCGTTCGTAACATGATTTGTCGCCCTTTTAAGGCTTTTCAGACTTTTTTGAAGTTTTGCTCTTTTTCGCTATTTTGGCGTCTATGCTTCGCATTTTCATGCTGTTTCCGTCGTATTTATGTCGGTTTTCGTTGTCTTTTTGTCAACTTTTTATCGAATATTCGCCATTCTCACGTCACTTTTATATTTTTTCGCATTTTCATCGTATTTATTAGAGATGGTCGGGTATGAAAATTTGAATATCCGAACCCGACCCGTACCCGACCCGAACCCGCAAGTTTATTATTTTTGATACCCGATCCCGACCGCAACCCGACGGGTACATGACGGGCCCCGGTACCCGACCATCTTTAGTGTTAAATGTGGTCAATAGGGATACCCGACACGACCCGTACCCGGTTTCAAAAACAGAAATTAAGAACCCGTACCCGAGCCGAACCCGCGAATTATTTTTTTTTCAAACCCGGCGGGTACGGGTACGGGTGCGGGTTTCGGGCAAATTTTCGGCTACCCGCCCATCTCTAGTATTTATGGCGTCTACTTAGGCCATTACAAATATTTTAAGTTTAAAGTTTTTGTCCCTCCGGTGTTGGGCCACTGAAGGGGGGGGCGAAAAAAAAACAAAGTGAATTTTTTAATCGAGCAAAAAAAATTTGGATTTTAAGCATTTTTATTTTAAGTTTAAACGTGAAAATCAAATCTATTCTTGTTTTTAATATATACGTTATTATTTTCTATGCGAAAATCTACGAAAAAAGACAAAAACGAAAGAAAAATTTTTCGGCCGATTTTCGGAAATTCCGTTGTTCGAATTTTCATTTCCGTTTCGTGCTAGAGGCATTAACTCAACTCGTATACTCATTTTTCGAGTTTTTCAGGCTGTAGAACCCACAGACAATTGATTTTATGAAAAATCAATTCATATCCTACAAAATATTTTTTTGCCCCTCGATTTTTCAAGCCAATTTCCAAGGGGGGGTGACAAAAACTTTTGAAATTATTTGCAATGGCCTTATTAGAGCAGTAAACCCTCTTTACTATGTTCGTTTCTTTCTCTCCGAAGATCTCTATAAGAAACTTTCATTACTATTCACTTGTATGTAGCGTACTTGTGAGTTTTGCAACTGAATAAAATTTTCAACCATTTCATTTCCATGAAGTTTATGAAAATTCGTAGATACGAGCCGTTGATCCGTAGGTCCGTGTGAAAATTTCTAAATCCGTAGATCTGGCATCCTGGATATGAATGCTGGGCGAATTGTGTGCCGTTATTTAAAATATTTGTAGAGTACAAATAGATTGTTGATGTATGTATCTAATTATGTACACTACAATGCTTCGCTATGCTTCGACCTGATAATGCTCAAACTTAGTATCGTAATAAAAAGTCTATAGAAAGGTCCATAAAATCAACACTAACAAAAGGAGCTGTACTTTCATAGTTCTACACCAAGCCTGCATTTGGGTCCTAAGATACACAACCTTCTACTTTTTTGTGGGTTCTACATTGTTGGTTTAGAGTGCATAGCTAATAGGCATGACATATTGCTTAAAAATCAATTCATTTACCGGAATTGCATTGGAAGAATTTTAAAAGTAAATTCTAAATCTCATCTATTTTTAATAGTAGCATTATTATTCAAACGTTTTGACGTGTTTTGGTAGATCAAGACGTGTTATAGCATCAGTATAGCATTATATTTTTAGCAAACCTTAAATCAATTACAAACGCCGCAGTCCGCACTTACAGCAGGTGTATGTAGTTTGAATGTCCAGCATAAGCTCCCGTCAGTCGCCGCAGGCGCTGGCGCTGGTCAAGTCGATTATTTTATCAGAGTGAACAAGTATATCTGTTAGTTAGCATATGAATCGTGCTGCACATATGCTAAATTCTGCACGCTCGCCTATCTCGCCACTACAGCACAGCACAGCACTATACAGTTGAAAACCACTTCCAGGTGTTCGTTCACGGGGGTTTAGTTCGAGCGGCTTATGTGCTCCGATATGCAGTGCAGTGCAGTGCACACTACCTACTGGTAACAGTGCAATCGCCAGCTGACTAGCGTTATCTGATCGTAAATTGATCATTCCATTTGCTGAACATGAGATTTAAAACTTTGCACAGCACTTGAATGCCCTTTTAAGGATTGAAAAGCAACATTAATTTATGACTCTATCATTTCCATGCCCACTGGAACTTGGTTACTATAGCTTTAATGATTTATGCAATAAGTGAATCAATATTAAATGATACCAACAATTCTAACCTTAATTAAGATTATCTCTACAAGAATAGCATGACCATTTCTGTTATTTGGACAGCAAATTACAACCTATATCTAGCGAGGGACAGAGAAAGACGGGGTTTGTCACATGAAAAATTTATCAAAACCCTGACAGACGAACGGATTAGGAGACGCAGGTTTCGCAACGGCACACGATTCGTCGCGATCAAAACCGGCGTGATTGAAAGTGAAACCTGACGCTGAAAAAAGGGACGGATGGATGGATGATGGTTTCTTGCTTATTAGCGGTGGGGCGCGGCGTGGCCGGCGGAGCAAACGCAAAGTCGGGACATGTCGTGATTTGTTTTGATTATGCTTTCCTGCTGAACTGTCGCTGCCGCGCCGGGCGGCGGTCGGGCGAACCTTTTTCTTCCGTTCAGGATAATCCGTTGCCCTATTTTGGCATTGTTTTGACAGCTCCTCCCGCCCGAAGGTGTACCGCTCTGTCGGATTTCGTAGGTTTTCGTTTCACAAATCTGCGTACGTGGGCCGAACAGGGAAATGCTAAAATGGAAAAGATTTTCCTTTCAGTTTCAGACGTTTTACATTAACCCTAATTGTAATTAGAGAGATTTTCAGATGTCAGAAAAGGTAAAAGTGTAGTACGTATTTCTTCTGGTGTATAACTTACTTAATCACAGAATGCAAAATAATCCCTTGCATTCAACGTCGGCGGTTTACTCTTATGCAATTGAGGTGCATCGAAGTCGTTTACGCATGAACATATTATAGTTAGAGACGTATCGATGGCAGTGAAGAGGTCCTCTGCTTATCAGTAATCTGAAGTTTAATTAAAGTAGCGCAACGTTTTTGAACACACGGAATAGTTTGAACCTCGCTCCAAGCTTGTACCGAAAGAACACTCAAACTGTTGTTCCATTGCTTTAATCTACAATTGCTGATCAATCCGCAGTCCACATGTTAACTTAACTGAAAGAAAAAAAAACAAAACATTTTCATTTACATTCTTACTGTAATGGGCAATAACAATGGTTCGCCACGTGGCCGTCGTTCGAGGAACTTGTACCAGCGCAGCGGCATTGTTCGGGTTATCGCATCCAGACGCAATAACTAGCTTCCATTCAACACATTAAAGGCGCACGCTTTCGAACCTGAAAGTAATTTGCCCCGGTTTGTAAATATGGATGGGGTTTCCGAAACTATCGTCACGAAATCCGTGCTAATCACGGCCACTGCCCGCCGTTTCACGATTTTATCGATTGTCGTCAACAGTTCCGTCCTAGTTTCGGCTGTTTACCTTCCGACGAATGTTTGGTTTAGATTCTTCGATAAAATAATGGGCCCTGTTTAGCACTGCAATGAAGAAAACAAACGTTCAAACATAATAGCTTTAACGACTAGCAGCTCAGTTTAGATGACTTTTTCATTGAAAAGCTTATTATAGATACCAATCTGACGGTAAGTGATTAAAATAGCTTTAATAACGTTTATCGAGTCGTATTATAGACTTCCATCGCTGTGCTGCGGAAAATTGTGAAACACTATAAATAATCGATAAGTTAAAAATAAGAAAATTATTACCTTGGGAAACAACAACTGCTGTAACTCAATTACGCTGATGGTGACAGAAAGCTACCGATAACATGTGGCGGTTAAGACGTAAAAAATACTATAAACGACTGCGAGCACGCAAAATCGTTGCTCCAACCAACGATGTCAATAAATTTCTTACAATAAGCAATGATTATATTAAATTTTGACATAAATATCGCCCAGCTTTCCGCGGTTCAACCTCGCGCCACGAACACGCCAACTATTATCGACTGGCAAAAGCTTTTTCAGCTGTCGGCTCGGGCTCGAACTTATCTGTGCCTTATAAGAATGTGGTTTGAGCCAGAACGCCTGCCTGGAGCTAACTTGTGTGTGGTTGGTAATTGAAAGAATAAACACATGTTATTTCTGGCGCTGATAGGAACTGCATGCGATATGACACTACCTATAATTTATGACTGAGAATATAATTAGAAAAACTTTAGCAAAAATTATAGGCGCTCCAGCAAAAGTAACATTGTTTCACGAAACCAAACGCGGAGCAAAGGCTTGGTATTTGTGTAGGAACTATGACTCCTGCTGAAAGACTTTACGATCGATTTCTAATTCGTAAACATATCAAAATTATAACACTTCATGATATTACGTTACGAACCGTTTCTCTTTCGACAGTCGCTATAAGTTTGATTTCGATAATACTAAGTAGAAATATCATAACTGCTATCGTATAAATAAATAAATTAAAAATAAATTAATTTGATGTGATGTTATGTGTAAATAAATTAATTTGATGTGATGTGATGAACTCCAATTTTGTTCTAGTAGCGTATTTATTTTAGTAACTAATTGAGCCCGAATCTTGCGATCCGGAAAATATAAATGTCTAAACAGAATAAAACTGCGGATACATTCCATGGGCCAGTGTTTGCGAAGATGTTTAGTCTTTGTATTAGTTCTTTGAATTCTTATATTGCATAATATGACTCTAAGATGTTGTACATAAAAGAGTCATAACCGGAAACTGAAACAATTAGTTTTTATGGTCGCATTTGATTTTATTTAACTGAATAAAAACATTATCTCCACTGTGCTAATTCTATAGGGGGTAATATGGCTCTTTCGTGTGAGTGGCTCTGAGTGGTTTATTGTCGGTACAGAGACGAAAAAGGAGAGTTACCTTTATTTATAATGGAAGGGTAAGGTGGTGCAGAATGCACCGCTTAAGCAAAACATCATTTTGCAGAGCATCGGCGTGTTTGTTCCACGTTTTTCAACTTCTAGAAGACTTTGGGATCTTTTTTACACTTACTCCTGGTGAAATTTCCTAACAAAAACCAGTATTTTTTATTATTTTTGACGATTTTTGGCAAGAGTCAAAATGATCATGTGAGGCAGAACGCCAAAGCCCGTGGACAAAACGCACCTAGTTTGCCCAGCAAGGCGTTAAACCAAAAAATTAACCATTCAATCACGTGTTGAATAAACTCCTAAAACTAGGCTGCCGAAATGGCTTGTTTGCTGGGACATAATGGGTTCATATCTCAACATAATTGGCAATAAAATTTAATCATCTACTTTTCTCCAACTGATGTGTGATGAAATATAGTAAGTTGAACAATGTACAATTAAGTTTAAGGCAAATTCTAAGTCCTATACAATACATAATATTGCCACATTTTTAATAAATAATCCGAAACAAAAGATGTACTGCAAATTAAAAATATTTTATAACTGTTCGATCCCGCTGTGATGCATTCTGCCCCTGTTTTGTATTTTGAAGTTTTTTGCAATATATGTGAAAAATATGCATAGTTAATGCCGTTTTTGTGATGAATCATCGAGTATGACAGTATATCAATTAGATAGACTGTATTTATTATGAAACTAGTTGACCCGGCAAACTTCGTACTGCCACCAATTGTATTAAAAGAAGTAAATTGTTAATGGCGGATGTATTTAAAGTATAGGTTACGTTTTGTACTTGTTTTGAGAAGTTTGAGGGAATCGTTAATTAAATGCCGGATTTTCACAGAACGTCTGTTTTCTACAATCGTTTAGCAATTAGTTAGAAACCCAACAAACGTTTAACAAAAGCTGTATATGTAATTGCTTATTAATATAACATTGGCTATATAACGGTTGAATAATCTACTATTCAAATAAAATGTTTGATGGGAATAGCAATCTTTACGAAATCATAACATTTATTGCCAAATATCCGTTAAAAACATGTGAAAAATGTCGATTTTTCAATTCGCAGTGCTCAAAAGTTGTGCTGGGTGTCAATTTATTTTTTGGAAAAGTAAACTCGATGGCGTCTAATTTCGTCTTCTGCGGTTAACCGACTAACGATATGCAATATATATTCAAAACTTTTTGAGAACAGAATCATTGCGCCGCCAACTATATTTTCATTTCCGCCCTCAAACGCTTTCTATTTGCCTTTGTGCATTCGCCCATTAGGTTGAAATTTTACATGTTGTTTTTTACGCAAATTGTTGGTTTAATAAACAAATAATTTTTTGACACTTTCGATCACATTTCCTCTATCGTAATCAGAGCTTTGTTTTGATTTCCACAGTAATTTTTATGTGTAAATTCGGATATGTATCCGATGTCAATATTTATTAGATCTTTAATTCTGTTTGATATTAAACCTTTGCTTTGCCTTAAATCGTTTCTTGTTTTCTTTATTCCTTTGGTATTTCATGAGCCTTTTTGCACTTGTAAGAAGTCCACTTGGAAGTGAAAAAGACAAAAAATTATTAACAATATTCAAATACGATTTATTCTAATGGGTTACCATCATTATAAAACTTTTTTACTGCCAATTTAATCCGGCCAATATTCCTTTTCAATACAAAATTTTATTTACATTTTTTTAGTACATAAAATATATTGTTCACTTGACTGTCAGATAGCTTTACGTATATTTTATTCAGTCAATTTAGTGTGTAAAAAATTTTAAACATGCATTAGATACGCACCTAACGTAGAAAGTTTCCAGTTTTGTTATTTGATAAATAAGGTGAAAGAATTAGCTCTAGGCAGTTAGGCTATTTGATAAACTGAACCCATAACACATACAACGTTTATTATTTTCTAATCTTGCAAGTTCATAAAATCGTTTATTAGCAAGAATAAGATTTCGTTTGAATATAATCATTTTGACAATCAACTACAGCGAACGGAATTAGGTGTTATGTAAGCCTATCGAGTTTACTTTTACAACAAACAAATTGACAGCCGGCTTAACTGTTGAGTCCTAAGAACTGAAAAATTAACATTTTCCACATGTTTCCAATGAATATTCGGCAGTAATCATTCGGTTTTTGGAAAGAACACCATTTCTAACTAATGGTTTAGCACCGCACTGTTATAACGAACAGATGTTCTATGAAAATTCGGCACAAATTCACCATTCAATCAAGTTACCTTCATCAACGTGTTTGTTTGCCCAGCAACGTCGCGACGCTGCTTCATATTGAATGCGGGTCGGCTGATTTGCATCGATAATAATCATAGCAATCTAAAACATTGTCTATACAATGGCTGGCGGGAAAAGTAAAATATCGGTTTTTTACTATTTTCCAGCTTTTCACGTGAAATTTTATTACTTGTTTTAACATATAAACCTGACGCAGACCAAAACACAATAACTGAAAAAAGAACCATGCAATTCCGTCAAGCCGTTCTTGAGTTTATCCCTTACAAACAAACAAACCAACTTGGTTTTATTATATAGATTTGCATACCGACTAGTGGTAAAAGCTTAAGAGAAAACCCGAATTAATCCACCTAGCGGCGTGACCTAGCCTTTCTACTGCCACAATAATCTTTATAAAATTTCTCAGGAACTTAATTGCAGATGTATCGATGTTATATTAGACTATATTTTTAAATATCCGTTCCGTATTCCTCAAAATCCTTATTTGCCAGTAAAATTCACAACGTATTGTGTAGAATAATTATATTTTCTTTCCTTGGGTGCGTAAATACATGTAAGTGTCATTTATGTTACTTGATGAACACCTTATTTAGTTATATAATATTTATAGAAAAATAATGTAAACACAAAAGATAATTTTTACAGACTTGTATGAATATGTATAGAAAATCAGAAATTAACCCTCTAACGGGTCTACAGACGGCCTTAACTTTCGGGCTTCAGAGCCACATACGAAACTTGTTTTGAATTGACAATATGAAGTATTTGTTCATAGCAGATTTTTTAATATTTTGATATTAATACCAAAGTTAGCAAGTTTGAAAAACAAGAGATCAGAAAAATTATTATTATATTTCGCTTTTGAAGAAAAAGGATATCTACAATAAAATGATTGATTTCAAAATTTTACTATTGGTTTGCTTGGCTTTAATTTTGCAATATATCTGAATTAGAAAAAAATTACTGAATAGAGCATTAGATATGAAAACGAGAAATGGAACTATTTCTTAGCTAGCGCTCCTTCAGATAATTATTTTTGCATGAAAATCAAAACTTAAGCTTCTTTTGAATGTACTTTCATGAAAAGATAGTCATTAGCTTGATCGCATCGTTTTTACAATGTTAGAGGGTTAGGAAAACAAGATGAGGTCGAAAAATAGTGCCAAAGCTGCGCCATAAACATGCTTGAGAATGGGAAATACGATCGATATGATTCCCAGTGCTTGTCTTTTTTTTTGATTTATTTATTAAAACATGATACATGACATAAGACATCTGTCCTTTAAAATATCACTAACGAAAACAAATCTTACAAAATTTCTATCGTGCAACGTTTACTTCCTATTTTTCATATAACATTTCTAAGCTCTGGGAATGGGAAATACTATTGATTGAAAAGAGCATCTATTGTTGCGCAGAATTTGTTTGGAATTTGTACAAGCTGTTCTGTACGGTCAGTCAAAAGCTGACCAGCTCTGTTCTTTAGCGGCATCTTTGTATTCATCCTGGCACCACTAAGGCGGCGAGAAATATCGTACAACAAACGGATATCACCATTGGCGGCGGCGGTTTCTCCTTGTTCGGCTAGGAAATTAGTCCAGGTAGTGATGTCCGTTAATCGTTCGATTAATTCAACTAATCGAATAACTATAAAACTATTCGAATAATTTTTAATCGAATACTGCCCGCACGAGTAGTTGAATTAATCGAATAGTTCAAAGGAAATAATATGAATGCGAATAATCCCCGAATAATGGCCGCTAATCGTTCATAATCGTTCGATTAATCGAATTAATGAAAAAAGTATTCGAATATTTCTAATCGAATACCACTAGTACGAATAGTTGAATTAATCGAATAGTGCAGACAACGTTCGCCGATTAATCGGTAATCGAATAATTGAAAATTTCGGACATCACTAAGTCCAGGCTCTCTTGTCCCGCCTACAAGCACGTTTAACACCCCTCTCCAGTTCGGCGTATCGTTGACGGGCAGCTGTCTTAGCCGATCTGGTCGGCGCTCGCTCAATGCCGGCTTTCGCCTCTCTCCGCTCGTCGATCTTCCTCCAAGTTTCCTCCGAAATCCACTCCTTCCGCCCACTGCGCGCTTTGCCGAGGGTTTCATCACTGGTCGTGATGAAGGCGTTCTTGATGCCGGTCCATTGCTCTTCGACGGTTTCACCAGGTGGCAACTCCGAGGCTCGGGATTCAAGTTGTTCGACAAAGGTCCTTTTCACCTCAGGATTCTCCAATCAGCGGACGTCGTAGCGACACCCAACTTTCTCCTCCCGTCATTGGACACGGCCGACATGCAAACGTATTTCAGCGATAACAAGATGATGGTCGGATGCGACATCAGCGCTGCGTTTGTTGTGTACATCAAGAAGGCTCCTTTGCCTTTTTCGGCTGATGCAGATGTGGTCGATTTGGTTCTCTGTTCAGCCGTCGCAGGAAACCCACGTGACTTTATGTACTGGTCTATGGGGGAAGAGCAATCCACCAATGACCAAGTTGTTATTACCACAGAATTCTGTAAAAAGCTCCCCGTTTTCGCTCATCTCTCCTAGGCCATAGTGTCCCATGACGCGTTCAAGATCCGCGTTGTTTGAGCCAATCTTCGCGTTTAAGTCGCCCAAGGGGTTTTGGATGTCCCCTTTCGAGATTTTCTTAACCACACTGTTCAGATGGTTGTAAAAACTCTCTTTCTCCTGCAAGTGGGCAGCATCTGCTGGTGCACAGCCCTGGTTTGCCTGAAGGTTCGGAACCCGTGTTCTGAATCTGGCATCGATTATTCGCTCATTTATCGGTTCCCACTTCATCAGGGCCGCATATGCTTCTGGGCTCAGTAGGAATCCAACTCCTCTTTCTCGAGTAGCATTTTCACCTCGTATGCCAGAGTAGAGCAAGACTTGCCCGGAAGTAGTCTTGTGTTCGCTAGTAACCGACCTTAGATTTCAAGCTTTAGATGGCTTGCCCTACTGGGCAAGGGTCAGTATATTCCATGTTTTGATACGTGTCCGTGTTTTCATGCTAAAGGCCAATACACACAAGTACGCATAAAATTTAATAAGCATATCGCTCACTGAATAGCGATTATAGCAAAAAGAAATGCAGTGCGGGTCATACAGCAAATGCCCAGGCGACAATAAATCACCGATACTGGTCACAGTGATGAGTCCACACATGGAAAAAATACCTCGTAATAGTGGACCCCTCCTTCGCTACAAGCCCGACAATCTTCAAAAAACTGATTTTGTAGCAAACCTTGACATTTTTATCATCTGATATTTCCTAAATGTGTTGTGAAACTGATAACAAACAACGTAGTTTCGTAAAGATGAAGAATAAACTTACTAATAAACTGAAAAATTTATTAGCGGCCATCCTAGATTTGGCAGCCATATTGAATTTTATCAGAAAATCGCCTTTTTCGTAATGACGTTTGCAAAATTTTGTGATTTACTCAATTTGTAGAATTTAGAAGGATTTGGTTAGGCGAATATCGGAATTTAGGTGACCTATTGTACGCGATTTTCAGAATCTGCTCGGGTTTTCAGGCGATTTCCAGTTTCCTGTATCGATGAGGTTTTTCAGGCTAATTTTGTGATTAGCGCGACTTGTTATGCGATTTTTAGAATTTATCGGGTTTTCATGTGACGTTTGGGATCTTCAGGGTTTCAGGCGGTTTTCGGTATTTACGTTCGGAATGTGGACGTTGGGCATATTTTCCAATACTTCGCTTTCCTATGAATGAGTAGCTGAGGCAATCATCAATTCGTCACAATCCAATGAGAACATTGGCTGCCCATTCAGCATAAAGTTATTTGACGTAATGCTGGTTGGCATGGTAGATGCCATGCCTTCATCAAGAACAGAGGTTGGTTTTATGACCATACTGAATGTTGGACGTTATAGCATTCGCTGTTATGAACATTGCAGTTTTGGTCAATCGGTCCATTGTTGAGTCTGAACTCAAAATTTGGTTTCGAAAATATATCTATCACCAATTAAGCAAAAATAAGTTGCGTCAATTATTTAAGAATAAAATTTATTCTGCGCAAACTTCAACATCCGGTTTGAAACTAACAAACAGCTAAACAATCTAATTCTTTTAGTCGGAAACATTTGGGACTTCTATCAACCTTCTAAACACCACGAAGGACGATTGAAACAGCTAGTTAATTGTATTGTATCACTATATTATCATCTCATAACAACAGCTGAGCTAATATCGATTCCGCTCAATAGCTTAGTTATTAAGATAGGCCAGACTAAAGTCAAACAACGTCTCAATGACCTCTCAGCTATTTTTATGTTGAGGTATACCTAGTTAGCAACTATGTTTACTCAGTTGCCACTAAATATCCCGTACGGATTAATTTTACCCTATAAAACCAAATCCCTCACCGTCGGTAATCAATTCAGTCGGAAAAGCATCCAAAAATGAAAATCGTACTACTGTTCGCTCTCGTAGCCATTGCTGGGCCGGTTCTTTCCGCCAAGGCGCCCAAAACGGAAATCGTTTAGGTATCACTGACCGGAAACGCGGACGGATCGGTAACGGTGGCTGCTGGCGGAACCACGCTGCTGGTGCCGGCCAATGTAGCCGTCCTTGGCCAGAACCTGCTGAGTTACCTAAGCGCGACAGTTTCATCGGTCACGCCTGGATCTACCGTCACCGCGAGTGTACCAATTACTACCAATGGCGACAAGACGGTTACGTTCGTCCTGAATGGAACCTCCTACACGATCACCAAGGCCGAGCTTAATCTGTTGAAAACAGTCGTTGGTGTTGCTGAGAATTTTTTGGGATGAACAATTGCAAATGAAGATGACATGTTTTAAACACAATAAAAGAGTAATCGGTTAAAAATGATTGTTTCATCTCATTTTTTGATGACTTGCTGGCCTTTATTGTAATGAGAAGTTCCTAAACTGCGTTTTTGATGTAAGAATAGCTGGAGTGTCATTCTAAAAATTGTAAAAATGGGTGCATTACGAAAACTGGATTTGAGCGCTAGCAACTCAAAGGTTTCTTGATGGATTTTCAATATTTTCGTGTAGAACTTCGTTTTCATGCGTCGATCGTTCATTCAAAGTGTCTACCGGTGATGTTTTTTTTCTGTGTAGAGTGTAGCGAAAATAAAATAAAAAACTTCATTTAACAAGAATGTTCTTAAACTTAAGTGGCCAAGTTTTTTTCTGGATAAATGCGGGACGGTAGAGACAATCTATACTACTAGGAAAGCTGAGTCTGGGAGGTTTGAGTGAAAGATAGATAAGTCGAAGCATGATAGCCGATGACGGCGACATACAGTGGATGACATTTGTCACGAGTTACAGTCACTGCTTTCAGAGTGCAAGATGGCTCAACTAATTCGAGAGCAACTCGCGACTGCTGAGAAATTGGCGAGAAATTCTTTGAAAGGTCTTGGAACTATCTGTAGTGTTTCTCTGAGTATTTCAACTTTCAACAGGCACGATACAAAATTTCAAAGCGGAACACTTTCTGGGACAAGCCATCCAAATCCGGGACAGTTCCGAAAAATCCAGTCTAGTCAGCCTAGTCTAGGATGAAAACCAACATTTTTCCACAAAAAAAACTTTATTTTTTAATTGAACAGTTGAAAAAAGTTATCATTATGATCCAGATGTTCTTATGATTAACCAAGGATTTCAAAAGAGAAAAGAGAAAATATCCATCAGTCTCAGTTTCTCACGCTCTCGTTTGAAAATCGGTGCCGGAGGAATAAAGTCACCAGCTGCCCTCATCGCACACACAGCGGTGGTTAATTCGGCTCTTGCCGCAAAAGTAACCTGTCCCACAGTTTTTTGCATGGTCATGGAACTCTGCGGACTTGCCCGTTTCGTCCATGTCTATAATACGGGTAACTGTACTCTGCCAATCGTTTGACTAGATTGCTGAAAAAGGCCTTAACCAACTTCCTGTTGAAACCCATCATTCCGGTGAGGTCATTGCCGATCACTGAGCCCTGTCTAACGCTCTGCAGTGCTATAAAAACTGGATCAAACGTTTCACAACCTACAGCACCAATTCCCCGGTCGAGGAAAAAAGATTATCAGTTGATATTCAATACACAAAAATCTTCTGTTAATTACCATCTTGAGGCGGTTATGTAAGGTTGATTCCGAAAAAACACGTTTGACTTGAACAGCTGACTCAATGATCTGTCAAACCGGTACAGTGTTGCTAGTCTTGCTTTTTCTGCAAAAGTGTACAATATTTTCGCCTGTGTATTAGTCTTGCTCTACTTTACTCTAACAGAATAATTAACTGTCTACTAATGTTTCTGGAGTCCAGCCATTCCGGTAATTTTATAGTTGCGTCATTCAGCCTTTGTGGTAGCAATCACCATGGACTTATGACTAAAAAGTTTGGCTTAAGAACTTTCCTGATAAATGAAGCTTTTTGTTTTCGCTACACAGAAAAATACATCGGCTTTGATGTCACTTGAGACACTTTGAATGAACGAACCACGCGGTGAAACGAAGTTCTACACAAAAATATTGAAAATCCATCAAAAAATCACTGAGTTGCTAGCGCTCAAAACAAGTTTCGTTACTTCCAGCTAGACCTACGTCAAAAACGCAGGCTCCAGTCGTCGTGTTCAGGTACTTCTCATTACAGTAAAGGCCAGTAAGTCATCAAAAAATGAGATGAAACAATCATTTTTAACCGATTACTCTTTTATTGTGTTTAAAACATGTCACCTTCATTTGCAATTGTTCATCCCAAAAAATTCTCAGCAACACCAACGACTGTTTTCAGCAGATTCAGCTCGGCCTTGGTGATCGTGTAGGAGGTTCCACTCAGGACGAACGTAACCGTCTTGTCGCCATTGGTAGTAATCGGCACACTCGCGGTGACGGTAGATCCAGGCGTGACCGATGAAACTGTCGCGCTTAGGTAACTCAGCAGGTTCTGGCCAAGGACGGCTACATTGGCCGGCACCAGCAGCGTGGTTCCGCCAGCAGCCACTGTTACCGATCCGTCGGCGTTTCCGGTTAGCGATACCGAAACGATTTCCGTTTTGGGCGCCTTGGCGGAAAGAACCGGACCGGCAATGGCTACGACAGCGAACAGTAGTACGATTTTCATTTTTGGATGCTTTTTCGACTGAATGGCTTACTGACGGAGAGGGATTTGGTTTTATAGGGTAAAATTAATCCGTTTGGGATATTTAGTGACAACTGTATAAACATAGTAACTAACTAGGTACATCATGTCTTAAAAAAGCTGAGAGGTCATTAAGACGTTGTTTGACTTTAGTCTGGCCTATTTTCATAATTAAGCGTATTGAGCAGAATCGAGATTAGCTCAGCTGTTATTATGAGATGCAAATATAGTGAAACAATACAACTAATTAAGTATTTCAATCGTCCTTCGAGGTGTTTAGAAGGTTGCAAGCCCCAAATGTTTTCCACTGAAAGCATTAGATTGTTTTCTAGCTTCAAACCGGACGCTGTATTCAGAGTACTCAGAAATAGTCAAAAATTCTGTTCAAATATTACGAACACCGACTGTCGTTATGGTTCGTAACAAGCTGGAAAACCTAAAACGCCTTCTTAAATGCATCGAATCAGGTCTTACAATTCGTTAATAAATAGTCAAATTCAAAAGAAGAATATCAAGTCTTTTACACGGTACTTCCGAAGTTCCCCAAGGCTCTCATTTCGGCCCTCTACTGTTTGTTACTTTAATGATATCCCTTTAACTCCTTAAACTATAAAGAAAATTATTTCTGCGACATGAAACCTTGAGATGAACAATGATCCAGGTATCAGTATTATTCTGAACAGAGACGAACCAGACCTCTGAAATAAAGAATCCCAATCAATATATTCTGTGTTGAAATCCAAGTATTTTATAAATGGAGTAAAAAAGTCTAGTTGACTGGACGTGCAATAACCACTGAAGCGATTTCTTACTCCACCAGTAATATGGCAAAAGTACGCAGGAGGTGAAGCAAGGAATTCAAAAGAGAAAAGATAAAATTGTTTGTTAGAGGTCAACGCGTGCCTCATTAAGGCTTCTCCCGCCGTGGCCTTTTATATCTTTTAGGATCCTCAGTGCCTTTCGAAAGCTTAACATTCACTATCCGTTAAGTTCCTTTTGGAACCTCTTAGTTGCAAGCTTGCGTTTTGCCGAAGGTTTTCCCTTGTTCTACTGAAAATTGCAAAAAAAACAAAGCAAAACAAAGCCTAGGTGCTTCATTCCGTTATCGAAACCTTCTATTTCTGTTTTTATACGACAGACTTCGCAACCAGCTGTTAGAGTACAGGACAATTGCAGGGCCAGTTGCTACGATCCTATTAACTCTAACAACCACTTCCAGCCGAGATTCGAACAAACAACGACTGGCTTATTAGCCCAGCATCATATCTCGAGACCAACTAGGAGGCCTCTGTCTAACGGGTCATGAATATTTCAGATTTTTTGCCTCTCTTCCGTTTTTTTTTTGCTATGGGCCCTCCGCAGGATCGTCACATTCGATCACTTTGAAAGGTCCAGTGGTTCATCATGATCCAATTCGCTAGAATATATTCTTTCTGAAGTTGAAGGCAATGATTCTAAAGTTTCGTAGCACTTCGGTTTATTATGCTGTTTATACAAAGTGTCCTAAGGAACATTACATTCTGGAACATTTATTACGCACTTGGTTCAAAGTACTCATCAGTGAATATTCCAGTTGGACGGTAAACTTAATGCTTGGATTGTCACGCACTTTTCGCTTCGACTTGGTTCTTTTGATTACTCAGCCAAGCAGAATTTAAAAAAGAATTGTATGGGGCATTTTTAGATTTATTATCTACAATATTATTTAAGTAAGCATTGACAGCAGTTTTTTGAGCGTCTTATTGGAATATGAACAGAGGTCGGTTCTGTGACCATACTAAATGTTAGACTTTAGACTATTTGCCACATTGTGATTTTGATCAATTGGACAATTTGGTTTTAAAAATATATCTATCCCCTAGTAAGTAATAATTCAAAATATAAGTTGAGTTAATTATCTAAATATAAAATGCGTTTTAGCAGTAAAAATTTATTTTGCGCAAACTACAACAAGAGGCCTAAAGTAGGAAAACAATCAGTTACATTTGGGGTTTTTATCAACCTTATAAACAGCATGAAGGACGAATAAAATAGCTAGTTTGTATTGTATTGATCACTATATTATCATCTCATAACAACAGCTGAGCCAATCTCGATTCCGCTCAACAGCCATGTTATTAAGATAGGCCAGACTAAAGTCAAACAACGTCTCAATGACCTCTCAGCTATTTTTATGTTGTTTATACACATAGTTACTTACCATGTTTACTCAGTTGTCACTAAATACCTCGAATGGATTAATTTTACCCTATAAAACCAAATCCCTCACCGTCAGTAATCACTTCAGTCGAAAAAGCATCCGAAAATGAAAATCGTACTACTGTTAGCTCTCGTAGCCATTGCTGGGCCGGTTCTTTCCGCCAAGGCTCCCAAAACGGAAATCGTTTCGGTATCACTGACCGGAAACGCCGACGGATCGGTAACGGTAACTGCTGGCGGATCCACGCTGGTGTTGCCGGCCAATGTAGCCGTGCTTGCCCAGAACCTGCTGAGTTACCTAAGCGCGACCGTTTCATCGGTCACGCCTGGATCTACCGTCGCCGCGAGTGTACCGATAACTACCAATGGCGACAAGACGGTTACGTTCGTCCTGAATGGAACTTCCTACACGATCACCAAGGCCGAGCTAAAGCTGCTCAAAACAGTCGTTGGTGTTGCTGAAAATTTTTTGGGATGAGGAATTGCAAATGAAGGTGACATGTTTTAAACACAATAAAAGAGTAATCGATTAAAAATTGTTTCATCTCATTTTTTGATGACTTACTGGCCTTTATTGTAATGAGAAGTACCTGAACACGAAGACTGGAACCTGCGTTTTTGACGTACGTCTAGCTGGAGTGTCATGTAACGAAACTTGTTTTGAGTGCTAACAACTCAGAGATTTCAGAGATGATTTTCAATATTCTTATGTAGAACTTTGTTTCACCACGTGGTTCGTTCATTCAAAGTGTCTACAGCCGATGTATTTTTTCTGTGTAGCAAAAATAAAAAGCTTCATTTATCAGGAATGTTTTTAAACCCAACACTTTTTAGTCATAGGCCCCTGGTGACTGTAACCTATGCTACCCCAAAGACGGATTGGCGCAACTGTAAAATTACCGGAATGGCTAGACTCCAGAAACATCAGTAAACCAAGGGGTCGGACACTCAGCACATTGTACCGCGGCACTCCAGAGATATCAAGCGGCACACCTCTAAAGCGTTATAAAAATAACATTTATAGGGCTTTACACACCTCCGGTTCAATTTTACATATGAAATGGGAGCACGGCCAGTTGTCAAAATCATCTCGCACGGTTGCCAGATCTATCAGATTATAACGAATTTAACAAATCTTGCAGTTCGGCACTTTCGGTACAGCATCGGCACAGTTCAGCTTGTTTCAAGTCGCCTAAGATAAAAACGGCTGTGCCGAGTGACCGACCCCTTGCAGTAAACAGTTAATTATTCTGTTAGAACAAAACTAATCACAGGCGAAAATATTGCACACTTTTGCAGAAAAAAAAACAAGACTAGCAACACAGTACCGGTTTGACAGATCATCGAGTCAGCTGGTCAAGTCAAACGTGTTGCTTTCGAAATCAACCTTACGTAACCGCCTCAAGAAGGTAATTAACAGACCAGGGAATCGGTGCTCAAGGCTGTGAACGGTTTGATCTAGTTTTTACAGCACTGCAGAGCGTTAGACAGCGCTCAGTGATCGGCAATGACCCTACCCAAATGATGGGTTTCAACAGGAAGTTGGTTAAGACCTTTTTCAGCAATCTAGTCAAACGGTTGGCAAAGTACAGTTACCCGTATTATATACATGGACGAAACGGGCAAGTCCGCAGTTCCTCAGTGCCGCAGAGTTTGTCTCCAAGACCATGCAAAAATCTGTGGGCCAGGTTACTTTTGCGGCAAGAGCCGAATTAACCACAGCTGTGTGTGCGATGAGGGCAGCTGGCGACTATATTCCTCCGGCCTCGATTTTCAAACGAGAGCGTGAGAAACTGAGACTGGATGGATATTTTATTTTTTCTCTTTTGAAATTCTTGGTTAATCACAAAAACATCTTGATCATAATGATAACTTTTTTCAACTGTTCAATTAAAAAATAAAGTTTTTTGTGTGGAAAAATGTTGGTTTTCATCCTAGGCTAGGCTGACTAGACGTCCCGGATTTCGCGGGACTGTCCCGAATTTGGATGGCTTGTCCCAGAAAGTGTCGCGTTTTGAAATTTTTTATCGTGCCTGTTGAAAGTTGAAATACTCAGAGAAACACTACAGATAGTTGCAATACCTTTCAAAGAATTTCTCACCAATTTCTCAGAAGTCGCGAATTGCTTTCGAACTAGTTGAGCCATCTTGCACTCTGCAAGCAGTGCCTGTAACTCGTGACAAATGTCATCCACTGTATGTCGCCGTCATCGGCTATCGTGCTTCGACTTATGTATCTTTCACTCAAACCTCCTAGACTCAGCCTTCCGTGTGATATAGATTGCTCTACCGTCCCACATTCATCCAGAAAAAAACTTGGCCACTTTAGTTTAAGAACATTCTTGATAAATGAAGTTTTTTTTTTTTATTTTCGCTACACAGAATAAAAACATCGCCGGTAGACACTTTGAATGAACGAACGACGCATTAAAACAAAGTTCTACATGAAAACATTGAACATCCTTCAAGAAACCTCTGAGTTGCTCAAATCCAGTTTTCGTAAGCCATTTTTGCAATTTTTAGAATGACACTCCATCTATTCTTACGTCAAAAACGCAGATGCCTGTCCTTATGTTTAGGAACTTCTCATTACAATAAACGCCAGTCAGTCATCAAACAATGAGATGAAACAATCATATTCAACCGATTACTAAGTATTATATTTTATATTTAAAACATGTCATCTTCATTTGCAATTGTTCATCCCAAAAAATTCTCAGCAACACCAACGACTGTTTTCAGCAGATTCAGCTCGGCCTTGGTGATCGTGTAGGAGGTTCCATTCAGGACGAACGTAACCGTCTTGTCGCCATTGGTAGTTATCGGCACACTCGCGGTGACGGTAGATCCAGCCGAGACCGATGAAACTGTTGCGCTTAGGTAACTCAGCAGGTTCTGGGCAAGCACGGCTACATTGGCCGGCAACACCAGCGTGGATCCGCCAGCAGCCACCGTTACCGATCCGTCGGCGTTTCCGGTTAGTGATACCGAAACGATTTCCGTTTTGGGCGCCTTGACGGAAAGAACCGGCCCAGCAATGGCTACGAGAGCGAACAGTAGTACGATTTTCATTTTTGGATGCTTTTTCGACTGAATTGATTACTGACGGAGAAGGATTTGGTTTTATAGGGTAAAATTAATCCATTTGGGATATCTAGAGACAACTGTGTAAACATAGTAAGTAACTAGGTATATCTCGTCATAAAAATAGCTGAAAGGTCATTGAGACGTTGTTTGACTTAAGTCTGGCCTATTTTCATAGCTAAGCGTATTGAGCGTAATCGGGATTAGCTCAGCTGTTATTATGAGATGAAAATATAGTGATACAAGTATTTCAATCGTTCTTCATGGTGTTTAGAAGGTTGATAGAAATCTCAAATATTTCCGACTACAGGCTTTAGATTGTTTTCTAGTTCTAAGCCGGATGTTTTAGTTTGTGCAAAATAACTTACATATTTACATTTACATTACGTGCCTGCATGGAACATTTCCTTCCTACGCGTTACTTTAGTTTTGAACGTGTGAAAAGAAATTAAATTTTGAAAATGTCAAAAATTCTGTTCAAATATTACGAACACGGATTATGCCGACTGTCATTATGACTCGTAAAAAGCTGGATAGCCTAAAATGTCTTCTCAAATGCATCAGATCACGTCTTAAAAATCATCAACAAATAGTCAATTTCAAAGAAATAATATAGAATGGCGAATGAGCTCCTATGTTTAAAATCACTCTGTAATAAAATCAATATCAAATATAAAAATCCATAATGTCTGGTCCTATACATGTTACTTCCGAAGTTCCCCAAGGCTGTCATCTTGGCTCTCTACCGTTTCGTTATTTTCGGTAAGGATATCCCTGTAATTTCTTAAACTGTAGAAATACTTAGTTTTGCGACATGAAACCATCATCTAGAGATGAACAATTATGCAGATAATAATATAGTTATTTTGTACAGAGGCGGACCAGTCGCAGACTGAGAGCTTCTGAAGTAAAAAATCAAATTATTTAACAAATGGAGAAAAAAATCTATTTGATCAAATCTTCGCAGGAGTCACATTCGTCATGAACCATTCCGCTTGAAACTATTCTTCCTGAAGTTAAAGGCAGTGGATCTGAAGCTCCGTAACACTTCGTGGTTCATTATGCTAATAGACCAGCTGCCCCAAGAAACAGAACGTTGTGGAATGTCTATTACCACACTTGATTCAAAGTTCTTATTAGTGAATCTTTTAGAGTTCATTGGCACAACTCTACAAACCTCCAAGGCATCCAGCGCTTTTTCCAATGAACATTGTAGTTTTGGTCAGTTGGTTAATTTGGTTTCGAAAATATATTAAACTAGAGGACCCGGCAAACTTCGTACTGCTACAAATTAGACCGAATATTTCAGATTGTAAAATTCAGACGAACTGAGAGAGCTGCTTGTTTTTAGAAAAAGGAGTGTACTAACGGTATAGGTAGAATTTTGTAATTTTTTGAAGATTCCAACGTTTGATGTAGTCTATAACTCTGGATTTTCAGAGATCGTGTATATCTAACAACCGTATTAAGCCATTAGCAAGATATGAAAATTTGACAAAATCTCAAAATTTATAGCTACACGTTGAAAACATGTCGGTGTAAAAGTTGGTTTGTCAGTTCCCAATACCCAACGGTTGTGTTGGTAGAAGTTGCATCGAGTCTTGTCTTATAAACCCTACTGATTGTTAAATTATTTTTTGTAAAAGTAAATTCGATGGCTTAAACAGCGCCAAATTGCGTCTGCAGCAGTTGATTTTCTTATTATAGGCAATATACCTTAAAAACTTCCTGAGAACATAATCATTACACCACCAACAACTATATTTTAATTGATGCTGAAATATATCATTGTTCCATTTAATGCTCTCAAACAATTGTTTTGCTTTAGTAAATCGTCTCATTATCATCTTGCTATTCTGTATGCTGGTTCTTAAGTCATTGCCAACAATTTTTTGACACTCAAGCATATTCCCTTCATCACAATCAATGGTTCATTGGAGGTTCCTTGATAATTTAAAATTCAATTCAATATTCTGATATGTATTTGATGTCAATAGGGATATGATTTTTGTTTTTATTAGATTTGTATGTTAATGGATAAGAATTAGCCGAAATAATTGCATTGCCGAATCTTGATAACTGTAATTTGCAAACTGCATTAGTAATAAATTACTGTTCAAGGTAACTTCATTATTCCACAAAATGAATTTAATTGTTAATTTTATTTCTAACCGTCTCGTCAAATATGTTGAAATGCTAATTAAAGTATAGATTTAAATCCATTTTTGTTCTTTCTGTTCCTTTGGTATTTCACGCACTAAAATAATTTAACACAGAAGCATAATTTTGTGAAATTTTTTATACTTTTAAGGAGTGCAATACGAAATAAAACTGGGAATTCGTTATGAACTGTAGTAAAATTATAATGTATATAAGTACCTACTTTCAGGATAGATTTGTTGCTGAATTGCTGGAAACTCTATTTTACTACATATGTGACATGTATTCTTCATTTGATGATTGGGAACTGGCAATTTAGTCAATTTAGTGCCTAAACCATTTGTATTGGATCTTCTGGATAAGCATACGATGTAAAAAGGCATAAAACAGTTTTGTGTTTGTTTCATAAATTCGATAAATGAATAAACGAATCAATGAAATGCTAACTATTGTAAGGGTAAACGGGGTAACAACGCCCGCCGGGGTAAAACCGCCCACCATGGTTTTACAGGGCCTTGCTCAAATTGGTGTTAAATGTTGATGACAGTCATATTACTGAATGCGTACGCAATATTTTACAATACCTTGTACAGCAATATCGTATAAACTATCGGAGAAATAAATAAAAATAGATTTTTCGTTATAATCGTTTCGTTTTTTATAACTTTGTTCCCGCAGAACTTAGGGTTTATTTTATTCAAAACGTTAAAACTTTCAGTAAATCCAACCCACATCGCTTCTCTGATCCTGTCTTCATCCGACAGTACCTAAATTAGGTAACTGTTCATGCAGTTTTGTTGAAATAAATAGTGAAATGTGTTAATGGGTCATTTGGGGGTAAAACCGCCCACAACGAACGGCGCAAGACCGTCGTGTATAATGCTAGTGCGATAAGGAGATTTTTAAAATAATTGCATAGTTTGGACCAAAGGATCTCAGATTTACATGAAACAATATAAATGTGCTTAGTTTATAGCTGGTGGACTGTTTGGAAAAATCTAAATCGCCAATTTTCCCTGCGGGCGCTATGGACATTTTCTTGTTTTCTCGGATATAGCTTTTTTTTAATAATTCCTCCCTCTTGGGACAAATAACATAGAATAAACATATTTTTTATGAAAATATAGCAAATTATCTTAGCAATGGAAAAGTAATATATATCTGCTTTATCAATCAGCACAATTTGAAATGTCAAAAAACTACCTACCGGATCAACTGCAGGAACTTTAATACCCATATTGTTATATTTTATCTTAGATCCTCTCTAGTCCTTAAAGATTGACTCCAGGATGCCTAACCCGACCCATCTTGTTGTCTAAGGAAACTACACGGTATCAATTTCAAGACTGTCGGTACCTATATTACTGATATTCTTCCAATACGAGTGGTTGCCGGACACTCTTTCGAACTTGCGAATCTCGGGGAACTATGTATTGTATGATAGCAAACTGATTCAATTTGTTTAAATTAGATAAATTCATGAATCCAATGCCACCAGTTTCATTCAAATCGGTTGAATATTGTTAAAGTTATATGCTATGGCGGTTTTACCCCGTTAGTGGGCGTGTTTCACCCCGCATGGAAAAAATACTCTATTTTTTGGACGCGTTTCCAAATCGCAATAAAAAATAGAAAATCATTACAGATATTTATGTTTTTATTTTTTATATGTAGGTAATAGATCAATTGTTCATTTAAAGCAGATAAATTAGAAATTGAACTACAACTTTTTTTTATACAGGTGGTTTTGCTTAGGCGGGCGGTTTTGCCCCGCTTACCCTTAAATGTAAAAATGTTTTGTAAAAGCACACAAATTGTTAATAGCATTGTTACATGTGGCGATTTCAATGAAAGTAACCACGTGTTTGTTTATCAGACAACGAACGGTAACGGCGCTACTAAAAATCGAACGATGATCGTAGCAGACACTGACATGGCGTTTGCAATACGCTGTGGATTTCATATGGAAAACTAATTTTTCGAGTTTCGAGTCCGATTTTTCTCGCCGTAAAAACATAGCGGCGATGGAAACGAACATAATGAAAAAAAGCTAGCTCAAATCGGACGCTCCGTTCTCAAGTGATGCGCGGTCGAACTTTTTTGCTTCCATTTTTATATATAAGAGATATATTAAGTAATAATTTAAAAAATAAGATGTGTCAGTTATCTAAAAATAAAATACGATTTAGCCGTGAAAAATTATTTTTCACAAACTACAACATCTGGTTTAAAGCTAGAAAACAATCTAATGTTTTTAGTTGGAGACATTTGTGGCTTCTATTAACCTTCTAAACAGTACGAAGGACGAATAAAATAGTAGCTAGTTTGTATTGTACATATTGTATCACTATATTTTCATCACATAATAACAGCTGAGCTAATATCGATTCCGCTCAATAGCTTAGTTATTAAGATAGGCCAGACTAAAGTCAAACAACGTCTCAATGACCTCTCAGCTATTTTTATGTTGTTTATATACATAGTTACTTACTATGTTTACACAGTTGCCACTAAATATCCCAAACGGATTAATTTTACCCTATAAAACCAAATCCCTCACCGTCAGTAATCAATTCAGTCGAAAAAGCATCCAAAAATGAAAGTTGTTGTACTACTGTTCGCTCTCGTAGTCATTGCCGGTCCGGTTCTTTCCGCCAAGGCGCCCAAAACGGAAATCGTTTCGGTATCGCTAACCGGAAACGCCGACGGATCGGTAACGGTGGCTGCTGGCGGAACCACGCTACTGGTGCCGGCCAATGTAGCCGTGCTTGCCCAGAACCTGCTGAGTTACCTAAGCGCGACAGTTTCATCGGTCACACCTGGATCTACCGTCACCGCGAGTGTACCAATTACTACCAATGGCGACAAGACGGTTACGTTCGTCCTGAATGGAACTTCCTACACGATCACCAAGGCCGAACTGAAGCTACTGAAAACCGTCGTTGGTGTTGCTGAGAATTTTTTGGGATGAGCAATTGCAGATGATGAAGTTGCAGATGAAGGTGACATGTTTTAAATACAATAAAATGTTAATCGATTAAATATGATTGCTTCATCTCATTGTTTGATGACAGACTCTTTGATTGTGGACTTTGGAAAGGAATTTACGTGGTAATTTCATACGATTTTAGGAATTTACGCGCTTTTGATTTACGTGGAAGCGACTTGAGTGTACTTCTGTTTCTTCGCATTGTTCGTTTATTTAAAGCTTTTAGGCCAAGGCAAAAGTACCCTTGCCAGCAGAGTGACCAAAGGCGTTATAACCTAGGTTTTTACCAAGGGCAAGTAAGTAAATGTACTTGTCCCATCCCCGAGGGTCCGGAGTATTAATTAACCTTTACTACCCAAATACTCTCAACGAAAATCAAAACTTAATCAACTTAATTAATAATCAGCAGCGGTTGGTTCGAGACGTCCCAGTTTCTTCTACCCCTGTAGATTCAGAAATGTATCTATGTATGAATAACTTATTCACACAAGATTCATTGATCAATGAATCGTCTCTGCGTCAATAGTTTCCAGTTGACCTGGCCGATTTAACATTTGCAAGATATCTCGGATGTTTCGCAAATGTCAATACTGACAAGAAAATAATTTGAAATATTTCTATGATTAGAAGTAATGGAAATCATTTCCAGGAATCCTTTATTGTGGCTGTGATGGTATTAATAAGATAAGATAAGATAAGATAAGATAAGATAAGATAAGATAAGATAAGATAAGATAAGATAAGATAAGATAAGATAAGATAAGATAAGATAAGATAAGATAAGATAAGATAAGATAAGATAAGATAAGATAAGATAAGATAAGATAAGATAAGATAAGATAAGATAAGATAAGATAAGATAAGATAAGATAAGATAAGATAAGATAAGATAAGATAAGATAAGATAAGATAAGATAAGATAAGATAAGATAAGATAAGATAAGATAAGATAAGATAAGATAAGATAAGATAAGATAGGATAAGATAAGATAAGATAAGATAAGATAAGGTAAGATAAGATAAGATAAGATAAGATAAGATAAGATAAGATAAGATAAGATAAGATAAGATAAGATAAGATAAGATAAGATAAGACAAGATAAGATAAGATAAGATAAGATAAGATAAGATAAGATAAGATAAGATAAGATAAGATAGGATAAGATAAGATAAGATAAGATAAGATAAGATAAGATAAGATAAGATAAGATAAGATAAGATAAGATAAGATAAGATAAGATAAGATAAGATAAGATAAGATAAGATAAGATGGCAAAAGTGCCCTTGCCAGTCGTGAGCGCGTCTGTCTCCACATTAGGGGCAGTTCATGATGATGATCCCATTACACGGATTGCAGGTTAGGGGTCCCAAGTAGCACACTATAGGTCCATTTAGTTGAAGCAACCGAATTACGACTGAAATTAGTCATATTTCGGTTACTACAACAACTTTATAACAACCGTGCTAGTAGGGGTGGCGTACAACAGCGACTGATCCGGAGCGGTCGGCTGACCTATGAAACGCTGTGTCTCGCCAGCTATACCCAAGACGGCAGCCCCGTCCACGAGATTAGGCATCGCAGCCCTTGTAAGGCGGCATGCTTAAAAAACTTCAGGAAATGAACATCAACAGAATAATCGGCTATAGAATCAGGCAGAAGAAAACGGACTAAGATTATTGGAAACTTAGTAAGTAGGTAGGTACTTGGCATGACAGGCATGACTCTACTCGAAGCGGCACGCATGGGTATTTTAGCAAAAGAAATGCAGAAGTTGAAGGTTGAGGTTGCAGTCATCCAGATAGTGCGATGGCCAAAGATGGGTGTAGATGCAGTAGACCCTATTGCGGATTCGTATTTCACCCCAGCTAGCACACCATCAATGTACGAAAATTATCGTAAATATCTTTCAACGAATTCGGAATCGTAGCTAAAGCTTGTGAAAAAGTGTGCCCAAGTCGATTTTAATCGTATATAATGATAATAACTGACATGCCTACGATTTTCAGCACATCATCGTATATAAATACTTATATAGTCAGAACGCCCCAAAATTGTACGGGTATGTCAGTTTTGCGCAACAAATACGATTTATTAGCATGCATATCTGTACATAATGCTGATTTTTACCTTTAATATACGCATAAAATGCTAGCTGGGACGGAAGGCGGACGGCTGGCGTGTTGAGGATTAAGGGCAAATTCTTTAACAACAGCCTGATAAATGTGTACGCACCGACGAACGGCAAACTCATTGACACAAAATAAGAAAAGATTCTATGATCTTCTCAAAAGGCTATATAGAGAGTGCCCAGGATATGACATAAAGATAATCATCGGGCATACAAATGCACAGGTCGGACACGAAGAGTTTCTTTCAGTTATTGGTAGAGAACCACAAACGATAATGGCCTGAGGCTAACCTACTTCGCTGCAGGCATAGGAATGGCTATCTGTAGTACCAATTTTGCACGACGAAACATTCGGAAGCACACATGGAAACACCCTAATGAAGAGGCTTGCTCTCAGATCGACCACGTTCTGGTTGAAGAGCGGCACTTTTCTTATGTCGCAGACGTGTGATTTTTCCGGAGACAAAACGTCGACTCGGACCACTATTTCATAGCAAGCAAGATTCGCGTCCGATTGTCCAACGTATTCAAATTGAAACCAACGAGGAAGATACGGCAGAACATTCGGCGGTTACTAGCGGAAGGAGTTACTGTAGAGCAGAGCCGTAGCGTGACATTGTTGCGCCCTTGGCGAAAACCCATTTTGACGCCCCCTCGTTTCCCAAATCAGTGTTCCTTCCAGGTTTATCATTTTTCCGTATTTTCCCCTCATCCAATATTGTACTGCACTTAACGTATATATTGCAAATATGAAATTCAATGAAACAAGTTTTCATTAAATCCTACGATTATTATGAATAAAAATACTTCGACTCCCTGCCAAGTGCATAGCAACGGTCGATCAAAAGATAGACGTCGGAATATTATTCAACTCTTTCGTGGCATTGGTGATCAGCTCCTTCTCCATTTTGCCCACAATTATTAGAGTAAATTAGATTAGAGTTATTAGAGTAAATGCTCTGTTTGGTCTTCGCCCGAAAATTTTCTATTGGTCGCAGATGGGGACGTTGGAAGAGTTGATGATCCACGGTGCAGTGTTTATCTTCAACCGGTTCATCTCCTTTATCTCCTGATCTATTGGCATGATGGACTAAGACTCCGAATGAAAGGACAGCGGCTTGAACATTCTCTTCTCGCTGATCGTCAGCCACAAAAGGATCTTCTTTGGAAAGTTGGCGCGAAAGATTCGTCATTCGTAATTTTCGTCGCTTATCATGGCCGCGACATCGTGCTTTACCGGATAAATGTTTTTTCCCAGCACCTTCAGCGGTTCTCAGGGCGATTTTCTGCTACTCAGACCCAGCCAGCCCCGACTAACGCTTCCGTAAAAATGTCAATTTTTGTCAAGTATTTTTTCACTGTTCAGCCGGTTACTCCAACCTACCGACTCAAGGCGCGGAACTATGAGACCAACTTGCTCTCGGTCTTCATCTTATAAACTTTTGCTGCACGTTACAGTCACTCAGCACTACGGGCGGCCAGAACCAGGCTTCCGTTCAACGCATGCGCCATTCTTGCGTGAGAGGATGTTGTAAATGCCAGATTGGATCTGTTCAGCAAGTATAGGAAGTGCTTCAACGTGTCCAACTTCTTTGCTTTGGGGTGGAGCTGGCAGTACGAACAAATCTTCGAGCGTAGGTGTTTGACTGTTTTCGCCATGGCTGTTGCATGCAAATCAACTAATGACGTGGCATGAAAATTCGCTAAAATTAGTTCAGTTTTTTAGATTAGATTAGTTATTGTTGATGTTTTACTGAAATGCAGACCCTTTTTGGCTTCTCCAAGAGCTAGCGCCCTTGGCGGGGGCCAGTCTGACCAACCTCACGCTACGACGCTGCTGTAGAGTATACTCTCAAAAAAACTGATGAGTGGATCAGTGACCAACTTGTATACATCCACGATACGATCAGTACTACAGCGCAAAAAGTGTTGGGTACCAATGCTGCTGCTACTTCCAATGAATGGTTTGATTCAGAGTGCGAACGAGTAGCTAATGAGAAGAATCGAGCCAGAAGTCACATATTGGCTGCAACTGTGACACACCAAAGCAGGGAAAGATACTGAGATCTCTCCGCCAGATCTCGCTTCACATGGTATAACTATCTTATTCGCTGCACTCCTAGTCGTCTTGTTCGTACCGGATTTGAGGATTTGAACACCATCTGTGCAGGGTAGTTGTCCGGCATTCTTACAACCTGCCCTACCCATCGTATCCGTCCAGCTTTAGCCACCTTTTGAATGTTGGGTTCGATGAAGAGCTGTATGAGTTCATGGTTCATCCTCCGCCTCCGTCATCCTGTACGCCGTCGAATATCGTTCTTAGCCCTCGTCTTTCTGAAACTCCAAGCACTCACAGGTCCTCCTCGAGCATTGTCCATGTTTCATGCCCGTAGAGAACAACCGGTCTTATGAGCGTCAAATACAGGGTACACTTTGTATGGAGGCTCTCACGGCTGGTATCATTGTTCCCCGTTACCAGTAAACCAAGTAAGTTTTCGGCAAAGCAAATGAATTGACTAGATTCGTAGAATATCGTGCCCCGCGCTCGATTCATAACACCTTGTAGCTAGGTTAAACAGCAGGCATGAGAGACCATCACCTTGACGAAACCCTCTATGTGGTTTGAATGACCCGAACACAGTACTGTCGAAATCCGAACACAGTACTGTGTACCATCCAACGTAGATTGAATCTATTTGATAAGCTTCCTGGGGAAGCTGTTCTCGTCCATGATTTCCATAGCTCTTTCCGGTCGATGGTATCATATGCGGCTTTGAAATCAACGAACAAATGATGCGTGGGAAATCTGTACACATGTGGAACATGTTGATTGCTCGACCTCAGGATTCGGTGCTTAATGCTGTGAACGGTTTGCTTATTCTTGCTATACTTTACTTTAACAGAATTATTAACTGTCTAATTTTGCGGTCTAACCATTCCGGTGATCTTGCAGTTCCGCCATTCTCCACCGGTGCGATAGCGTAGGTTACTATTGTCATGACCCTGTGGCCAAAAAGTTTGGTTTAAAAACACACCCGATAAGTCAAACTTTTTATTCTTATTGGACAGAAAAAATTCATCGGCAGTAGACGCTTTCAATGAACGAACGACGCCGAATTCTTTGAGCTGCTAGCGCCTAAAACCTAACAAGTATCCATAGTGCACATATTTTTACAATTTTTAGAATGAGAACGATTTTTTTTTTTTTTGTATGCCAGAAGGGCATTGGGTTAAAAGGCCACTGCGACAGTCTTAATGATTGTCTTTTGTGGCAGGCCCCGATTTTTAATTTCCGGTGAAAGCCGCGCGCTGGAGCTACTATTCATCCTTGCCGATTCCGTATGAGAACGATACTCCAGCTAATTCTAAGGCAGAAACACGGGTGCCAGTCTTTATGTTTAGGAATTGCTCATCACACTATAGGCCAGTTGGTCATCAAAACGTGAAAGGTGAAACAATCATATTTAACTGAATGCTAGATATTGTATTTAAAACATGCCACCTTCATCTGCAATTGCTTATCCCAAAAAATCCTCAGCTACACCGACGGCTTTCTTCAGCAGTTTCAGCTCGGCCTTGGTGATCGTGTAGGAGGTTCCATCCAGGATGAACGTAATCGTCTTGTCGGCATTGGTAGTAATCGGTACACTGGCGGTAACGGTAGATCCAGGCGTGACCAATGAAACTGTCGCGCTTAGATAGCTCAGCAGATTCTGTGCAGCCACGGCTAAATTTGCCGGCATCAGCAGCGTCTTTTTGCCAGCAGTCACCGTTACCGATCCGTCGGCATTTCCGGTTAGCGATACCGAAACCGTCACCGTTTTGGGCAGTTTGGTGGAAAGAACTGGGCCGGCAATGGCTACGAGAGCGAACAGTAATACGATTTTCATCTTCGAATGCTTTTTAGACTGAAGTGATTACTGACGGTGAGGGATTTGGTTTTATAGGGTAAAAGTAGTCCGTCCGGGATATTTAGAGACATCTGTTTAAACACAGTAAGTAACGTCATAAAAATAATTGAGAGATCATTCAGATGTTGTTTGATTTTAATCTGGCCTATCTCCATAACTAAGCGTATTGAGTGGAATCGAGATTAGCTCAGCTGTTATTATAAGATGAAAATACAGTGATACAATACAATTAACCAGGTGTTTCAATCATCCTTCCCAAATGTGCAAAACTACATGTTGTAATTTGTGTAAAATAAATTTTCACTGCTAATTCGTATCTAATTTTCACTTTCGAAACCAAATAGACCAATTGACCAAAACTACAATGTTCATAACGGTGAATTCTATAAAGTCTAGCATTCAGTATGGTCACAAAACCATCCTCTGTTCCTGATTTTATTGTCACCCGAAGCATCATCCCGAATAGATGAGAAGAAAAACCTTTCGTTGACACTTTCGTCCGCAAATATACACAGCTTCCCTCTGTCGAATGCATCGCCATCAGGGCACCCATCCTTGACAGGTGCATAATATCGCGTCCGGTTGGCAGTCGCTTTTGACGGATATGCTACTCACCACTAAATTATGCACTTTGTTACACTTCAGGTTGGCGCTCGAGAATGAATGCATCACACCCACCGCCGCCGCTCGTCATCAAAAGAAGAAAGTCATCCGGTTTTTCGTCATCGCCGCCCGCCCCCCACCTGCACGCGCGTTCCGGACTGAATGTGAACGGTTTGAGAGTGCCAACAATGCACTTTTTACCTCTCGCCACTATAAAATGCAAAGTAACCTGCCAATTGTTGACTTTGCCGAGTTTTTTACTTCAAGTGGTCCCGGCTTTAGTCCCGGATAGTCAGCCATAATTGTGGTTATGAGTTATTATACTCGTCAGCCATTGTTGGAGCAGTTAACCACAGATAGTTCAGTGACAAAAAGTTCAGGGATGCTACATCAGTGAATAATTCCTCTCCAAAATTTTCAAGCCACTGCAAATAAACCCGCCATGTTGCCTCTACCATTTTTGCTGCTTGTTCTTACTGGTCGTACAGTCGGAAAAACACAAGGGCGGTGTTTAATTACAGGAAAATTGTCTCCTCAAACAAAGACTCCGGCTGAAGTGCACCACACGCCTAGTATGTTGGTGCCGGGAGCCATTCCGGTGTGATGTCACCATCGCACTGCACCGCCTGGCCAGGCCCCACATATATGCTAATGCACATGCACTTGAAACTGATCGATTGAACATGCATATAAAATTTCGCATGGCGTAAAGCTTCTGTAACGATGGATGCGTCTCCGGAGTGCCTAAGTTTGGCCATTGTTCCGAACGGCACCCTCCGGACGTCGAGAAAACTCGGTAAGAAAATCCTGTCTATTGATGCTGCAGCTTCTAGGTGTGCATGTATGCATGTGATTGTTCCGTTCGTATGCAAAAACAAAAGAAGATCATTGGCGTAGAAGAGCAGATTTTAGAACGATATGGAAGGATTCTGTAGAATGCTATCTATGACCAGCAGCAGGCAGGGTTGTAGTTTTCGAATCAAGTATCTCGTAAATTTTTATGTCTTCTACTTATAATAAATGTTGCAAAAATAAACAACGGCTTTTCGATATCATCAAATCAGTCTGGATACAACGGATTTCATCATTGGCACTCCCCGTTTAGAAATTTTCTTGCAAACTGTGACACAAGGCGGACTTCCGCTATCGGGATGCAAAAGACTGGGATGCTGCTTCTGATACCGACTACCTCCGAGTCCATCTAAGCGCAGAAGGCATATGTGTTATGCAAAAGTGCATTGCTCCAGTCAGCTGCAGTTCCAACATGGCTGCAGTACTTACCGGTAGACTGCGTCCTGCTCCGACGCAGCGCTGGGCTGGGCTGGGCTGGGCTGGGCTGGGGGTTTCCCCTGTCAAAGTTCGCGTTCCCCCCGGTAGAACCCAGGTTGGCCGTGATAAACGTCTGGCACCTACCCGCATCGTCGTCGTCGTCGCTCGCTGGGGTGGTCGTCGGAGTGCACTCAAACTACGTCAATGGAAAGGGGACGAAAAACGAAAGTGACTGAGTAGGAAAAACAGTGAATGTACTGAATTTCGTTCGATGGCTGACACGATGCAACGCGGTTTAAGGGGAGGAGAGCTGAGACTGCATGTCTGGCAGTTGGCCCTGAATGACGGTAAGATCAAGATTCTGTCGGCTAGCGGGGTGGTGAGCGAGAGACGACCGGGGTGAAGTGCTTTTTACGCCATTCAATTTTCTGCCAGATTTCTTACCATCATCAGCTCGAATTCATTGTCATACACTGGTGCTGCAGCCGTCGGAAGCGGGCAACCAGACGAACCGTCGAGGTCGAGGATATAGGGTTGCATCTGCATATTACACGATCATTCGCATCCCGAAGTAGGTAGTTGTTTGGCGTTCAACCGGCTCCGCCCCAGTAATTGAAGCGAGTATTTGTTTCTCGTACTCTTTCCCCCGGGCAGAGTAGGATCCTTTACATGCGACCGGTGCAATTTTGTCTTCTACCAATCGGTTGAAACCCTTCCTCCGAAAGTGGCACCCAGAAAACACCTCCCGTGGCACCTCCTACTTTCGTCATGTTTGCGAAATTTGTTTTGCTTACGGAAGTACCATGCCGAGAGGTGCTTCAAAATGTCCGTGCTATCATTCTTCAGCATCATTTGCTTCATATTCATGAGATAAACAAATGCGAAATCGTGTGTACCGGTGTTTGTTGAGTGGCGTAATGTCTACAGGAAAAATTACCAATTCCGCACCAAATGGCTGGAAAATAATGAATATTTGTCGTTACTTTGCGGCTTTTTCGTAAGGCTTGGTTGAACTTTGATGCTTAACGTATAAATAATTATCTATATCTGATATTTTTTGGTGAATTGTCAGCATTATTATAATTATTTTAATTGGATTTAATTTCTGTCATAATTTTGAAAACTGACATATCCACATGAGAAACGCAGAAAAATTAAAATTACCTCTTAAAAACCACAATTCAATAATTACCTATTAAGAGAAATAAATGGATAATTGATATATTATTAATTTGCATATGCTCTCAGTTAGTTACATTTGTTTTCTTTGAAAAATACGTTATAATAACCACTGGCGTAGTCAGGTTGGGGTGTGTATCCCACCTTCTCTGTAAAATGTTATGTGAAACAACATAATTTCCCTAACAGAAGTCCGCAGTCTCACCTAAATACCTTAAACACCACCTACCTGCATCTTGTTTCTTGTTCAGTTTGTTTATGGGGTTTAATTTCCTGATAGTCTAATTTTTAAACGTGTGGTTGTAATTCCACTCACAAAAGATACTGAAAATCAATAGCAAATGATAAATTACAGGTTAGAAATAGACTAAAATAACAATAATACCTATAAGCAAAATTGCAATATACAGGAACATAATATGGAAACATATGATGTCAGCGACCCAAGGCTTTGCTTTATGCAAGTCAAATTTCAACTTTGATTGTATAATTTGAAGTTTAATTTAAAACCGAATTCTTTCCTTTTTTAACTCCGACAGTTTCCTGCAAAGAATTTTCTGGAATCAATTTTTGTTTGTTTGTCGATTTCTAATCTTTGAATAAAAATTTTCATGTTAGTATTTTTTATTGTTCCTTAATTAGGCCATTGCACATTATTTTTAAAGTTTTTGTCCCACCTAGCCCCCCCCCCCCACCCTTCAAAATTGGCTCTAAAAATCGGGGGCAAAAAAAATATGTTAAACTTCAGTAAAAATTGTTTGTATAAAACCAATTATCTGTGGGTTTTACAGCCTAAAGAACTCGAAAAACGAGTGTACAGAGTGGTAACGCTTCTAGCACGGAACAAAAATGGAAGTACAAATAATGTAACTTCTGAATACCGGCAAAAAAAATTTTCTTTTTCAATTTTGACTTTATTTTGGAAGGTTTTTGCATAGAAAATAACAACGTATACATATATCAAAAGTAAGAATAAATTCAGGTTTAACGATTAAGCTTCAAGCAAAAATTCCTAAAAATCGTAATTTTTTTTGCGTGATTAAAAAAATCTCTTTGTTTTTTTGTCGCCAGTTTCTTATGAAAATGATAATAAATTTAACCGTTATGTGTGCGACAAAAAAACACCTTTAGCAGGGCGACAAGGGTACCCGGGTACCTAAATTTGATATTATTATAACATCAACAATTTTAAACCGATTTTGATGAAATAGGTGTCATTTGATTCGTTAATTTATCTAGTTTTGAATTATCTGGCCATTTGGCCATTAAAAGACATACGGGGCCCGAAAATCTGGAATTCCGACAGAGGGTCCGCTGTGAGGTAGAGAACTGATTGTATTGCAGGAAAATCAGTCATGCGGATATAAAAACTCTAAAAATTCATACAATGAACTATTTCATATAATGAAATGAATCAGGTTGGCCATTCCGGAGTAGGTTCCTGTGGGGTCATGGGTGGCCAGTCTAGGATTGGAAGTAAAACCTAGCAATATGAGTATCAAAGTTCTTGGAATTAGTTCGGCAGGTGATATTTTTTACATTTCGATATATTTTGATTGGTTATTTCGAAATAGGTTGCTACGGGGTCACAGATGATACCGCAGGATTCAAGATATTGCTTAGCGTTATCAGAACAGTTCAAAACGTAGAACCATCCGATATACATTTGGAACCGATTCCGAAATTATTAATCAGTACTAAACTGGCCATATCAGTTCAAAACATCTAAAAGATCTGCTAAACCAATTCTAATATTGGATTAGGCATCCAATTGGCCATCTATAACCCTACAGGAACCCAATTCTGGAATGGCCAATGCGATCTAAAGTCACCAATTTATATAATAAGATGAAAAAAGGGTCCACAATGTCAAGTTCAAAGCTAATAGCTACGCTGAAAGCTGATATTCTTTCAAAACAAGCGGCTTCTCACGTTTTACCGGACGTTGCTCCGGAATTAACGATTCCCGGGATCTACCATGTCATTTGATGGCCAAATGCTTTATCTAATCAAAACTAGATAAATGTACGAATCAAATGCCACTGGTTTCATCCAAATCGATTCAAGATAGTCAAAGTTATGGACATAACAAATCATGGGTACCCGGGTACCCTTGTCGCCCTCCTACGTAATAAAAAAATTCAAGTGCCTCTCATTGCTAATCCCCTTTATGGATATGCACCAATAAATCCTCAATTACTTAAGATCAACGAGTTTTACGATGTCGCAAAATTTCAATGACGTATGTTTTAAATTGAATGAGTTATAACTATTTTAAAACTGAAAAGGTACCCGGGTACCCTGTTGCACACATAACGGTTAAATTGTAAGTTGACTAGCGTGTAGGGCGCTATATCTCTGCATATCAGCGTAGGTAAGAGGAAATGTTTATCAACTTAGGGACTCATTTCATTGGACCTAATTTTTATTTTGAGGTATAAAAAATTTAAATTTGTCACGTGGTTTCGAGACCCGTAAATCTCAAATGTGCATTTATGATATAAATTAATAAATTATGGTTCTCTATGTAATACCATTACCATGATAATAAATATAATAGAGGTGTATTTTTGATCTTAATTTTCGTAATTACTAACTTTACAAAATAATTTTCGAATTTCCAAGTTGGTCTCATATAACTTTCGTGCCTCGCTCGTTGCATTTTTCCGAAAGCGGTTGTTTTTAAAGGTCATTTTGAATTCACTACGGCCCACTTAGCAATGACGCGTTTACAAACCGGAACTTATATTGCAACGTTAGAAATGAGGTATCTCGTGCGTTCGAATCGTGAAATCGGTTACCTACGAACATCGCTCGCGTAATTTCCATTATATGATTATCGATTAACAAAAAACTGATTAGCTTTTGTACATCACTCTGATAAAGTAGTCAAGGTTTTTAAGTATGTTTTATCTATTTACGTTTAAGTATGTTTTATCTAATAACTGTGCGCGATTTTGTATGGGCAACTCACGGGCGGTCAAACTTGCGATACTATGCTTTCAGGTTAAATAGTAAGTTAAATTTAAATTCAGACTTTAAATAGTTCAAATTTAGGCCTAATTTAAGGTCCTATGTCAACTCCGATGCCAAGTCCAATTTCAACTTGATTTTAAGACCAATTTCTCCTGACAGCCCGGGAGTTTTGATTAGCCGGTATTTTCGTGATAAGTAATAAAAGATTCGTCATCCCACGACGTCTGGTCAAAACATTCTTCTGATACGTCGGGTACGCTGGTGCTAGTGAGCAAATAGGACTACATACTGCCATAATCCTGTGACCAATAAGTTTGGTTTAAGAATATTTCTGATAAATAGTGTCTTTCATTCTTGATACACAGTATTTGTTCATCGACGATAGACACTTCGAATGAACGAACGACACGGAAATCTCTGAGTTGCCAGCGCTCAAAACCTAATCAGTTTTCGTAATGCACAAATTTTTACAATTTTTAGAATGACACTCCAGCTAGTCCTACGTCGAATAAACAGGTTTAGGAACTTCTCATACAATAAAGGCCAGTTGGTCATCAAAATATGAAATGAAACAATTATATTTAACTGAATGCTAGATATTGTATTTAAAACATGTCACCTTCATCTACAATTGCTCATCCCAAAAAATCCTCAGCTACACCGACGGCTTTCTTCAGCAGCTTCAGCTCGGCCTTGGTGATCGTGTAGGAGGTTCCATCCAGGGTGAACGTAATCGTCTTGTCGGCATTGGTAGTAATCGGTACACTCGCGGTAACGGTAGATCCAGGCGTGACCGATGAAACTGTCGTGCTTAGGTAGCTCAGCAGATTCTGTGCAGCCACGGCTAAATTTGCCGGCATCAGCAGGGTCTTTTTGCCAGCAGTCACCGTTACCGATCCGTCGGCGTTTCCGGTTAGCGATACCGAAACCGTCACCGTTTTGGGCAGTTTGGTGGAAAGAACTGGCCCGGCAATGGCTACGAGAGCGAACAGTAGTACGATTTTCATCTTCGAATGCTTTTTCGACTGAAGTGATTACTGACGGTGAGGGATTTGGTTTTATAGGGTAAAAGTAGTCCGTCCGGGATATTTAGAGACATCTGTTTAAACACAGTAAGTAACGTCATAAAAATAATTGAGAGATCATTCAGATGTTGTTTGATTTTAATCTGGCCTTTCTTCATAACTAAGCGTATTGAGTGGAATCGAGATTAGCTCAGCTGTTATTATAAGATGAAAATACAGTGATACAATAAAATTAACCAGGTGTTTCAATCATCCTTCCCAAATGTGCAAAACTAGATGTTGTAATTTGTGTAAAATAAATTTTCACTGCTAATTCGTATCTAATTTTCATTTTCGAAACCAAATTGACCAATTGACCAAAACTACAATGTTCATAACGGTGAATTCTATAAAGTCTAGCATTCAGTATGGTCACAAAACTATCCTCTGTTCCTGATTTTATTGTCACCCGAAGCATCATTCTACCATCCCGAATAGATGAGAAGAAAAACCTTTCGTTGACACTTTCGTCCGCAAATATACACAGCTTCCCTCTGTCGAATGCATCGCCATCAGGGCACCCATCCTTGACAGGTGCATAATATCGCGTCCGGTTGGCAGTCGCTTTTGACGGATATGCTACTCACCACTAAATTATGCACTTTGTTACACTTCAGGTTGGCGCTCGAGAATGAATGCATCACACCCACCGCCGCCGCTCGTCATCAAAAGAAGAAAGTCATCCGGTTTTCCAGCATCGCCGCCCGCCCCCACCACCACGCGCGTTCCGGACTGAATGTGAACGGTTTGAGAGTGCCAACAATGCACTTTTTACCTCTCGCCACTATAAAATGCAAAGTAACCTGCCAATTGTTGACTTTGCCGAGTTTTTTACTTCAAGTGGTCCCGGCTTTAGTCCCGGATAGTCAGCCATAATTGCGGTTATGAGTTATTATACTCGTCAGCCATTGTTGGAGCAGTTAACCACAGATAGTTCGGTGACAAAAAGTTCAGGGATGCTACATCAGTGAATAATTCCTCTCCAAAATTTTCAAGCCACTGCAAATAAACCCGCCATGTTGCCTCTACCATTTTTGCTGCTTGTTCTTACTGGTCGTACAGTCGGAAAAACACAAGGGCGGTGTTTAATTACAGGAAAATTGTCTCCTCAAACAAAGACTCCGACTGAAGTGCACCACACGCCTAGTGTGTTGGTGCCGGGAGCCATTCCGGTGTGATGTCACTACCCGTCCAGGCCCCACATATATGCTAATGCACATGCACTTGAAACTGATCGATTGAACATGCATATAAAATTTCGCATGGCGTAAAGCTTCTGTAACGATGGATGCGTCTCCGGAGTGCCTAAGTTTGGCCATTGTTCCGAACGGCACCCTCCGGACGTCGAGAAAACTCGGTAAGAAAATCCTGTCTATTGATGCTGCAGCTTCTAGGTGTGCATGTATGCATGTGATTGTTCCGTTCGTATGCAAAAACAAAAGAAGATCATTGGTGTAGAAGAGCAGATTTTAGAACGATATGGAAGGATTCTGTAGAATGCTATCTATGACCAGCAGCAGGCAGGGTTGTAGTTTTCGAATCAAGTATCTCGTAAATTTTTATGCATTCTACTTATAATAAATGTTGCAAAAATAAACAACGGCTTTCCGATATCATCAAATCAGTCTGGATGCAACGGATTTCATCATTGGCACTCCCCGTTTAGAAATTTTCTTGCAAACTGTGACACAAGACGGACTTCCGCTATCGGGATGCAAAAGAGTGGGATGCTGCTTGTGATACCGACTACCTCCGAGTCCATCTAAGCGCAGAAGGCATATGTGTTATGCAAAAGTGCATTGCTCCAGTCAGCTGCAGTTCCAACATGGCTGCAGTACTTACCGGTAGACTGCGTCCTGCTCCGACGCAGCGCTGGGCTGGGCTGGGCTGGGCTGGGCTGGGGGTTTCCCCTGTCAAAGTTCGCGTTCCCTCGAGTAGAGCCCAGGTTAGCCGTGATAAACGTCTGGCACCTACCCGCATCGTCGTCGTCGTCGCTCGCTGGGGTGGTCGTCGGAGTGCACTCAAACTACGTCAATGGAAAGGGGACGAAAAACGAAAGTGACTGAGTAGGAAAAACAGTGAATGTACTGAATTTCGTTCGATGGCTGACACGATGCAACGCGGTTTAAGGGGAGGGGAGTAGAGACTGCATGTCTGGCAGTTGGCCCTGAATGGCGGTAAGATCAAGATTCTGTCGGCTAGCGGGGTGGTGAGCGAGAGACGACGGGGGTGAAGTGCTTTTTACGCCATTCAATTTTCTGCCAGATTTCTTACCATCATCAGCTCGAATTCATTGTCATACACTGGTGCTGCAGCCGTCGGAAGCGGGCAACCAGACGAACCGTCGAGGTCGAGGATATAGGGTTGCATCTGCATATTACACGATCATTCGCATCCCGAAGTAGGTAGTTGTTTGGCGTTCAACCGGCTCCGCCCCAGTAATTGAAGCGAGTATTTGTTTCTCGTACTCTTTCCCCCGGGCAGAGTAGGATCCTTTACATGCGACCGGTGCAATTTTGTCTTCTACCAATCGGTTGAAACCCTTCCTCCGAAAGTGGCACCCAGAAAACACCTCCCGTGGCACCTCCTACTTTCGTCATGTTTGCGAAATTTGTTTTGCTTACGGAAGTACCATGCCGAGAGGTGCTTCAAAATGTCCGTGCTATCATTCTTCAGCATCATTTGCTTCATATTCATGAGATAAACAAATGCGAAATCGTGTGTACCGGTGTTTGTTGAGTGGCGTAATGTCTACAGGAAAAATTACCAATTCCGCACCAAATGGCTGGAAAATAATGAATATTTGTCGTTACTTTGCGGCTTTTTCGTAAGGCTTGGTTGAACTTTGATGCTTTACGTATAAATAATTATCTATATCCGATATTTTTTGGTGAATTGTCAGCATTATTATAATTATTTTAATTGGATTTAATTTCTGTCATAATTTTGAAAACTGACATGTCACATGAGAAACACAGAAAAAATTGAAATTACCTCTTCGAAACCACAACTCTAGAATTATGAAGATAAATAAATAGATAATTGATATATTATAAATTTGCATCTGCTCTCAGTTAGTTACATTTGTTTGAAAAATACGTTATAATAACCACTGGTTTAGCCAAGGCTTTGGTTAATGCAAGTAAAATTTCAACTTTGATTGTATAATTTGAAGTTTAATTTAAAACCAATTTCTTTCAATTCTTAAGTCCGACAGTTTCCTGCAAAGAATTTTAGAAATTAATTTTTTTTGTATGTCGATTTCTAATCTTTGAATAAAATTTTCATGATAACATTTTTTATAGTTCGTTAATTAGGCCATTACAAATATTTTAAAAAGTTTTTGTCACTCCGGTGTTGGGCCACTGAAGGGGGGGGGGTCGAAAAAAACAAAACAAAGAGAATTTTTTAATCGAGCAAAAAATATGGATTTTAGGCTTTTTTATTTAAAGTATAAACGAGACAATCAAATCTATTCTTGCTTTTAATATATACGTTGTTATTTTCCATGCAAAAATCTACGAAAAAAAAAACAAAAACGAAAGAAAAATTTTTTGGACGATTTTCGGAAATTCCGCTGTTTGAATTTCCATTTCTGTTTCATGCTAGAAGCGTTAACTCAACTCGTACACTCATTTCACTCGTTCACTCATATCCTACAAATTATTTTTTGGCTATTGCGAATCATTTTCAAAGTTTTTGTCAGCCTCCGCCCCCCCCCCCCTTGGAAATTGGGTTGAAAAATAGAGGGGCATATTTTTCAATCCAATTTCCAAGGGGGGGGGGGGTGACAAGAACTTTGAAAATGATTTGCAATGGCCTTATGACTGAAAAGCACGGTTAATATTAATCAACCAAAATCAAAAGTTCATATCTCATGAACCAAACAATGTAGAGTGAACAGTTTCTTATGAAAATGATAGTAAATTTTCTTAACGTATTCACCGATGGATCTAGAGGCAGTCAGTATCTTGCGGCTCTCCAGAAAAAGAAGCAAAGAAGGAAAAAAAGGGTCAGAAGGAGAACAGACGGAAAAGAACACAAGGAAAAACGTGATAAAAACTGGACCAACTGAATAGAAAAAACTAGAGAAAAACAAAAAAAGAAGAGAAAAAGAGAGAAAACGAAGAGACTGGGTAGAAAAAAATGAGAAATGAGAGAGAAAATAAGCAAAATGAAAGAAATGAAGGAAAACGACAAAGAAAATGAGACCAACCTGGACAGAAAAGGAGGGAAAACCGGATAGAAAGGAGAGAAAACCGAATAGAAAAGGAGAGAGAGAAAAAGAGAACATATAGGGGCAGAATACTGGAGTAACAAGAATGAAATTGAGAAAAAATTTAAAACGGAAGACATAAAGGAGAAAACGGCAAAGAAAAACAGAACGAGACAGATAAGGAGGAAAACCAGAACATAATAAGAGGAAGAACGAAACAGGCGAAAAATAAAAAACGGTTAAAAAGCAAAAAAATGATGAAAATCGGAACCGAAAAAAACAAAAAAAGTCGCATCGGGACAAAAAATGACAAAAATTACGAGACAGGAAAAGAGCTAAACCGAGCCTGAACAGAATTAAAAAGGCGAAAAACGGAACGGAAAAAATAGGAGTAAGGAAAAAGGCGAAAAAGGCGGGACAAGAAACGAACAGAAAACGAACTAAGAGAGAGAGAAAACCGTAGGCGAAGAAAAACGAGACAGAAAAAGAGGAAAAACGAGACACGAAAGGGAATACGAAACTAAAAATAAGCGAACGCAAAAGGGGAAAGAGCAATAACAAAAGAAAAACAATACCGATGTAGGAAACAAGGAAAACGGGAAAGAAAAAGACAAGACAAAAACAGTAAAATTGGGCAGAAAAACAACAGGAAAAACAGACTAAAAAATGGCAAAACGCAAAAGAAAAAGACGAAATAAAAAGGAAATCCCGCTTTAATACACCTGGTAGCAAAAGGAACTTTTGTTATACCATCTTATTTGTTATTTGAGGTAGAAATCGACACGGCTTTGAAACACATTGCAACTGTTAGTTAACGCGTTGTAATACATATCACCTGTTATAGCCAGAATTTATAGTTTTTTTTGTAATATTAAACCATGCAGAATTTGCAGTAATGCCTTTCTATTTGATTAATATCAATCAAGTATTAGAGAATAATTTTTATTAAGAAAAAACTATTGATCTTTAAAACCAACTCTTACGAAATTTCGCAGATATATTTACAGTAGTTAAACCTATCGTTTGATACTAAAATAATTTGCAATAAGACAAATTATCTTGGTTAAAATCACTATAAATTATTGTAAATTTTGATGTGATCTACGCGATTGCTCATAAATTTTAAATTACAAGTCCAATTAAATAACAAATTAATAGTGATCTATTATGCTACCTTTCAAATGGAGCTAATAGCGCATAAATCGATTTGGTCATCTCTGATAAACAGGCGAACATTTGTACCTAGTCAAAACAGGTTTTTAAGCATAACTTTTAAACTACTTGTTTATCTATACCTATAAAAATGGATTTCTGTCTGTCAGTCTGTCTGTCTGTCATATATTCCTTATAGAATAGAAAACTACTGAACCGATCGGCGTGTGAAAATTTGCTTGTAGGGGTTTTTGGGGCCAGGAAAGGTTTTAGTGATGGTTAGAGACCCCTGCCCCCACTAAGAGGGGGGGCTCCCATACAAATGAAACACAAATTTCTGCATAACTCGAGAACTGATCAAGCAAATAGAACAAAATTTGGCATGTGGGTGTTTTCGGTGACAAGAATTTATTCTATGGTAAATTGAGACCCCTCCCCTCTTTATAACGGGAATTATAACTCCTCTTCCCTTTAAGAGGGGGGTGGGGGCTTCCATACAAATTTCCTCATAACTCGAGAACTAATCAAGCAAATGGAACCAAATTTGGCATGTGAAGGTTTTCGAGAGCAAGAAAATTTTCTATGGTGAATTAGGACCCCTCCCCACTTTAAGAGGGGGGGCTCTTGTACAAATGAAATACGAATTTCCTCATAACTCGAGAACTAATCAAGCAAATGGAACTAAATTTGACATGTAAGTGGTTTTGGAGGCAAGATTTTTTTCTATGGTGAATTAGGACCCATCTCCTCTTTAGAATGCGAGCTATGACCCATCTCCCCTTTAAAAGGGTGGGCTTCTATACAAATGAAATCTCGAGAACTAATCAAGCAAATGGAACCAAATTTGGCATGTGGGGCTTTTAGGGGGCAGAAATTTTTTCTATGATGAATTAGGACCCCTCCCATGTTTAGGAGGGGGGGGGGGCTCCCATACAAATGAAATTCAAATTTGCTTATAACTTGAGAACTTATCAAACAAGCGGAACCAAATTGGGCATGTGGGAGATTTTGGAGTCTTGAATTTATTTTATGATAGTTAGAGACCTCTCACCCCTGTGGTAGGGGGATATGGACTCTCATACAAATAAAACAGAAATTTTTGCGAAACTCAAAAACTAATCGAACTCGAGAAATTTGAGACTCTTCCATAAAACATTAGTCAATAACAAGACCACCAACAACTATCAACATTAGATAATCCAGCGCGAGACGGCCATAGGTCGCGAGTGTTGCCGGCGACCTGCCGTCGGAAGCACCGGCCACTGCCGGGTGCCGCCTCCCGTAGAGATCACCTCTATCTAGCTTTATTTATTTTCCTAGATCTACTGACCTCTATTACTTTCCTTCAGTTGGGTCGTCCCTGTGAAATGGTACTTTCTACGAAAAGATTTTCCATGAAATGGTACATCCCGCGTAAGGGTTTTCGCGAAATGGTATTCGGCGGAATGGTTCGTAATGATGGCGAATATTTAAATGCTATCCGCTTTATTTTATCAGGCTGAGCGATGGGGGGAGTTATTTTCTACTTTACTGTGAGGAAAATTTGTACATTAAACACCCATGAACTCCTCAGAAACTTGCAAAACTCGAGATTGTGACAAACGTCATCCGAGATTCAGGATTTATGTACAACACAGTTTAATTTGTGGCAATACGAAGTTTGTCGGGTCAGTTAGTATTTAAATAAATGCACTGGTTATCTGCGCCAAGGAAGGCGCTGTCATGTGGAACGAGGTGGGTAAAGTAGAGAAAAGCATTGAAGGAAGGGTACTCAATTACACACAAGCACGCAATAAAATTCAATAAGCATATCGCTCACTCAATAGCGATTATAGCCAAAATAAATAGAGTAGGGCGGGGTATAAGTGCGATGTTTGAAGTTGTCATCAATTTTCGTGAGATATAAAGAAGGACAACAACATAATATATTTTACAGTGATGCAGTAACTCAATGTCTTCACATTCAACTATAAATCATCTGCGGTAATAGTGTTTTGCAAAATAAATTCTTCTTTCTTCTGATCAAGTGCAGATTCGCACTTTTACCCCACTGGCGGGGCAAAAGTGCGAATCTAGAATCCATGAAATTAGCCCAACAGTAGCTAACAAAACCATATTATCTTCAATCTGCGTTATGTTTCGGTAAGGAATATTCTCAATTTGCACCTTTTCTATTTTGCGCTGGTGTATTGCAGCCTCCGTTAGATCGAAACATTTCCAACCGTTTATTTTTTGTTTCATCAGCGGAAACACATTGTTTTTCTTCGGCTAACATCTGTAGAGCACACAGTTATCTGCAAATCTCTCGTTTCTAATATCTGTAATATAATGCCTAAAGCTGTATATAATTAGCTATACATTTTTGCCTCGTCCATGAATCGCACCTTTGCCCCGTCCGTGAATCGAACTTTTACCCCGCTAGGCGCTTGACGGAGTTAGATGAAATTACGGAAAAGCAAAATATATTTTGTAAATTATTTTCACCGTATTTTCAAAACAGATATGTGAGTGATATAAAACGCTGCTACAAATTTTCAACAAGTAATATCTTCCTGTTGATATCGTATTTGCCGTATAACGAAAAATTACATCAAAACCGCCCTAAAATAACATTTGCACATAACTCAGCAACTATGCTTCGTAAGCAACCAAAGTTTACATTAGATTCAAGCTGTCAAAGTAGTCACCCATCCATGCCAATGTAGAAAATTTACTCGGAATCTGCACCGATAAATCATTGAATCGCACTTTTACCCGCATCGCACTTTTACCCCTCCTTACTCTATAGTGCGGGTTATACAGCAAACGCCCGGGCGATATCACAATAGATCAATCCAATACTGGTCACAGTGATGAGTCCGTACAGGAAAAAAAAACTTCAAATACAATTTTAAGTCCAATTTCCAGTTCAATATGAAGTAAAGCTATAAGCCCAAATTAGTCTAAATTCAGTTCTTATTCAATGTCCTATGTCAAGTCCGATTTCAAGCCCTATATCAACTCTAATTTCTAGTCCAATTTTAGCTTAGATTTTAAACCATATTGCACCCGACATTCCGTAGTTATTTTTGTGACAAGTAATGTGACAAGTAGCTGTGGCTGTGAAACTTGATAAGTAACTTTCCACTAGATGATGTTATAATGAAGCTGCGTTCAATCGACAAAGCTAAAAGTGCCTCACTGCAATCGCTATTGAAGTTACTAATAACCGTGCTATATCAATTCTGAGCTATTTGCCAAAGATATTTGAACGAGTTCACTTTGAGATTGAATTGAGTGTGCCTCCGGGAAGTCATCTAGGCCCCATGTGGTTTATATGCTTCGTGAACAATTTGTGCACCTCCATACTGTGTTCTAAATAGACGTTTGCAGATGACCTCTATTTTTTTCGAGTAGTAACGTTAGCAGTTGATAGCTGTGCAATGCAAGCTGACATCGATTCGTTAATAAATTGGTGCACGCTAAACGGAACGAAAATGAACGAACTGAAATATAACACTCTTTCTTCAGTATGGTCTACGACTCCTGCCCGTCTACCGCACTACCGTAATCGATGCGCGGTAATTCATCTGCCCACACTGGCAACTAGGAGGACGCTGTCTATTACGGCTTCCTGAAAACTCTACTCAATATGTCCAAAATAATCCGTTTAACTGGAGTTTTTCGAGCGCATTAGTAGAATACAAAGATTGAAATTAAAGAAAACTTACTACAGCACTCGTTCGCTAATTGCACGAATGAGGCGATGCGATTAGCGAATTTCGTTTTTAATTTGCACGACGGTTGCCAATATTTATTGTAAAACGTGATTCGTTATCACTGTAAAGAAGTCTTCACATGCATTACCACGTACGCTAAATTTTGGGAAAAACATTTAAATTTTTACAAACGAACTAAAAGCTTCATGAAAATGTGTTCAATTAATCAAAGTTTAACCAAATTTGCATGAATTTGTTTGTAATGTATCTACGTAATGCAGAGATAGAGAGTTTGCATTCGGCAACGCTGCATTTTTGTTTATAGCAATCACCTGGGAAACCACGTGTAGTTTGACAGATTACTGCTTTTTAGTTGCACGATCGTGCAGTTAGCGGACGTGCAATTAAAAGACGGCGCGACTAGAGGACGTGCAATTAGCGCACGAGTGCTGTATATAGTATAGGTCTTTGATCATAATTTTCGATCATAATTTGGCTACTGTGAATATATATTCGTGCCTTGACGGTAAAAGCTGTGGTTCTCAGTAAAGGAGCAAACAAAACAGAACACAGAACAGAACAGAATTTTTGAAAAAAAAAAATTAAAGAAGTATATTCACAAGAATCTACGTAGATCTGTTCCAATCCGTTGATCTATTCCATTTTACCAATGCTGTATAGTTCTAATGGCTACCGCCGCAAGCAACGTAGATACTCACTTAGCTTACTGTTTTTTCACTTTTGCATAGTGCTACGGAAAATAATTTCGATTTTCTTTCATGACAAACGAGCTCTCACTCCATTGTCTCTGTAGGTTTGTACATCTTTAGGGCTTCTTTAAATGAGAAGACCCGGTACACAATGGGTAACGCATCCGCTGCTTACGGAAAACGTGAGCAAATTTTGCAACTATAAAATAACATTCCGGTAGCATAGTGCCAGTGGCCACAATCGGTGGCACGTGCAGAATCCACTGCAAAAATCGTCCAACAAACGGAGCATAGAACTGGAGCGGCATGGCGAAAGATGACACACTAGCACACTGCTGGTCCTACTGGTAGCTGACATAGTATGATAGTGACACAAAGAATTTCAAAAGGAAGCAATAAATCACCTAGATTATCATATTTGCAGCTTGCAAACATTTAAAATTGTGTCACATCGTTTCCCTTTGGCTGATGTGACAGCCAATAGCATGACTTTATGTTTGGAGAGCATCGTCTGTGAGGAAGAAAAAAGGTTAATAGGTCATTAACAGTACAATTATTAATAATATTTAACTTAGAATACGTATTAACGTCATAGTATAAAAGCGTGGCTTAAAGAACAATCCTCCAAATCGTGCTCCGAAACGCACTGAAAGCCAACACCCGGAAAAGAAAATAACGTGAACTAAAGTGAGAAAATGCTAAAACGATTTGACCTCGGCCGGGGAATTCCAATGCTGAGCTATGTAGTAGCATTTGGGGCCACAGCACTGAGCGAACTTCGAACCCCGGCTCGGTTGACCAATAGCTGAACTATTTCGAAGACTCACTCTGCTGACGTTAGTGCTGCTGGTGCTGTTGATGGCGATGATGATAGAGATGATGATGATGATGATGATGCAATTTGATGTCATCCTCTCGGTTGCATCGACAGCAAGGGACAATTAGACGCTAATAGTGTGCGCCGCATCGTAGACGAAGAGGGCCGCAAGCTGTCGGTAAGCGTGTCGGTGAGGACCCAATTGCCGGATGTACTAGTGTTCGTCTTTTATGCAAGACCATCAATGTTTATGGCGAAGGGCACATTGATTAATTATGATCGTTTGAGTCTGTCCCCGGAGTGCAATTGAGATTGACGGCAGGAAAGAACATTATTTTCGTATCGAAATTAATGGACACTGTACTAAAGGGAATTTCATGTAGCAGAGAATAGTTTGCAGTTTGCAGGCAGAGAAGTAAAATGGTTTCAACGTTTAATTAAGCTGCGCTGGTAATATAGTGAATTGACACAATACGTTCAAATAATATGCCATGCAAGTTCGTGGCAATGTTGCTGATAAGCTTTACTTTAACACTTGAAATATACCAGAAAAGGAAACAATATTGTTCAACTTCACTGAAACTTTCAATATGTCTTTGGTAAAACAAATTTTAATTTTGACGATTAATTTTTCAAAAGATGGTGAACAAGCTACAGAACTTTTCCGTTGCTCAAAAATAGTTAATTTTGGATTAATCTTCGAGTGCTACCAAGGATTACCTGCTTTCCATCTGTTGATCGGTTTAATGCTTACCCAGTTTTCTCTGGCTTCTGTTTACTGATTTCTCAGTTTGGTCTGGTTTCTGTTTTCCTCTATCTCTCGGTTTCTGATTTTTCTGGTTCCTGATTCTTCAGTTTTCTATATTTTCTGCTTTCCGTATTTTATGATTTTTCTGATTTTTGTTTTTGTTTAATACTTTCCCTGTTTTCCATGTTTTCTGATTTCTCAGTTTTCTCTATTTTCTGCTTTCTCTGTTTTCTTCGTTTTCTGACTTCTCTGTTTTCACCCTAGCCTGTTTCCTGTGATTTCTCTGTTTTTTGATTTCTCGGGTTGCTGATTTCCCCGTTTTCTCGGTTTCCTAATTTCTCTATTTGCTGCAATCCCTGCTTTTTTTTGTTTTCTGACTAGGCCATTACAAATATTTTTTAAAGGGCAACTGAAGGGGGGGTGGGGCTGGGGGGGTGGCGAAATAAAAACAAAGAGATTTTTTTAATCACGCAAAAAATTGAGATTTTTAGAAATTTTTACTTGAAGTTTAAACGTGAAACCCGAATCTATTCTTGCTTTTCATATATACGTTATTATTTTCTTGCAAAAACCTTCCAAAATAGAGTCAAAATCGAAAAAAAATGTTTTGTCGATTTTCGGAAATTACATTTATTCGGACTTCCAATTTTGTCTCGTGCTAGAAGCGTAACACTCCGTAAACTCTTTTTTTGAGTTCTTTAGGCTGTAAAACCCACAAATAATTGATTTTTTACAAAAATTTTTTACTCAAGTGTAACATTTTTTTTTGCCCCCCGATTTTTAGAGCCAGTTTTGAAGGGCGGGGGGACAAAAACTTTCAAAATAATTTGCAATGGCCTTATTCTATTTTCCCTGTTTTCATTTATTTTTCCGTGTTTTGTAAAGCCTGTTTTCTCTGCTTTCTGGTTTATTTGTTTTCTTTGTTTCCTACCTTTCCAATTTTCTCTGTTTTCTTCTTTTTCTGTTTTCTTTCTTCATCTCTCTCTCTCTCTCTCTCTCTCTCTCTCTCTCTCTCTCTCTCTCTCTCTCTCTCTATGTTTATTTGATGTCTTTGTTTACTGCTTTCGCTGATTTCTCAGTTAACTCTGCTAGTGCTTTCCCTGTTTCCGATTCTGTGGTTGTGATTTCCGCGTTTTTCTGTTTCCTGATTTTTCTATTTTCTTATTTTTCCGTTTTCTTCGTTTATCGCTCTCTCTCTCTCTCTCTGCCTGTTTCCTTTGATTTCTCTGGTTTTTGCTTCCGCTGTTTTTTCAGTAAACTCTGTTGTTTGTTTTCCCTGTTTTCTGACTTCTCAGTTTGCTCTGTTTCTAGCTTTCTATGTTTTCTGATTTTATTTTACACTCCGTCTTTTCTGATTACTCTGTTTTCTCAGTTTTCTGTGCTCTGTTTTCTTATTTTTTCTGTTTAATGCTCCCTCAATTTTCTGCTTGTTTTCTGATGTCTTTAATTTCTTTGTTTTCTCTATTTTCTTATTTTTCAGGTTTTCTTTGATTTCTCTGCTTTCTCTGTTAGCTGATTTGTCAGTTAACCCTGTTTTCTGTTTCCCCTGTTTTCTGATTTGATTCTGATTCTGAAAGCCTGACCGCATTTCAAGGTCAAAGACTAAAAAACACGAGTTTGGTCTCTCTCTACTTTCTGTTTTTTCTGTTTTCTGCTTTTTCTCTTTAAGGGGAAACCTTACCCCTATTTTCTCTGATTTTTCTCTTTTCTGATATCTCAGTTTTCTGCTTTTCCTGTTTTCTCAGTTTTCTGCTTTCGTTTTTTCTCACTTTTCTGAATTCCCTGTATTCCAAATTTTCTGTTTTTCCTGTTTCTCTGTTTTCTGAGTTGTTTTGTTTTCTCTGATTTTTGTTTTCTGATTCCTCTGTTTTTCCTGTTTTCTTGTTTGTCTTTCTGTTTATTGCTTCCTCAGTTCTCTCTGGTATTTGTTTTCTCTGTTTTCTGATTATTCTGTTTTCTCGCCTTCCTCGTTTTCTCTGATTAGATTTCTCTTTTTTTTCTGTTTCTCTGTTTACTGCTTCTGTAATTTTCGCTGATTTCTCAGTTTATTCTGTATAATGCTTTTCTTATTTTCACTTATTTCTTTGTTTTTTGATTCCTCAGATTTCTCTGTTTGCTGCCTTTCTATTTTCCTGGATTTCTTCTTCTTCTTCTGTTGCTCTGTTTGATGCATCCTTATTTTTCTCTATTTTCTAATTTTTCAGTTTTCTATGTTTTCTGTCTTCTCTGTTTTCAATGATTTTCTGTTTTCTCTGTTTCCTGATTTTCCGTTGTCTTTGGTTTTTGTCTATTTCCTCTGATTTTTTTATTTTCCCTGTTTTCTGTGTTTTCTGTTTCCTTTGCTTATCTCTCTCTCGCTCTCTCTTCTTAGATTTCTCTGTTTGCTGATTTTCCAGTTAGGCCATTGCAAATTATTTTTAAAGTTTATGTCCCCCTGCCCTTCACAATTGGCTCTAAAAATCGAAAAACTTGAGTAAACATTTTTTGAATAAAATCAATTATCTGTGGGTTTACAGCCTAAAAAACTCGAAAAAAAGTGTACGGAGTGTTAACGCTTCTAGCACGAAACAAAAATGGAAGTACAAATAATTTTGCTTCCAAAAACCGGTAAAAAGAATGTTTTTCGATTTTGACTCTATTTTGGAAGGTTTTTGCATGGAAAATAACAACGTATATATCAAAAGCAAGATTAAATTCGGGTTTCACGATTAAACTTCAAGCAAAAATTCCCAAAAATCTTAATATTTTTGTGTGATTCAAAAAATCTCTTTGTTTTTTTCGCCCCCCTCCTCCTTGAGTTGTCTAGCATCGGAAGGACAAAAACTTAAAAAAATATTTGTAATGGCCTTAGCTCTCTTTTCTATTTTCCTTGTTTTCTAATTTCTTAGATTGCTCTGTTTTCGGCTAACCCTTTTTTCTCTGTTTTCTGATTGTTTTGTTTTCTCTGATTTCTCCATTCTCTGATTTCTTTCGTTTCTCAGTTTTCTGTTTGCGGCTTTCCCTGTCTACAGTGTTTTCTGATTTCTCTGTTTCCTCTGTTCATCACCTCGCCAGTTTTCTCTGTTTTTTTGTTTTTGAATTTCTCTGTTTTCTGTCTTTCCTGTTTTCTTTGTTTTCAGAATTCTCTTTTTTCTATTTTCTCTATTTTCTGAATCCTCCATTTTACCAGGCCACTGATTTTCCACTATTTCAAGCCTGTCCAGTTTTCTATGATTACTCTGTTTTCTCTCTTATCTGATTTTTCTGATTCTCTGCTTAAGGTTTCCCTGTTTTCTTTGTTTTCTGCTTTCCTCGTTTTCTCTATTTTCGAACTTTTCTGTATTCTCTGATTTCTCTGTTCTCTACTTTCCTTTTTTTCTTTTTTCCGATTTCTCTGTTTTCTCTTTTTTCTGTTTTCTGGTGTACCTGTTTTCTCTGTTTTCTGATTTTTTTTCCGTTTATTGCTTCCTCAGTTCTCTCTATTTTCTCTGTTTTCTGTGTTATCCCTGTTGTCTGATTCTTTTTTCTCTGTTTAAGGTGTTCCCAGTTTCTCTGATTTCTGATATTTCGTTTTTTTTTTCAGTTTCTCTGTTTTCTACTTTCACTGTTTTCTCTGTTTTCAGATTTTTTGTTTTCTCTTATTTCTCTGTTTTCCCGTTTTTTTTTTAATTTTTTCTGTTTAATGCTGGAGAAGTTCTCTTTGATTTCTTTGTTTTCTGTTTTCTCTTTTCTAATTTTGGTTCTCCCAGTTTTCTCGGTTTTCTGCATTCCCTTTTCTGCGTGTTTTCTACTTTTTCCCTGTTTACTTTGTTTTGTAATTTTCTGCGCTCTTTGATTTATCTGTTTTCTGATTTCTCAGTTTTCTCTGTTTTCAGCCTTCCCTTTTTTCTCTCTTTTCTGATTTCTCTGTTTACCCAGTTTTCTGATTTCTACTCTTGCTGACTGATTTTTGTTTTCTCTGATATTTCTGTTTTTTTTTATTTTTTTTCCCTATTATCTGATTTTTTCTGTTCAACGGTCCCTCAGTTCTCTCTGACTTTTTGTTTTCTCAGTTTTCTTAATTTCTTCTTTTCTCTGTTTAACGTTGCCCTGTTTCCTCCTCTAATTTCTTTCTTTTCTGATATCTCAGTTTACTCTGTTTTTTGCTTTTCCTGTTTATTAATTTCTCTGTTTTCTGCGTTTCTTTTTTACTCGCTTTGCTGATTTCTTCGTTTTCTCCTGTCTGTTTTCTGCTTGTTTTCTTGCTTTTTTGTGTGTTTTCGTTTTTTTTGTTTTTTTCTGACTTCTCTGTTTTCCCTGTTTTCTGTTGTTATTTCTGTTTAATGCTTTTAAAATTCTCTCTGATTTCTCTGATTTCTGTTTATGCCTTCCCTTGTTTTTTCTGATTCTCAGTCCGATTTCCGTTTTCTGCTTTCCCAGTTTTCTCCGTTTACCAGTTTTTCCGTTTTCTTTGTTTTCTGCTTTCTCTGTTTTCTCTGATTTCTGCTTTCCATTTTTTCTCGGTTTTCTGATTTTTCGGTCTTTCCTTCGCTCTTTTTCTGAGTTCTCTCCTTCTCACTTTTCCGATTTCCGTTTTCTGATTTCCCTGTTTTCTGTGTTTTTTTTTTATTTCTCTGTTTCCTCTGTTATTTGTCTTCCCTGTTCCTGTTGTTCCCTGTTTATGTTTTATGATTTTCGTGTTTTCTCTGTTTAACGTAGCCCTAGTTTTCTCTGATTTCTATCTTCTCTGTTTTCTACTTTCTCAGGAGAGGGGTGAGCAAAAAAAAAGAACCAAAGGACTGGAGAAAAAATAACAAACGAATGACGAAACAAACCAGGAAAGGAAGAAGGAAAAGAGACAGACAAAAGAGCTAGAAAAGGAGTGAAGAGAAAGGCCATAAAAAAGAGGAAATGAATTTAAAAAAATGAAGAAAAGAGTCAGCAACGGGATGAAGCATGACACTGACACTTTACCATCTTTGGCTCAGATGGTCGTTGTTTTGTATTGGGAAAAGGCAAACGATGAACTAAATGTAAAAAATCTGAAAGCGATGGTTAAACACGGCTGGGGTGGAGTAAGCGAGTGGATTACGGCTAAAGGTGTTGGCAATTTAGTCCTTACCGATGGCATAATAAATCAAAATGTCTATTTAGACATTTTAAAGCCAAATTTGAAGCAAAGTGCCAACAAAATGGGATTTAGTCAGAGGTTCAAATTTTACCGAGGCTATGACCCAAATCACAAAGCACTTAAGAAACCCATACGGTTACTTTACAACTGCTCAAAACTTATTGATACTCTCGCACAATATCTCCAGACATCAATCCCATTGAAAACCTTTTGGAATATTTCTACAAAAAAGTTAGAAACCATCAAATTTCTAACAATCTTAGAAAGCATTTAATGGAAGAATGGGACCAAATTCCCACCAAATACATGAAAAAACTGGTAGACAGCATTCCAAAACGATTAAAGGCAGTTTAAATAAGCAAGGGATACCATACTAAATGCTAATCTTTGACATTAAGCCACATCTGCGAAGTCAAAACTGTTAATTCGAAGCCCGTACGAATATGGATTTGAGTGAATTTTTCATACGCTAATTTATAATATTTTTTTCAGATAATTAAAAACTATTTTTCCAAAACCAGATATCATACCTTAAAATTAACATCTGACACATTTTACTTGAATAACATGTCCCTAAAACTTCTTGAATTAAAGCACTACTCACGATTATTTCGAACAATTTGAAGGCAGCAGGTAGAGATGGTCGGGTAGCGGAAAATTTGCCCGAAACCCGCACCCGTTCCCGTACCCGCCGGGTTCGAGTCGGGTTCGGGTATTGAAAAAAAATAGTTTGCGGGTTCGGGTCGGGTACGAGCTCTTAATTTTTGTTTTTGAAATCGGGTACGGGTCGGGTCGGGTATCTCTATTGACCGCATTTAGCACTAAAGATGGTCGGGTACCCGGGCCCGTCCCGTACCCGACGGGTTGCGGTCGGGTTCGGGTATCAAAAATAATAAACTTGCGGGTTCGGGTCGGGCACGGGTTTTTAATTTTTTTTTTATTTTGTAAACATTAGAAGGAACCGAGGAACATTTTCGTTTCGCATTTACAAATGTCCAAAACATTTTCGGGTTTTTGTGTAGGAAGATGGAAGACAAAATGATGATGAAAGGCGCCAGCAAAAAGATGGAAATAGGTGAGAAAAAGAACCAGCAAAGGGATGAGGAAAAAATTTACAAAAGGGATTTGGGGATGAGCCACAAAAGGAATGAGGAAAACAGTGAGAAAAAAATGTGGTAAAGATACATAAAAATGGGGGAAAAGAGCCAAAACTGGACTTTGGAAAAGAGCAAAAAAGCGGGTGAGTTAATATTAGTATGAAGCCATGAAGAAAAAATAAGAAAACGAAGAGGAGAAAAGTCAGAAAAGTATGAGGATAAGAGCCAGAAAAAAAATTAAGAAAACGCCATAGAAAAGTAAAGAAGCCCGATCAGATGATTCTAACCAAAATATTATAGAATTGTAGCTCAAGTTGATATTTCTATCAAACTTTGTTATAAATGTGATAGAAAAACTTGCAACACACAAAATATTCTACATGGATTCTATCTTTTCTGTTACCTATAACACGCTTTGTTACAATTTAGTTCTAAAGCAGGGCAGAATGTTAATTTTTGTGACTCATCTTGACATAAACTAGATAATAATATCGTAATTTGATATATATGTGATATGTCTAGAGCAGATTTTATTACAATTTATGATATTTTAACTACTAAAAGAAAAGAGTACT